>NW_024412426.1:1349020-1664922 GCF_014898765.1 Herpailurus yagouaroundi
CAGAGAGGGTAGTATAACCCACCTTGATACACACACTGGTATACAACTCTCAAGGTTTTACCATAGTTACTCGATCATCCTTTTATCCTTTTTGATGGTATAACTTTCCACTTATTTATATCATTGCTCTATCTTTTAAATATGTATAAAAGATTTCTAAATATAAGTTTTGCACATTTTGTTAAGTTTATGCCAAGGCATTTTTTTTCTTTTTTTTTTTTTTTTTTGTTTTTGTTATAAATGGGTGTCTCCTCTCTTTAAAACTTCTAATAGTTTTTTTTTTTTTTTTAAGTTTATTTATTTTGGGGAAGACATAGAGAGTATGAGCAGGGGACGGCCAGAGAGAGAGGGAGAATCCCAAGCAGGCTCTGCACTGCCAGCACAGAGCCCAACACGGGGCTTGAACCCACAAACCTTGAGATCATGACCTGAGCCGAAATCTAGAGTCAGACGCTTGACCGGATGAGCCACCCGGGCTCCCCAAAACTTCTAATAGTTCTTGTTCATGACATGATATTATCAGTTGATTTTATATCGCACTATTTTCCTAAATTCTTATTACTGGGTAGTCTTTTTCACTGGTTCTCTTGAGTTTTCCAAATATATAATGTCTACATTATTATTACTTCTAGAGATTCTGCAGTTTTGTTTTGTATTTTCCCTTTGGCCCAAGAGTTTTTAAGAGAGAACTGTGAGAATTTGTCAATTATTTCTGGTTTAATTGCATGTTTTGGGTCAAAAAAGTCGGGCTTATTATTTTTATTTTCTAAAATTAACTGAAGTTTTTCTGTGTTTTAAAATATGCTCAATGTATGTCAATGACCCAAATGCACTTGAAAAGAAAGTGTATTCTTTATTATTGGGATACAGAGTTAAATGTAAGGCTAGATGAGCCACCTTATTGATTTTTTTAGGTCTTGTATATTCTTAATAATTTTTAACCCCCTCGTCTAGAAAGAGATATGGTAATAATCTCAATTTATTAGTGTCTGTCCATTCCTTCCATTATTGCCTGTATGTTTTATTTATAAAAATTGCAATTTTACTTTCTCCATAGATATTAGTAATTATTATATCTTTACTGTGAATTTTATTCTTTAAATGCATAAAATGGCCTTCATATTTTGTAATATTTATTGGCATGAAACCTATGTTTTCTGATATTCAAATCATGTTGTCTGCTTTCCTTTTATTTTCAATCGACTGGTATGCCTTTGTCTGTAGTTTTATTCTTCACCTGATTCACTTTTTCCCTTTTAGTATTTTTCATAAAACAGCATGGATTTTAGGGTGCCTTGGTGGCCCAGTCGGTTAAGCATCCAACTTCAGCTCAAGTCACGATCTCGTGGTTCTGAGTTCAAGCCCTGTGTGGGGCTCTGTGCCGACAGCTCAGAGGCTGGAGCCTGCTTCGGATTCTGTGTCTCCCTCTCTCTCTGCCCCTCCCCCGCTCATGCTCTGTCTGTCTCTCTCTCTCAAAAATAAATAAACATTCAAAAATTTTTTTTAATTTAAAAAAGAAGAGCATGGGTTTTGCTTTGCTAAGATCAGAAAAAAACTTTTCTTTTAGGAGGTAAGTAAAGCCCTTATACCCTTTGTTATAATCGATATTTTTCCTGTTACATTGTTTTACATGCTTGCTCTTTTTGAATAATGTGAAATTGCTGATAATTTGTTGCTTATGACCTATAAAAATGCCAATTTCGCGCTTCAATCAACTTTGTGCACATATACATCTACCTATGACTTTTCTGTGTCTATACACGTACATAATGTACATACAAAGTCTTTACTTTGTGGTATGTTTTATTTTTGTTTCTTCTGACATTTACAAAGGTTCTCATTCATGTTCTAATGGTTATATTATTTACTACTCCTTATATATTAGCCTTATTTTTTTATATGATAATCTCAGTTAATGATCATTTCTTCTCCTCTTCCTTCTCTTCCCCCCATCCAATTTATGTCACGAACATTAATTTAATGATCATTTTTATTTTTATTTGTAAGTTCTACATACCAAACGAGGGGCTTGCACTCACAACCCCAAGATCGAGTCGCATGCTCTACCGACAAAGCCACCCAGACGCTCCTTAATGATCATTTTTAAATTTTTTTTTAACATTTATTTATTTTTTGATACAGAGAGAGACAGAGCATGAACGGGGGAGGGTCGGAGAGAGGGAGACACAGAATCTGAAACAGGCTCCAGGCTCTGAGCTGTCAGCACCGAGCCCGACGCGGGGCTCGAACTCACAGACCGTGAGATCATGACCTGAGCCGAAGTCGGACGCTTAACCGACTGAGCCACCCAGGCGCCCCCTTAATGATCATTTTTAAACAGTAAGAAAGCTTAACTTCATCGAAGCTTCAAACACTAGGATTGTCAGCCTTATTGGATCGCCTCTTACTCCCACCAAATACGTATCAGGCAATCTGTAAAAGTATTCTTTCCAAGGAGTCTCACCTTCTCCCACCTTTGTTAGTTTTACTATTTGGCATGCATTGTCCATGCATGTGCCAGTAGGACTATTTTTAAAACTCATCTCCAATTTTTAGTTGTTCCACAGTTAAATACATTCGTGCTTACCCTGAGAACTTGGAGTGAATCTTCTAAAATCATTCACTGATTGCCTGAAGCTCAGTCTGTTGCCAGTTCTCAGGAAGATCTCATGAGACTAACGCTCCATAAGACCCTCCATGGTTGTAGCTCTAGACTTAATTCTCTTAGGTAGCTTATACTATCTGTGGCTCCCTCTTTTTTCCTTGCATCTCTAAAGTATTTCTGCTGCTTTCTGACAAAAAAAAAGATGTTGCTGTTAAGAAGGCTAATTCTGATCTGATTTTCTTTTTCCTTAAAATGACTTAGTCTTTTTGTCTGGATGCCCAAGGGATATTTTTCTTATCTTTAAAGTCCAGTCTTTTTATTAGGATTCCCTCGGTGTTGATGTTGGTGTTGGTATACCCTTGCTGTTATGAGTTCATTTTTCTAGTTACAATAAAAAGGTGGATTTTAAAGCTTTTTTTACTTCAGGAAACTTCTCCTGACTTACAGTTTTAAGTCTAGTTTTCCTCCATTGGGGACTTTTTTTGTTAGATTCTCTCTCTTTTTTTTTTTTCATTATTTGTGTCTTTTCTTTACTTTTTTCATTACTTTCCTATCTCTACCTGTCCTTCTATTTTTCACTTTCTCCCAAAGCCTCTTTATCTTCCTTTATTTCTGTTTGATTTCCTTCATTTTTCTTTCTACCTTCTAATTTCATTCCTGCATGTTCCACAAGGTTAATCTCTCATGTATCCCTTCTTATTAGTCTTTATTTCTCAATTTCTTTTTTCTTTTTTTATTCTTTCCTGAGTGCTGTGAGTTCTCAGTTTATAGCCACTGGTTATTCACCTATTTCTTCGATTTCTGATTTATACTGTTCTTTCAAAGTGTCTATAGTTTCCTTAATTTCTTTCCTTTCATTTCAATATCACCTGCTATGGTTTCCATCTGCTTTGTGTCCATATTTCTCTGGGGTTATTCCTGGACTCTCGTGTATTTGTTTCATTATGACCTGTTTTCTTAGAATAGCTTTGTATTAGACTCTATTCCTCCCTACACGTCACATGTTTAAAGGGATGGCTCTCCCTAGACTATCAGGATGAAGTTCCTGGGGCAGCAAGGAGCTAGGAGAGGAACTAGGGAAGTTGTCTCAGTCTATCTCAGGCCTCCTCTTCCCCTGTTAATGTGAAGAACACAAAACATAGCTCGTCAATCTCTCGGTCCTAAGCCTGGTCAGTAATGTTTTCTACCTCCAGGCCCGTGTTTCCCAGAGCTCCTGTCCCTGCAAGGCTGTGGTCTGACTTTTAGATGAATGCTTTGGTTGTTATGTTATTTTCTGGGATCAGATTCCTTTGGGGCCACCATTCCCTCCCCTCAATTGTCCAGTGGTACGGGCCTGCTCCATTCACCTGTTTCTAGCGGTTTCCGCCTCAGAGGGAGATGCCATATCCGGAAAAGGATATTGACTGGGCGCTTTGCAGTTCGTCAAGCGTTTGCCTGACTCCAGCACTGCCGGATCCCTTGGCGATGCGATGTGCCCGTGTTTGCTCTCAGCTGCAGGTCACAGCATGGAAAAACCTCTAGTTCACATTCGTTCTCAGGCTTGTGCAGACAAATTTTCATTCTGGGTAAAGGCCTTCTCCTCTTGAGGGTGAATATTCATAAGTGATTCGGGCTCCCATGGTTTGTAGGGCACGCACAGGTTTGCAACGGAACCACTCTTCCCTTTCCCCATTTCAGCCACCTCCCACCTTCTGAACCATCCAGTGTTCCCGCCCCAAACAGTAACCACCACCAGAGTACTGCTGATTGCTTTTAGGTACCATTGCTGTACATGGTTTGGATCACACCGACCAGTACTCTAAGGTGAAGGGGCGGGGGCGGGGAGGGGGGCGGTTCTTATCACTTAGTATTTTTAAACACATAACTCATATGTATTTTCTTATACTACCCTAATTTTCTCTTTGGTTTTCAGGGGAGTTTGGAAAAAGTTCAGAAACTATACTGCTACCACGATCTTACCAGGACCAGAACTTAAGATCAATTAATTTTTGATTGAATGTGGAAGAACAAAGCTCTCACAAATCCTTCATAAAATCTTCTCACTGTAGAATGTGAGTTCTCTTTAAAAGAAAAAAAAAAATCACACTAGTCTCATTGGATACAAAAGACAAATAAAGCCCAGAGAATGAAAATGATTTGCGCAAAGCCATTTTAGAAAGGAACAGAGCCGCATGTGAAATATAACTTTCACAGAACCTTGGCCTTAGAGGGGACCCGAGGGTTCTGTGGTCTCTCTTCCTATCCAGAGCAGAAATCTCCAGAAGAGAGGCAGTCAACATCCGCTTGCATGCCCTAAAGCACGGAAAAAGTGCCTCATCAACCTATTTTCCCTTACAGTGAACACAGACATGTATCTTTTCACTTTTTGTTTTTGTTTTTTTTTTTTTTACTTTGGAAAGTGTAAGTTGACACAGGATGAAGTGCTGAAGTGCTATTGCTTTTGTTTCCTGTTCCTTGTCATTTTGGAAGCTGGCTTGACAGGAGCTCCTGGTTAATTCACAGTCTGAGTCAGAAATAGTCTTTACGTCCATCTACTCTAATGTGACTCATTAGCCTCTGCTTACACGTGCCCAGCCACTGACTCAACCACCGGTTGTTCAGGGGTTGTTTCTAATGGGAGACGATGCACACGAGACTATCTGTGGATTGTACAACATCACATCCGCTTGAGAGATCGTTAGTATTTCTCCTATCGAATGGAATTTCTTCCCCCCTCACTTCCAAACGCTTCTCTTTGGTTCTGCACTCCGAAGCCATGCAAAATATCTCATCACTTTTGTACTTGACAATCCTTGAAATATTGGAAGACAGCTGTTGGACTGACTCCTTCCTCCTGGCTAAGGCTGGTGTTTTTTCACAATTCTAAACACACCGGGCACCTCTACCTTTTGTGGCATAGTCTCCAGTCCTCCGCGCAATCGATTTAGCCTCCTCCGACTGAACATACCGAGCATGTCAATGTTTCTCTTGAAATGCCAGAAATAAACAGAGGGAGATTAAACTCTCTTTGTCTGGGCCTCACACTCCTTTCAGCTCAGCCTAAGATGACATTAGCCTTTCTGGTGTCTCTTGTTATGTCTGATGCATATTCAGCATGCAGTCAACTAAAATAGCACCTAATCTTTTCTCGTGAGCTTCTAGTAAAGCAGTGTTCCTACCTCTCCAGCGTGGGCAGGTGGTATTTTTGGTCCTAGATACAGAACAACAGCTTGGCAAGGACCAATACAAGTTTTGTGAGAACTCCAATGGTTTATTGAACCTGGGGACTTTACTCTTCCAGGGCATCTAGGCTCTTTGATACGTTCCATACCTTTCTTGGGATTTAATTCTTCCTGAGCTGTGTCTGTTCTATTTCTTTCGGTGTGAGGTCATATTTCTAGGCAGAGAAGACAAAAACCAAAACCAAAACAAACTAGAGGTTGAGCAATCCTCTTTCTCACTTTTCTCTCACCCTACATTTCCTTACTTATGAAATATAGATATTTAGGGATAACCAGTATTTCCTTTGACTTTAGAACATGCATAATAATATAACTGATTTATTTATCATCCCCCCCCCATTATAGAGACTTTATCTATTAGGGCTGTACATTAAGAAAGATTCATGTGGTTGTAATGGATCTATCTTGGGGCTAAAGAGGTCGAAAGCTTCAACCCCAATGAGAGTTCTCAAATGCTGACTGGCCAGTTATGTCAAGGGTCAGCACAACTACCGGTGAGAGGCTTGAAAACAAACATATCTTAAACACTTGTTGAGAGGAAGGTGAAGTTACTTTTTAAGTTCTTTTCTAACATTTCTTTTGATCATGCCTAAGTACTCCATTATAGGATGTGTTTTTCTGTTGATAAGGGAGAGCAGAGGTTGTGAGGCAGAAAAGGAAATAAGGCTGAGAGATGGGAACAAGGACGTAGCATACGACCCCCTGTTAAACTGTTCTGGGAGCTGGAATTCACACCCCAGATTTTCCACTTCCAGAATTGTTATCATGGTGATGAACGCCATGGGGTCAATAAACATTTCCAAGAGAGATGTATGCATTTTTATTTACTATTTATATTTTATATTTACATATGTCTATTTTATGTACTATTGAAGAAACAGAAATAGAGACAATAGAAATAGAAGAAATACTCTTACGTATATGTGAATACATCCACCCACTCACATCCCAGTGTAAGAGACAGAACGTTTCCATTACTCATGGAACCACCATTGAACCTATCAACAACCTCATCCATTTCCCTATTCTCTTAGAGACCACAGCCCGTGTCTTCTGCGTATCACTCTCTTGCTTTTCTGATTATTTTGTGACGTATATCTTTATACCCAAACAATATACCCTTCAGTTTTGCATGTTTCTAAACTTTTTAAAATAGAATCCCATTCTAGGTTTCTGGACCTTGCATTCTTGTCATTCAATTTCATTTTCCTGAGGTTTGTGTATGTTGCTGTGTATCGCCATATTTGCCTATTTTCACTGGTGTATCGTACTCCATTGGTTCAACAATGTATCCATTCTATTGTTAATAAATATTTGAACTGTTTTTAATACTTTGCCACTACACCGAATGCTCGTGTGAGCATTCTTCTATCTGTCTCCTGGTGGTACGTACCAGAGTTTTTCTAGGTATGTAGCAAGAAAGAGAGTTGCTAAGTAAGGTAACATGTATATTTTCAGGTAAACTAGGCAACGCTGTTTGTTTTTTTCCAAAACATTAGTGCCAATTTTCACTTTTTCTTGCTGTGCATAAGGATTCTGATTGATTCACTTTCTTGTCAAACTTGATACGGTTAGACTTTGAAATCTTTTGTCAATCTATTAAATGTGAAATATTGCATTGTGACTTCAATTAGTATGTTCCTACTAAAGAGGTTGATTTTTTTTTTTAATTTGGTGCTTCTGAGAAGTGATTGCCCATTTTTCAATTGGATCATCAAGCTTCGTCTTCTTATAATTTATTCATTTTTATAGCTTTTGTGCTGTTCCTGAGATAGATTCTTTATAGATTCTGAATACTGATCTTTTGGTAATTATGTGTGTTACAAGTATCTTCACCAAATTCGTGTCTTGTCTTTTTAACATTTTTTATGCTGTATTTTGAAAGATAAAACTTCTTCATTTTAATCTAGTTTCACTGGATGGTATGTTTACATGTAATATATTTCCCCAGTCTGTGGTTTGGCTATTTGATGAGTAGACATTTTTAATTTTTTATGAGTAGATATTTTAAATTTTGATATCTAATTTATCTGTTGCTTTGCTTTTATTATTGTTGTTTCAACATCTAAGAAACACTTTTAACCCCAGGTTGCAAAGATAGCTTTCTATAATTTTTCTAAAAGCTTTACAGTCTTAGCTTTTAGACTAAGTTAATTGTTTTGTACAGTGAGGTAAGGGTCTGAGGTTCATTGTTTGTTTTCTATATAGATATTCAGGTGCCTTCGCATCATTACTGAAAAGACTTTTCTTTTCCCATTGAGTTGCTTTGGTGTCTTTATCAAAAATCAATTTACCGGGGGCAGGGGTGGGGGGGTGCCTGGGTGACTTAGTCAGTTACGCATCTGACTCTTGATTTTGGCTCAGGTCATGATTTCACAGTTCACGAGAAGGACTGTGTTGGGCTCTGCACTGTCAATGTGGAGCCTGCTTGGGATTCTGTCTCTACCCCCCTCCTGCTTGTATGTGCTCTCTCTCTCTCTCTCAAAATAAACATTAAAAAAAATCAATTTACTCTGTACCTGTGTGTATATTTTTGAATTTTCGATTGTTTCGATAGTTTTCACCCAGTATGTCTTCAAATACTTTTTTTCTGCCACATTCTCCAGCTCTTCTCTTGGTTCCCCAATTACACATATATTAGATTTCTTACTATCGCCATATAGTCTGTAAAGCTTTGTTTCTTTTTATTCATTATTTTTCTCTCCACTTCTCAGGTTGTGTAATTTCTGTTGTTTTAGCTTTTTTTTTTTTTCAATTGAAGTATAATTGACACACGTTACATTAGTTTCAGGCTTACAACATGGTGATTTGAAAACTCTATACATTATGCTCACCATGAGCGTAGCTCCCATCTGTCACCATACGACGCCATTACAGTACCACTGACTACATTTTCCACACTGTACCTTTCACCCCTGTGACTTCTTCCGTCCTTAACTGGAGGCCTGTGCCTCCCCCTCCGCCCTTCGCCTCTGGCGGACCTCTATTGTTCTAGCTCCATGTTAACTGGCTTTTCTGCCATCTCCAATTTGCTGTTAACTCATTGAGTGGATTTTTCATTCCAGTAATGGTCCTTTTCAGCTCTAGAGTTTCCATGTTGTTCTTTTTTTATAACTGTTAGTTCTCTGCTTATATTTCCCATCTGTTCATTATGAATGCATCTTTCTCTGAATTCTTGCACATATTCACAACGGCTGCTTTAAAGTCTTTATCTCCTCATCCCAACATCCACTTCTTCTTGAACTTGGGCTGTCTTCTCAGGTATGGGCCAGATTTCTCTGTTTCTTTCACACGTCTTTTGATAACTGATTGATACTGGACATTATGAAAATTGTATAAAGTCTAGATTCGGTTATTGTACACTGAAGGGTGATTTTTTTTTTTAATTTAGCTGTGCTCAAACTCCAAATTTTGTCTCTCCTGAAATGGATGGAAGTCTAAATTTCTCAATGACTTCAGCCTCCACTGTTTTTCTTTGTTGCTTATTTTTATTGCAACTCCTTCTACAGTTTCCCCTGTGAAAGGAAAGCTAATGACCATCCAAGGATTTTGGTGGATTATATACATACAGATTTTCGGGTTTACCCCTCTGTGGATCCTTGCCTTCTAGGATTTCCCACCTAATTTTCTATGTTTTTATTTTTATTTTTTTTTTAACTGTCCCAAATTCTGTTCTCTAACACATTAAGCCAGTAGGGCTGTGGCCTTTAGCCCAATGAGCTTTGCTGCCCTGGGGAATGTCTCATATTAAAATACCTAACTCACGGTTCATCTTTCAAGGGCCGACTCCTTGCTGGCTTCTTTCTGCTTTTAGTGACTCTCTTGTTTCTCCAAAAAGCAGGGCAATTCTAAAAACATTTTTTCCATATTTTCTAATTGTTATCTGAGGGAAGATTAGTTCAGCCAAGGTCCTCTACTGCTATAGAAGCCAGAACAAATGATTCCTTTTAAAATTACATTTTCTTTTTAGTGTTTATTTTTGAGAGAGACAGAGAGAGAGGGAGGGAGGGAGGGGCAGAGAGAGAGGGAGAGAGAGAATCCTAAGCAGGTTCTGTGCTGTCAGCGCAGAGCAGGACTCAGGGCTTGAACTCACACACTGTGAGATGATGACCTGAGCCAAGATAAAGAGTTGGACACTTACCTAACGGAGACACCAAGGCACCCCTAAAATTACATCTTCTAAACGTTTGTTGCTGAGCATAGGAATGCCATTAACCTTAAGATATTCATATATCCAACATCCTTGCTTAACTCTTTTCTTTATTCTAATACATTAGATCATTGTAGGTTTCCTACCATATACAATAACATAACTGTTTAAAAAAAAAATCACACTTTTGCCTCTTACTTTCTAATTCTCCTACCTTTTATGTTTTCTTACCTTAGTGCTTTGCTAGGACATTGAGTGCAATGTTAAATAAAATGGTGAGAATAAACACCCTTGTCTTGTCTATTTTATTAAAAATGCATTCAATGGGGGTGCCGGGGTGGCTCAGTCAGTTAAGCATCTGACTTTGTCTCAGGTCATGATCTCAGGGTTTGTGGGTTTGAGCCCCGCGATGGGCTCTGTGCTGACAGCTCAGAGCTTGGAGCCTGCTTCGGATTCTGGGTCTTCCTCTCTCTCTGCCCCTCCCCTGCTTGTGCTCTCTCTCTCTCTCTCTCAAAAATAAACATTAAAAACAATAAAAAATAAAAATAAACACATCAAAATGCATTCAACACTTCACCACTAAAATAGCACCGCTGCTTTAGGTTTCCTGTGAATTATATTTAACCATGAAAGAAATTTCCTTCTTTAGCTAGTTTTCTAAGAGTATATTTTAAGATAATAAATATGAGCAGAATTCTATAACATGTTTTTCTGCATCTACAGGAAATATAATTTTGTCACTTTTTCCTTTTATTTGTTAATTCACTGAATTCTAGTAATTGCTAGTCTAATGTTGAACTAAACTCACATTGTAGAATTTATTCCAAATTGGTCATGACGTATCATCTTTTCTCATGCAGCAGTAGAAGGGATCTGCTAATATTTTGTTTAGGAATTTTACACCTATGTTCATGGGAGATAGTGATCTAGAATAATAATTTCCCCACTGTTGTTTAGTTATTTTAAATTTTGCTAACCTCATAAATGAGTTAGGGTGTTCTCTTTTTACTAAATTCTGCCATAGTTCAAGTAAACACAGAAATATTTCTTCGAGTGTTACAATTTGGCACAAAAGAAAAATAAACTTCTGGGTGATAGTTTATGGAAACGTTTCACTATAGTTTCAATATTTTTAGTTTTTATGGAGTATTTGGCTTTCTAATTCTTCTTGATGCAGATTTGATCCCTTATTTGGGGAGCATTCTGTCCCTTTCATTCATTTTCAACTTTATTAGCATTGCATCGATACTTTTATTCTTCTTTTTGCCTCTGTAGCACTTGCCACTTTGACTTCTTTTCCATTTCTAATATTACCTGTTTGGGCCTTTCTCTTGTGAGTTGGTTAATCTCACCGTAGTTGTGTGAACTGAACTAGTCTTTTTGAGACACAAATGTTTAGTGTCGTTAGTCATCCTTACTGTATTTTTGTTTTTGTCACCCTGATATCTGCTTTCTTCACGTTCCTCCTGCTATTTTAATTGGATTTATTTTGTTGACCTTTTCCTAACATCTTCAGTTAGATGTTAATCTTACTAATTTCTACTTTTTTTTTTTTTCTTTTCTAACACGGCTCTTTAAGGCTTAAAGTGTTCACCTAACTACTTTTTGAAGGGAATTCTATAAGTATTCTCAGACCCTGTGCTCTCCTGGTTTCCCCCTTCCTTCATTAATCACTTCCTCGCTATCTCCTTTGCTGATTCCTCTTTTATCAATCTCTGAAAGCCAGATTGCCCCAGTATTCAGTAAGTGCGCTTCTTCTGTTCTCTATCTCCACACGCTCGCTCGGCAATCTAATCCTGGGTAATGGCTTTATATGCATCTATATGCTACTAACTCAAAAATTTTTTATTCTAGCCTACACTTCTGCCTTGAAATCCAAACACATATATACATCCAAGTACTCTACTTAGATGTCCAATAAAACTTCCTCAAATTAGTGTACCGATGATAGTTCAGATTCGTGCTCAGAAAATATTCACTCTGTTCCTTTCTACTGTGAGAGGAGATGCTTCCCCACTCCATTGTTGCTGGTCGGGCTTGGCCACGTGACTTGACTTGTCCAATGGAAGGTTAGTAAGTGTGACACTAGAAAAGACATTGGGGTGCCTGGGTGGCTCAGTCCGTTAAGCGGCCGGCTTCAGCTCAGGTCATGATCTCGTGGATCATGGGTTCAAGCCCTGCCTCAGGCTCTGGGCTGACAGCTCGGAGCCTGGAGCCTGCTTCCGCTTCTGTGTCTCCCTCTCTCTACCCCTCCCCCACTCATGCTCTGTCTCTGTCTGTCTCAAAATTAAATAAACATTGAAAAAAAGGAAAAAAGAAAAGACATAAGCTGTCTATGTGCAGTGGGACTTGTTCAGTTGGGCTTTGGCCGTTGCCATGGGAAGAACATGTCTTGGGTAACCCACTGCTTCCAAAGTAAAAGTCTCCCACGGACCAGAGGCAGTGACCCACAGGCCTGCAGTTTGAAGCCAAGCCTCTCAGAAGTCACACAGTCTGAAGCAGAGCAGCCAGGCTCACCTGCAGGTTTGTGAGCAAAGTAATGAGTGGCTCTTCCTATATGCTGCTGAATTGGGGGATGGTTTATTACGCAGCAAGAGCTGACTGATACAGATATTTGGACCTAGAAATGGGAGCTTACGTTAACCAAAACCTAAAAAAAAAAACCTAACTGAAAGAAACTATTAAATAAAGCTGAAGAAATGGGTGTGCTATGAGGTGGTGAAACGTGTGGTTAAAACTGTCTCATGCAATCACCTGGAGGATGGAAAATGCACCTAATGAGCTGGTCAAGTGGAGTGATTTTGCAGCAAGATGTGGACATATGAGCTGGCTTCTGCTGACAGGATTTAATAAGATACTACAAGAGAGGTGTGAATTCAGGTAAGAATGGTCTTGGGTAGAAACAGAATTAAGAGAAAATATAGAAAGTCAGAAAGTTCCACAACTCGCAGGGTTGGAAAACAAAATCAAGGATCTTCTTATCATCGCCAAGATTTCAGAAAGAAATAAACATCTCCTTAATTCCCTGTGGGTCAATCCCCCTTGGCTTACCTCCAATCGTACCAGCTTCTCAAGATTAAGAACAGCAACGTGGCTTCGATTGCTTTGGGGCCCAGTCATTTCTATTGCTTTAATAAGTCGAATTTTGTGACAGCCCTGTCTCTTGTCAGCCCTAACCTGCAGAAAAAAGCCACCACTGAACTTGTTAGTGATGCTATGCCCCCCTCTTCAGCGGTTTTGACAGCCTTCCTGAATAGTGTCTGTCTTCTCGGCCCTCCCTTGGAACATAATCTTCCAGTGGGTGTTCTGGCCTCTGATAATCTACCCATTCCAGCATGCTTACTTCCCTGCGCCTAAACCTCCTAAGTCATTCCTACCCCATCTTTTACAGAAACTCAGGCATTTGTGTTCTGTTCCGCACAGGCTATCATCTTCTTTGGGCTTCTGAGACCCGCTCTAGTAGTGAGTTTGTCCCAAACCCTAAGATCTTTTCCAGGATGTAAAACTATATCCCGAGAGGGGGCCCCCAAGTAATGAATGCTTCTGATTCAGTCTATGTCCCAGCCTCTGAGCATCTTCAATATCTATCTCTGTGGGTACTTTTCGGGCGTCTGCCAGGAAACGCTGGCTAATTCTTACATCTCCTGTGAGATACAAGCCTTTTCCTTCCTTATCAGACTCAACACTCCCCACAGGTGGGTTATGGTGGGATTTAACTCTGGCAATTGGTCTGACAACTGGGAAAGGAAGTACAACTCCTTATGGGGGTGCCTTTGCCATGTGGAGGCAAGGTCTTTGCAGTGTCTTTTCAAACAGGAGAAATGTTATCTGTTAATAGTAGTAGTTAACTTCTTCATGCCCTGAGGGTTCAGGGGACCCTACAGAAGCACAGTCCCCATGATGTTCACCTAGATGTCCCTACCACCGTATTAGACCTGAACTTTAGCTAAGCATTCAATATTTGACGTCTGTGACTGTAACTACCAGAACCTGCATCACCTCCTCAGCTGTATCTAATTATCCACCGCAGGCGATAACGAGCTTCTGAAGCTACCAGAAAGGCTCTCTGGCCAACACACTTATGTTTCAGCTGTTTGTTAACTACCCTCGGTTTCTCATTATCCCTCTGTGGGGGGTCACGGCAACGTCGTAATACCCAGCCACCTCCCTTGTCCTGTGCACATTCTTCCCCTGTATCTTTCCAATGCTGGGATCATCACAGCAGGAAGGGCATTCCTTCTAGTGGGACATTTCCCCAAATCGCAACTAGAGAAAGTTTTACCGCTTGGACAGCCATCCTCTTGCAAGAACTGCCTGCGGACCACATACTACTCCGGCTGAGATCCTTTTGGACAGCCAGATGGTGATCGGGGATCCAGTTCCCAAACCCCACACTACCACCTAACTCTTTTTTTTTTTTTTTTTACCACTTCTAGGAAAAATTATGTCAATTTGGGTTCTCAAAGAATCAGACACCAAGACAGAAATGCAAGAGATTTACTGGGGGGTAATACCCATGAAAGCTAATGGAGGCAGGGAAAAGAAATAAACTGGGTGGCCTTCAGGCCATGATGAAGGTCTACCAACTCTGAAAGAAGAAAGGGAAGGAAGGAAGATTGGGTAGGAAGAGTCTCAGACTGCAGTGCAGCTCTGAGAAAGTGCTGGCCGACCCCAGGGTGGTCAGAAATGTGTAGATCCCATCACCCTGCCGTACGCATACCCCTGTTCTCAGTCATTGGTGAAAGTTGCTAGAAGAGTGCATGTCTTCAACTCAAGTACCATGACAGAGCCCAAAGCACTGCCCTGTTGGCTTCCTGTGCTCCTTGTAGGAGCTTCTCTCTTGCAGGGAGATCTGAGCAATGCACATCCATGGTTGCTGCAACCCTCTAGCAGGAAATGTCCAGAAGGCTTTCCAGTCATACCAATGGAAGAAAAAACATTGCTGTGTTTATTGCAAGCCTACCATATGCTAAATATCATTAGCTCATGGTGATGCAAACATGACTACATCACCTGCATCATCACGCAATCTACAGAGGTCTCAGACACATAAAATGTTAACAATGGCACAGTGTTGAGATCAGTACATTGTAGGTGTGTATAAAGGTTTCCAGGAGCCCAAATGAGAAATTGGTCCCCTCTGCCTAGGCCAGTGAGGGAGGCCTTCACAGAAATGAGCCACTAAAGGAAGAGCAGGTGTTGATTGTCTGGTGTGGAATCATGGGGCCAGGGCATTTCAGGAAGAGGGAATCATGTCTTCAAGGTGCCTAACAACCGTTGGACCATGGTAGGAGCCCAGTGACTCTGCTGAAATAAATAAGGTGTTCAAAGCAGGAGTCTTTAAGTTGCCAGAAAGAAACTCAAGTAAAAAGAGATTTTATAAAGGATCCATAAATCTTGTACACCAAATAAAATAAAATAAAATAAAATAAAATAAAATAAAATATAGGTACGGCTGGGTTCCATGGGAATGATAACCTAGCCCTGGAAAAGTTTCTGAACTGAAGCAATTTCTCTCTGCATCTCCATGCCCCACGGTGGTCAGAAGCCACTGCTTTTCTCTCCATGTCTGCTTCGTTTCCTTCTCTCTGCACACTGAATCCACCACTCATCAGCTGTCCGTGACTGAGGCCCAGTCACCTCCATCCCCCAGTCTACGTGACCTTCTAGCTCCAATACTCTCCACCAACTCACGACAGTCTCCCTACCCATGTTACGTGGTGTAGTGATTTCTGCAAGTTACTTTGACATGCATAAAAAATATTATGTATTTCTAGATCACTAGAAGAATGGCTAGATGGATACATAATGTGAGAAAACAGAGTGAAGTAGTAATTATAGAATCTAGTGGTGGGTTTATGGGTAGTTAATGTTTAATTCTTCCAATTTTTCTAAATGTTTGAAATTTTTTATAATACAATGATGGGGGAACCCCAAATTTTCAAAAGGGAGAATCTGATTGGCCCAGGTTTTGCATCCTCAGCCAGGTGATGGAGATGGCTGGCTACCTTCTCATCAGGGGCTTAGTCCTGGCTCCGTGAGGCACGTCCATAGGGGCAAGAAATCGCATGAGACAGAAAACTGCTCCCCCAAGGGACTGTATGCAAGGCTGATTCCGTGACACATGCCTCCTTATCAGGTGGCATAGAAATACGGGAACAATAAACACGTGGAACTATATGTTTTTACTATACTCAGGATGCAAACGCTGAATCTGTGTATGTAAAACTAGAGGGGGCCAGGGGAAAAGAAAAACTATATGGTTATTCTAAGTGCTGCTCAGAAAAGGAAGCGTCTGCCCCTCCTCTTGCTTACCTCCTCTGTCCCTCTCCACCACAAATCCCATCACCCAGAGGAAATTCATCCCCGGTCTCAGCTACGGGCAGATTGCTTTGATCTGCCAGGAAGTGGCGAGCCTTGATTTAAGGGATCTCTTACGTAAGGAATAGAATGAGATACAAGCAAGGCCAGGGTGAGGAGAGAGGGTGGCAGGCGGCAGGAGAAACATGTAGGATAAAACAATTTCTATCCACTGACAAAATATAGATGGTGAACTCAGAAGTTTTCTGCCATAATAAACAAGAAGAAGAAGTACAAGAAGTGGACATATAACTTTATGGCCTGTGAAATTGAATTGCCTCTTACGGATTTTTACCTTTCGGTGGACAATGAGGAACTGTCATCTCAGGCAAGGATGGGTCATAAAAGCCACTGGAAGGAGAGGAATCAGGCCTGTCTGATTAGAATCCAGGAGGCCTTGGTTTCCAGGCCAGCCCTTATATATCTGAGCTTCACCCAGTGGGAGCCGTGCGCCCTGTGAATTACAGTGCTTCTCAGCCCCGAGAGCCCATGTCTCACCCGTCGTAAACAGTAGTGAAAGGCAAGGCTGCTCTCTTAAATCAGCGGCCTGAGAATGAGAGCCAGCCCAGACAGAACAGCTGGGCAAGGCAGAAGAGAGCTGAAGAGCTTCCCTAGCCATGGCAGCGGAACCAGGTCTATAGCCGGTTAGAATTTGGGGTCCCACGGAGGGCAGTTTCCTTCACTCGCCTCTGACCTGCCACTGGCCTTATGTGGTAGCAGAACTTCACAAATAAACACAGTTCGTCTTACAAAACTGAACCCTGCCGTTCCTCCCCCAACTTCTTTCTCTCCGAGCTAGAAAGGGGACGAAGTAGAACAAGGTGGGCAGGAGAAACGTGGCCCTTGAGGAGTCTTGCCAGTGACCCTGACTTAGACTTTCAGGCTCTGAATGATATTCAGCCCTACTTACTTTATTTCTTAAATATTAAGTCCTTTCGTCTTATCTCCTTTGCCTCTTTTTCCTTCCTACCATCAGAGTCCTCGTCTCTCATTTGGACACTTGGACTGCATTGGTTGACTATGTTTCCCACCTCTAAAGCAAGGCTTCCTCCAGCCCATATTCCATGAGCTGCTAACAGGAGATCTTTAAAAGGAACGCGGGTGAAGCCACCACCCTGGTCAGTGGATTCCATTTTCCTCAAGATAAAGTTCAAGTTGGCTGACTTGGCATTCACAGTCTTCCGTGACCTCCTCGTGGAAACCTTTCGGCATCCTTAGGGTGGGTTCAGTTCCCTTCACCTGTCAGAGCCCCTTGGGCATACCTCCAATATGGCACGATACAACCAGAGACATTTAGCCCTTGTGTAATATGAGATGGCAGTATTTGTTAAAAGGAAAAAGTTGATTTTTTTTCTCTTTTATGGTGAAAGAGGTAACTAATGGAGCCAAGTCGAGAGTTTGTCCTGGATTCATTATGGATAGAACTGAAGCTCTGTAACTGTCTGAAACCCCTCTCCTCCATCTAACCAGACAAACAGATCTAGCCTATCTCGATATTAGCCCCAGAGACTGGAATTTGAGGGGAATTTGTGTTCCCTGGAGCTAAGCCTACAGCAGGAAATTTCTTCATGAGCCGGAAATGTAGGGCACTTTAATCCAATCTAGAAAAGGAAGGCTTGGAAGTGATAGGACCCAAAGATAAACAGAAAGGAAAGCCAAGACCAGAGGGGCCAGAGGCTGGAGCCGAAATCATGAGTCAGGAGCAACTGGGACTCGTGGTGACCTGAACGATAAGCTCAAAAGGGAAATAGAGATTCTCTTATCTTTAAGTGTAAGTGGGTACTTGTGAAGCAGACGACTGAGGGATCTTAAAGAATGATAGCAGAGCAAACAAGATTTTTGGTGGAGCAAAATATTTAAGGGTCTTGCAGTGAGGATCCCACTTTCCAAGAAATAAATTTACCATCAAGTAAGTGGAGCCTAAGCTTGAGGACCCTTACTTGCGTGGATCCCTTTTAAGCCCCCGAGTATGATTTATTTGCAATTTGTAATTATTTTAAGAAAAATACAAGAGTATCAGCATCAGGGCCCACAAAATCTGGACCGCTTCGACCTTTTAACATTGCCAAGCCATCTGATTTAATATGGTTAGCCAAAGTTTTTGGTCTCAAGCATACAAGTAGTTACTCTCCATAGAAAAAATCCCAAGGTAGGAGTCAATAAAACCTGAACTGAAACTGCCGAGCACAAAAGAACTCGTATGTCTAAGCGAAGGAAAGGAAATGGAAAGAACCTTAGGATCCAGGGACGCCCTCTCTAACCATGAAAATAATTGCCTCCCAGGGGGCAATACTCATCAAAGAGCTCATCAAGTGACCCCCACTTCAGCATCAGGTTATAGAACATGGCTGGAAGAATTATTCATATGAAAACCAAAGCAATCTAACCAAGAAAGTGACTGTGTGTGTGGGTGTGTATGTGTGTGTGGGGGGGGGTGGGGGGTGGGGGGTGTACGGAAAAGAGAGAAAGAGGACAGAGGAAGGAAGAGAAAGGGGTGATGAAAATGACAAGGAAGTAAAATAAGAAATAGTGGGAACGTATGTAAATAAGTGCTTCTGAGGGACGAAGACAAAAGGATAGAGTCAATTTAATTTTAAAACGAAGAACTACACCTGCCAAATAAATTTCTGCTTTCCTTCAGTGAAGAGCCACGTAAAATAAAAACCAGTATCTCAAAAGTTCAAAGGAAAGGAAGAACAAAGCTTAAGAATCATGCAGTAATAAAACAAGCTCTAGCAAGTCTGGGTCACAGCGGTATCAGTCCAGGCATTATCAGGCAGGCTGGGGAGAGAACCCCAACCAGAGCAGGTGTGTGTGTGTGTGTGTGTGTGTGTGTGTGTGTGTAAAATCAGGCCGAAATATACTTAGAGTGACATGGCTACCTTACACATGTGATTTGAAATTTGACAAACACCAGGGACACATTCCAGGGCAAATACATCTCCCTCAATCTGCTAGTAGTCTCCTTGAAATTGTATCATTAGACAAGCATATTGGAGGTTAAATACCCTTTTCATGTGGTCCTCACTCAAGTGGTAAATGCCCTTATTAGGGTCCACGCAATCAATTATTAGCAGCTTTCCGTAGGTTAGGACATCTGATTCTGCCAGGGATCAGAAAGTTAAATTATCTTGAAACCACAGGGAAGCCCAGGAGGAATTGGAAACTTAAACTGGCTTCTGAGGTCCTTGCCCACCCTGTGTATGTGCACTCTGTGCCCACACATGCTGTTTAGAAGAGTCCAGCTCCCACGCGGCCCCACAGACTTCAACTGTTGTACAAGATGGTTAGTCAAACTAGTCCTGGGGCATTAGCAAAAGTGGCACTGGGAGAACACCCAGGCTGCCCGTCTGCCTGGGGACAGAACTGCCACCGTCACGTCCCCGCCCGTGAGGAGTTGCTGAAGCTTGTCCCCACCGCTCTTGGGTTGGCAGCCACTGGAAAATTGACAAAGGAGTGAAAATCAAAAGGCAAAGTCTCGTTTTCATTTGAGCATTAGGAAAGCAAATGGAAAAGATGAGAATCAAAAGGGTTTTTATTTGAGATGCTTGATTTTGAGGAGGAGGGAAATATGGGCTATCTTAGTCCCCTTTCCAGCCCAGTGATGGTGAAAATAAAGCTCTGGGATGATCTATAATGTAAAAGTTTGGAGATGACTTTGTTTCAGAGGGAAAAACAGCTCCGGAACTTATGAATGTCAGGCGGTCTCGCGGATTGCTCGCAAGAGAGGAAGTCTCGGCCACACCATTGCTCAGTACCTGACGGGATTCATGGCCCAGGTGGAGGGGAATGTACGCTCGTAGCCCTGACGGGATCTTTTATCAAACACAGGACCACCCTGTGGAGAAGTGAGTGGCGAGGGGGGTGAGGGGTCCCGTGCTATGGGAAAGAGAGAAGTCAGCACAGCAGGCCCCAGGACAGCCAGCCTTGTGGTCGGGGGAAACGGTGGGGTCCCCAAGGAGACAGGAGGAGAAAATGAGATAGACACCACTATGGAAAAAAATAGCATCTGACTCACGGACCCTCAAAGGTGAAAAAGACCTCCTACCTTCGCCCGAGCTCCTCATTCTACAAGTAAGAAAACTAAAGGAATGACAGCACCTAACAGGGAGTTGGGCACCTACCGTCGCACCGGATTTGCCGAATGATGCTCAATCCTTCCCTTTAATCCTCCCCCTGCTTCTATGAAGTAGGCACTGTCGCCAAAATTTGACGAAAGGCAAAACTGAAAACCGAGTTTAAGGGATCGCAGTAGCGTGCACAAGGTCATTCGGTTCATTAGCGGCAGACCCAGTTAGACTCGAGCCCCCCCCGCGCTCCCGACCTCTACGGCATGAGGTCTCAGGGGTCACAGAAACGTATGCCACAGGTAGTCGGGGACTGAGCCAGTTGCAGCCGCCAGTCTCCCAAGCCCTAACCTGCAGAGCCTTTAAGCCACCGGCACGTATTGTCTCTTCCCGAGCCAGGATGAGCAGTCCCTTGCCAGGTAATTTTAGCATTAAGCCTCTTGACTCTCTCTCTCCGAGTGGCCTGGGAGTCACCCGGGGGTCTGAGAGAAATGGATTTGCTTGTATTGGCGACAGAAGATTCCAGCATCTGCGAGAAGGTGCTGGGGTTCATGATGAAGAGCAGCGATATATCACTGAAGCCTGGACACTTTCAGAGGAACCACATCTTCAAGTGCTCACTTGGAAAAGTACAGCTAGCTGATTTTTACTCAAGGAGCAGATCTGGGTGAGCGGTTATCAAAATCCTTGGGTTAAGGGAGACCTTGGGAAGTCATTTAGCCCATCGCCTTTCCTCTGGGCAGGATGACATTTAAACTATCTTTGGAAAGCGATTTGTTTTCTTTTCTTTAAAAAAATAAAAATATCAACAGGGACTGCCATAATTCCCTTGCGTTAGGGGGTTTTGCTCCTCCTCAGGGTCCAAAAGTCCTAAATGTCTAACTCCAGTCCGTCAAAGGAAACACAACCTTATTTCCTACTCTCAATTTCCCAGAGTTGTCTCACAGGATGAACGCTTATTACGTACATAGCACAGTCCCAGGATTGGAGGTCCACCTGGCCTGGGCTCTTCTTCAGGTAATAAAGACATTCAGGCATCTCTGAATAAATGCAATATATGTGGGTGAGATAAACAACCTAATTTGTGGGCCGTGGGAGTCTGAAGTGTGATATACAAAAGTGAAAATAATCTTCAGCTAGAAGCTTCTCATTAACCAAAAACCAAGACAGAATAAATCTAGGCCTCCCATGGGAACAAGTGGGAGGGAGAATCCCAGAAATTCTAAATGTGGAATTTTTGTGGGGCTTGGCAGTGTTAAGAAAGAAAGAGCAAATTTTGAGGAAGTACTCCATAAGGAAGAGCAGAGACACAAGTCTCTGGCTTGATTATAAATAAGCTGTGATCTAAAATAGGTACTTTCTAAATGCATTCATGTCTAGGTTTGGGGGTTTTCCATGTTTTGGTTTCTCAGCATACTTGAACCCCGTGGTAAATTCCAGTCTCGTCCAAGTTCAATCAAGGAGAAGAGGAATGCTTCCTTAGGTCAGGGAAAGTTTCCCTGAGCAGTGAAAAAGGATGTCGTGGGGAAGAACACAGAAGCAGACCGTGTCCGGGCTGTAATTCTAGTCAGATTACCTCTCCCTCTCTGCTGGCAATCCCATAGCTTCCAAGACCATCCGTACGTCAGTGACCCCTAAATCCCTACTTTTGTCTGACGCACTTCCGTTGAACTTCAGACTCATAGAGCCAAATCCCTCCTGGATATCTTCACTGGGGAAGCACACTTCCAGCACCACTAACCCAGAAAGGAGTATAATCTTGGCAATCAGAGAAAATCAGATTTTGAGTCATAGCACTATCACTTACGGCCACCAGTTTCCCCGAGTGCAAAACCCGTGTTGTTTTAAGGATCAAATTAGATGGTACCATAAAGGGCAAGGCTGGCCGACGTCTGCCATACGTAAGCCACATATTCACACATCCCGGATGCTTGTTGATTGATTAACGAATTCATAAATGAATGGAAATGGAGATCCAGTGAGGCATAATTATTCTGCCAGGGTCATACGTAATCATATCGGACAGATGTTGGTATGCAGTGAGAGCACGTGGAAAAAAACACACACTTCCATTTTCTTGATGAAAGGAGAGCTGGGATGTTGAATGGAATGCTAGACCCTAGGAAGAACTGAAGAGAGTGTCCCACCTTCTGGATAGCACAGCTTTCCAAAGCTGCTAAGGTCTGCGACACTCTGTTCAGTACGTTGGCAAGGGAGAGACCAGACATCGGTGGATGAATTGTGAGGCCAACCAAGGACTGGTAAAACAGCAGCTGGCAGGACTGGAGAGGGGATGAGGCCAGTGGGTTAATCCTCACCCAAGACACCTGACATCTGTGAAAATATTCCACACTGACAGCAGATGGAGATGACAAATATGGCCTTTAACTGGGAGAAAAAGCTCAGAAATACAACTGGAACTTCAGCCCTGGAAGGATCCCAAAGTCAGAACTTTGAACGTGTCACCCAGATTAAAGCTTTTAAATAAAACTTCCCCTAAAATGTTTCCCTGTAAAGGATCTTTAAGTGTGAGGTACATGGTGTTTTCAAGAATTTTTAGCCGCCTTTATAAAACAGCAGAGGGGTGCCTAGATGGCTCGGTTGGTTGAGCGTCTGACTCTTGATTTCGGCTCAGGTCATGATCTCTCGGTTTGTGAGATCCAGCCCTGCATCGGGCTCCATGCTGAGCATGGAACCTGCTTAGGATTCTCTCTTTCTCCCTCTGTCCCTCCCCTGCTTAGGCTCGGTCTCTCTCAAAAAATAAAAATAAAAAAATGAACTAAAAATAAAAAGTAGCAGAAAAAAGAAACATGGTAGGGTAAAGAAAGTGTTCTGTCTAGATTGTGGTGATAGTTTACACAATCGTACGTGATTATAAAAATTCACCAAACTGTGCAGCTAAATGGGCAGATTTTATGATGAGTAAATAATATCTCAAAGCCATCAGAGCAGTGGAGGAAAAAAACAAAAAGAGATAAAATATTGTAACCTCGCCTGACGAACGGCCAGAAAATAATGAGAACACACACCTGGGGTCCAAGGTAGTGGAAGGCTGGATGTGATAAGAAAAGCAATCATGAGGAAGCCTGGTTGGCTCAGTTCGTTAAGCATCCAACTTCGGCTCAGGTCACGATCTCATCATTCCCCAGTTCAAGCCCCGTGTCAGGCTCTGTGCTGACAGCTGAGAGTCTGAAGCCTGTTTCAGATTCTGTGATTCCCTCTCTGTCTCTGCCCTTCCTCTGCTCATGCTCTGTCTCTTCCTCTCAAAAAATAAACATTAAAAAAAAATTTTTAAAGAAAAGAAAAGCAATCATGGAAGAAGCTGACTTACCCTGAAAAAATACATACATTATAAAAGTGAAATTCCAGTATCTGTAATTAATTCCAATAAGGTCTCACAGAACTAACTGACTGGAGACAGGGGATGATGGCCAATACCTCGGAGAAGCTGGGGGATTTCTTATTTCCTAGATAGTTGAACTAGACCCTCAGGCAGAATCACACTCATTCACTAGGAAAACAGCATGGAAGGTTCTGAGCCTGAGACACACACACACACACACACACACACACACACACAGAGAGAGAGAGAGAGAGAGAGAGAGAGAGAGCTCTCAGAGAGCCAGAGTCAGGAGCTGTATCTTCTTTCCAACATGAGGAAAACTACAATTCCAGAAGAAATTGGCCCATTAAGACAAATAGGTACAAACACATCCGTGAAATAAGTTTGCTTTCTGGGGACACCAGATATCAGACGTATTTGGACTCAGTGTTCTCTTTGGATCATGGATTCCCCCACAGCCAAAGGAGATGTGGAAACAGCTGCCACCCTGGTGCCTATAAAGGACATGGTACAGAGCAGGGGCTCCAGACACCTGAGAGGTCTGACTGGCCACAAAATGGGCCAGGATAAACAGTGAGAGAATCCACAGAGAGAAACCAATGTCGTGTGGCCATAGATCATCCCTGGAAAGGGTGGGTAGAAGAAGAAATGGAGACATGTGGAAAAAAATTATGACTACACAGGTCTCACTTGAGTTCACCTCCCGACAGGATGAAGATTAGATGGTGACTCATGTGAACTAAACTCACAAGAGATTAATGTATAAATCAAAATGAACGCTCATGCATTTAGAATGAAAATACCCCTTGCTAAGTAACCAGCGTACTGGAGACCAGTATTTAGAGTTCCCTCTTTCAGACACCAGAAAACCTGGAAGCTACATTATTTGCCACAGTGTTGTTTTGAAGAGTATGTAAAGTGGGAAATGGGGGGCCTTGAAGGATGGCTCCTAGAGGCCATAGAAAATCCTGAGAAACTGTACTCTTCCTGAAAGGGTTCAACTCTCTAGGGACCTGAATGCTCATTTCCTTCCCATTCAGTGTCTCAGTCCTCTGGATGTGTTAGATGAATGATGACAAATTTCAGTCCTTTGGCATCCTCCTTCTTCCAGCTTCATGCAGGATCACTTGTTAAATGCAACAGACACCGTGCTAAACATTTTACAGATATCACCTCATTAATCAGCGCACAACCCCAGAGACATATCAATTATCTTCATTAAATTGATGAAGCTATGGATTCCCATAGAGGAGAAGCCGTTACAGAAAGTCATCTGAGGCTGGCAGGGATTGGAATTTAGATCTGTACCCCTGAGTTCATGGTCTTAAGCACCATGCTGTGGTCTCTTCAGGAAGGAATTCATTCATTTCATCAGGCCTGACAAGGCCAGCCCACCAAAGTCTCCCTTCCATTTTTATCCCTCGATCACTCAGCTGCCCATGTACAGTGTATCTTTCCAGTTTCTTCTCCAAATGGACGATCGTAAGCATGGCGTCTGGATTTTACTATTTTACCTCTCAAAGAAGGATCATATTTTTAAGATTTTGGAGGGAAATAATGAGGAATAATAAGGAAAATGTTGTCCTGAGTAACCAGCAACAATTTCATTCAATTCAAGGACACAGAAGCTGAAGGTAAGGGTGGTTTCCTGCAGCCAGCAAAGCCCATGGGGCAAGCTCCAAGCTCCCAAGTTTTGGAACACCTCACGCTTTTTGTGACTGAGACCAAACAGGAAGCTTTCACTGGGTCCGATGAATTCTTCTTGGACAGGAATGACAGTATCTAACCAGGCAGAGCAGAGAGCTGAACAAGGACAGAGCATGCCTGTTTCTGGATCTAAGGAGCATACTGAATTGGATAAGAGTGAACTGTAACAATATTAACAACTGCGACAGGATTACATACTCCAGCCCTAGAGGGGGAGCGAGACATAAAGAGTGGGATCTTTCCTGGTCATAGTATTTCCCCTCTACAGACTCATAGCTTGGAACGACCTCCTCTCTGCCATGTCCACTTATCACTCCATGATCAGATCTTCATCTTGCAAAAGACTTTATCTAATTCTTTTCTCCCCACCTCTTCATTGATTCAAAAATCATTACGCCTGGGTGGCTCAGTCGGTTAAGCGGCTGACTTCAGCTCAGGTCACGATCTCGCGGTCCGTGAGTTCGAGCCCCGCGTCGGGCTCTGGGCTGACCGCTCGGAGCCTGGAGCCTGCTTCCTATTCTGTGTCTCCCTCTCTCTCTGCCCCTCCCCCGTTCATGCTCTGTCTCTCTCTGTCTCAAAATAAATTAAAAAAAAAACAAAACAAAAAAAAAAAACGTCAAAAATCATTGGCCTACCGTGTCCCTGATTCTAGGGAAACGTAAGCGAACAAACACGGACCTTACGGTCGGTCCACTGGTGTCACTTTCCTCAATCGCTTTGTTCTTTTGCTCCTTGTGGTTGTTTCAGGAGACTTCAAGTTAGCGGGAGAGATAAATGTGTTGTCCAGCCACCATATTTGCCAGAAGTCTGGTGGTGAGACCGAGGGTTTACTTTTCTGTCTTGGCTATCTCTGAGAGCACTTGGGAGTCACATGATTACACATGTCAGCTTAACGTCCCCAAACTAATTGGCTAAAAGTAAGACTTAATGAAGCTTTAAAAGTTATTATTATGATTTATAAAAACTCTACCCAGTAGAGGGAGGATGTAATGCTCTCACCCTTCTCTTTATAAAGAAACTTCCCAACTTGACGGAGGATTTTCTCCTATTGGTTTGATATTGGGGGGGGGGGGCCTCCAAAGTTTTCTCTCTCCTTTGTGAAGGAGCCTCACCGTTGCCTACAGACTAAAGTCTAAATGCCTCAGCAGGGTAGTCGAAGCCCTCCATGACTTGACTGCAAACATTTGAGCCAATCTCCCCGAAACAACCTTCCAGACATTCACAGCCACACCTCACTGCTCCTCCCACACCAAACGTTATACCACCTTTATTCCTGCTCATGCTGCTTCCTCAGCCTGAAATATCCTCCACTTCCTTACCCTATAAAACTCCACTTATCAGCTTGTTACTTCCTCTCTACAGCCTTCCATTATCCTTGTTCAGAACCAACAGTTCATTCCTATGCATGACTGTAACACATCTTCATACTTCTGCTTAATGCTTTTGTAATGTTTATTTATTTATTTATTTATTTATTTATTTATTTATTTTGAGAGAGAGAGAGAGAGAGAGAGAGAAGCAGAGAGAGAAAGAGACAGAGAGAACTGCAAGCAGGCTCCGCAATGTCAACACAGAGCCCGATGCGGGACTCAGACTCATGAACTGCAAGATCATGACCTGAGCAGAAATCAAGAGTCAGACACTTAACCAAATGAGCCATCCAGGAGCCCCAGTTTAATATTTGCTATCTTGGTCTGGCCCGTTGTTGACTGCTAACATCCATGTTTCATTCCATTGTTAGAAGCTCTTGAAGGCAGGTAGGAATTTAGGCACCAAATAAATGTTTGTTTTAATCTGTTTTTAAAAGAGGCAGACATTAGCTGTGGAAAATGAGCCAAGGATGAGCTCAAAGTTGGCAAATATAGGAAGTTTGTAGCGGAGAATTTCGCTCCCTCCGGTAAATAATAACACCAAATTGTACAACAAAATTGTGAGACCTCAGTAATTTGACAAATGTCCTCCTCAGCCTTGTCTGCCTGGTGAGAAGTCACACTTTCTTCTCCTCCCATTGAAGCATCGTCTTTTCTGGTGATAGCCCTGGGCAGAAGCAGCTATGTCCCTCTCACATTCCCAAAACGTTTCGTACCAGATTCCTTTTGGGAAAAAAAAAAAAAAATCACACTGTTTTGTAATGGTTTCCTTACCTGCTTGCCTCTCCCCCTACTAGACTATGACCTTTATTTATTTATTTATTTTCAAATAGAATTTCACATGCACAGAATGAAATTAAGCAGAATCTTTGGTTCATCATTGAACTCTGCATGGTCCCTCCATGCTATCTTTTTAGTTAAGTGAAGTCCTGTGTGGCTGGTATGGTGCTAATTTCTGGGAATCCATAGAAAATAGTACACATTTCCTGTCCTCAAAGAACTTAAAGCTAATGTCTCTTCTTCTTTGTAACCCCACCACTTAGCCTAGTGCCTGGCACATGGTAAGTGCCTCTTCTGATGAATCTGTTACCCCTGTCTGATTACTGACTGTTAGAGAGCCCCAAAATTAGTTTTCGGAATGCTTATTTTTTCCATCAACATGCTTCTGAGATTCTCATCTAGTCCCAAAGCCTTAAGTGTCGTCCTAAATACGTACTACCAGTCTCAATCCACATGCCAAACTCCAGACTTATCCATCCAACTCTCTCCATGAAATCTCTACCAGAGCATCTCATAGACAAGTCTCACACTTAACATATCCAAAACAGAATTCTTGATCCAACTCCCAGTCAGCCTGTCACCAAACCTGTATCTCCCTCAGTATTCTCCTTTTCTGTGAATTTACCCAGTTTCTTGGGGTGCCTGGGTGGCTCAGTCAGCTAAGCATCTGACTATTGGGGGCACCTGGGTGGCTCCGTCGGCTAAGCATCCGACTTTGGCTCAAGTCATGATCTCATGGTTCATGAGTTCGAGCCCTGCAATGGGCTCTGTGCTGAAAGCTCAGAGACTGGAGCCTGCTTAGGATTCTGTGTCTCCCTCTGTCTCTGCCCCTCCCTCACATGTGCAGGGTTCTCTCTCTCTCTTTCTCTCTCTCTCTCAAAAATAAACAAATAAACATTAAAAAAATAATTAAAAAAAAAAAGCATCTGACTTTTGATTTCAGCTCAGGTCATGATCTCACGGTTTGTGGGTTTGAGCCCCACATCAGGCTCTGCGTTGATAGCCTAGAGCCTGCTTGGGATTCTCTCTCACCCTCTCTCTCTCTTTGCCCCTTCCCAGCTCATACTCTCTCTCTCAAAATAAATAAGCATTAAAACATTTTTAATTTACCCAGTTTCTTAAGCTACATTCCTTGCACTCATCCCTGACTCCTCTTTTTCTGATATCCTCACAGCTAATCCATCAGAAGTACTGTTGATTTCACCTGATTATATGCTTCTTTGTTTGTTCGTTGTCTGTCTCCCATCAGGAACAAGCTCAATGAGGGTAGAAATTTTGTTCATTTTGTTTACTACAGAATTCCTGGCATTTCACATATGACAGGGGCCCAATAAACATTTGTTGGATCAAATTTAAACAAATACTTGTGGAAGAAAGAACACATGAGTGCATGGTATCTCAAGCCTGCCCTCTAGACAAAGAATTTTAGAGACCAGCACTATGCTTTCATCCAGAGTGAGCCAAAAAGTTGTTTTCTGCTAATATTTTAGAACCAAGAAATCAGACGTGCAATTCTTCTTTAATAAGAAGAAAACTGAGTGAAAGCTGTTTTTAAATCCTTCCATCTTGTAAAGAAGTAAACTATGTCAGAAGTATTTTGCTCCAAAGAATGGAAGAAGCCATGAATGGCTAAAATGTCTCTGATTGAATATTCCGGTCGAATATTGGCTTCTGCTACAAAATAAAATACCACGTATCCCCATAAAACCGGACTTTATTTTTTTCCAGGAAAAAAGAGGGAGAGAAAAGCACAGAGGTTGGAACCACAGCATTACCTACATGTCTGTTGTTTCCTGTAATGAGAATCAATGCTAACAGTAATTCCGGGCCTTCTCCTGCGGGATTCGAAGCAAACTGGGGTCACGTGTGGTATGCAAAGGTTAAATTATAGCATTAAAACTGGTGCATTCCCAAATGTACCAGATGGAACACCTACCACAGTTCCTGGAATCTGTCCAGAGTATTTCAACTCCTGATCTAGGGAAGTGTTCCTGATAAATAAAGTCGGTCCCAGAAGCTGGACCGGAATAACATTTTCATGACCCTACAGTGTTTGTATGAGTTTACTGGGCACCCCACCTCACCAAGGAAGAAGATTGCAGCCCCTTTCCAGCGCTTGTAATCTTTCGAAAGGAATAGAAGAATCATAATTGCACATATAGATAACATTGCCATTTTAAGCCTCTATATGGAATCACATTGGGGACATTTATGGTCTCCCTCAGAGTGATTCAAGAGGCAGGTTTAACAATAAATGTCAACTCCTGTTACCTAGAGTGCCATACACGGATCACATGGTGAGGAGTCGAAAGGCAACACATTTCTGGAATAAAGTGAATTCTGCACTCAAATAGAAGGTTCCAAAACCCAGGGAAAAACCTAGGAGGTCAATGCGTTTGTTGGGCCCTGTTTTACGTTTCAGTCATACCTTGAAACGCAAAATGAGTAATTATCTGCACTTCTGGAGGCAAATAGAACTTGAACCAATTGAGTTTTCACCTCCCAGGGATATGGTTCCCTAGTGCCTGTGACTATGTCTGTTAGCCCAGGTCTTGGGAGGAGCAGACACCAAAGTGACATTAAACATGGTAAAGGAATTTTGTTAGAGAGAAAATAGGAAGGGACCCAGGGAGCCATCAGACCCCATGGCATGTCGAAGGCTTCCAAAGGCAGCAGAGAGGAAGGGAGTGCCCTAGACCACCAGGCGTTCTCAGGAAGGCTCAGGGGAACCATCAGGGAATCATCAAGCCAAAATCACAACAGTCCAGTATCTCCCAGGGCTCAATCTGCATTAGCATCCCTGCTAACGTTAGTCGCCGGTTGGAAGCGGTTGGAAGCCACTTGCGGGACATGTGGCCTTAGCATAAATAGAGCAAAGGAACTCAGAGCCCAGCAGTTGGGGCTCTCGGTCAACTGCACTCCCTGGAGTTGAGCATTTGCAAGGGACATCCTCATCATTGCTCCATGAGAATTCTTATGATGCAGGGATAATACTAATGCAGGATAGTAAAGAGAGTATTTCCCAAGTTCACGACAAATGTTAATTTTCTCTTTCTGAGAAAGAAACTATAATTAGCTAATTAAGGAAAGCGCAAAAGAAACCATCTCGAACTTCTAGCTCTAAAACATCTCCGCTCCTGGTGCGCCTGAGTGGCCCAGTCAGTTAAGCGCCCAACTTTGACTCAGGTCATGATCTCGCAGTTCGAAAGTTCCAGCCCAGCGTGGGGCTCTGGCGCCGACAGCTCAGAGCCTGGAGCCTGCTTCAGATTCTGTGTCTCCTTCTCTCACTGCTCTTCCCCCACTCGTACTCTGTCGCTCTCTCTCTCTCTCTCTCTCTCTCAAAAATAAAATAATAAACATTAAAAATTTAAAAAAACAAAAAGATCTGTGCTTCTTTCCAGAGGCAGCTCATCCCAGAGCACCAGATACAAGACTGTTAAACACCACACAACTTTTGAACTCTAGTCACCATCGTAAGCCTTGGAGCTGAATCTCCAAGCACAATACCTCCAAATCCTCGGGGACTTTCTGGATTAATCCATAAACTTTAACATTAAAAAGAATGAAATGTCACCTTATTTCTAAAGGCTGAAAGAACTTGTAAGGTTCTGGTTGTTTGCATCTCCCTGCCAATGAGAGACCACTGGGGCTCTGGAGAAGTGACAGGAAAAATGGGGAGAGGAATTCCCAAGAGTCTAGAAAGGGCTCTTTCAGAGTGGGATTCCCCAGACAAAGGAGGACAGAAGGGAAGGAAGCGACCTCCTGTTCCATAAGCCCAGGTAGTTTGCTCAACTTCTGGTAAGATGGCGGACTAGGGAGCAGAAATCTACACGGCATCATTTTATTCCAAATGGGCATTTGAAGAAGAGAGAGCCGGGGGGAGACGGAGCACCTTTCAGTAGAGCAGAGTACTTGCCCTTTGATTTCCTAGGACAAGTTGTAAGAGGAAAGGGAGCCGCCAGGTTCATCTAGGAGGGGCGTTAATGTGCCTCTGGGGGCCAGTTTCAAGCTGCCAAGCCTGACCAGCCTCAAGCCTAGGGGAGACCTAGGGAAGCTCAGAAACTGAGAAACTGAATGGAGGCCTAGTGCCAACTTTGGATTCCATTTCCCTGGACCCTTCTTCACCCACCTGGTTGGGAGGAAAAGCCTGGCTGGGAGCCTGAGTTTGGAGACAGAGAGAAGACATCACAGCGTCTCGGCAAGCAATCCATGGCCAGGCTTTCCTTGTTCCTCCTCCTCGGGGGTCTGGGACCCCATCCCGAGGGCCAGCCCGTCTAGTGGCAATCTCCACGGTCGGCACCAAAGGGCTCTGGCCAGCAGAGCCAGGGAGGAACCTATAAATAGTAAACAAAACAGACTCGACGGTCGTCTAGGATGACAGCAAAGGATAAAAGAAGGCAAAGTGGTCCCTGCTCACAGGGGAGAGGAAGGATGGAGACGGCTAATACATCACCTGCTACTGCTGAAAGGTTTACAAAAATCCGGTTATATTTTTTAATCATCTTGCATTTTAGACCTTTAAAGTACAAATATGGATTTCAAACATATCAAGGGAACAAATTAACTTAGAAAAATGGTAATGCTTTCCAAGGTTGCACCTGCCATGAAATTGCTCCAAGTTTGCATTTTCCCCAGGTCTCTGGTGTGCCATTAGGCCAGATTGATTGTCCTCCTCCCCTGAACAGCTCCCCCATTAGAGGGTTATTGTATGGAAATTAATGGAAGGTTGGGAACATTTTTTTGCAGCTGCAGTAGTTGGAGTCAGTTTTGATTAAGCGATAGAAGCCCAGCAGACGGGGGAGATCTCTTTGCTTTAGCTGCCTCCTTTATTATCACTGAGTCAGGCTTAGCGTTCACCGTGGCTCCGTGTGTCGGTGTTCTGTCGCCTTTTGGACAGTGCTGTGTACATCGACTCCTCTGTGTTTTCTAAATGGTTCCCCACTCGATTTCCCCGTCAGTATTCCGCTTTGATGTGAAACTTAAAGCCAGTCTGTTCTTTGCGCGTTTTCGAGTTCCCCGCCTCACCACCGTCCCTCTCCCCACCCCTACCCCATCACTGCCTTTTTGGGAGACGCAAGAAGAAACTAGGACTATTCCCCACCCTCCACCCTTCTATTCTACCCATCCCCGAAGAGAGACTATTGAAGGGGCCTAAACCAGCAATCAGAGCCTCATGGCCTCAGGGGATTTCTAGGCGCAAATTAAGCCTTGGACAGGCGGCTCAGAGAGCTGACAAGCGAGAGCTGACAGTTTGCCTCTCCTCCGGTTCTGTCAGGAGCTTCCAAACATCCCAGAAAAACTGGGGCTCTGGCAGATTAGGAGTTGATCTGCTTGTCATGCAGGGTCAACGTCAGACTAAAGCAATGGAGGGCAACAAGACATGATGGACCAGAGAAGTAAAGGGCGAGGTGCAAATTGTCTGCAGAGGGGTGGGAGAGGGACCCAGCGGGGCGCGGGATGGCGTGACCTTCTCTAGGTCTTTTCTGTCTAAAAATGCAAAACCTCAGAGTCTGTGCCCCGCTTTCTACATTCATGCAAGCCCTCATTCATTCTCTCTTGCCATGAGTGTCTACTGCGTATCCTTCTGTCAAGTGTCGTGGTAGGTGCTGAAGCTGGGAGAAAAAAAAAACGGTAGACGAGGCTTGGAAAACACCCAGAACACCACTGTGGAGAAGGCAGATATGCAGGCGCAAAATTCCAGGAGAGTTTGTATAGCCCGGCGAAACGTTCGAGAAGAAATCCATTAAAAATGCCTTGGGAAGCATTGAGGTGGGGGCGCCTCGGGGGATGAGCCAGGCTGGGTGAGACAGGTAGTGTGACGGTCCGGGTGAGAGCCAGTGAGGTCTCTCGGGCATTTATCCAGCCGAAGGCCTGTGTCAGGGCTCCCACCTGTCAGGCATGCATCCTTAGGTCCTCTCAGAACGCACATGTCCCAGGATGTGTTGCTGTTGTTGTTGTTGTTTTTTACAAAAAGGATAACTCTGAAAATTGCCATCTAGTAGTTTAATAAGTTCCCTGACATACTGAATAACATCTCCTGCCTCTGGCAAGTGAGGACGGGGTCAACCTAAAATAGATATTTGCCAATGGTAGAGACTGGACGTCTGGCCCCCCGCTTGATGGATGATTCCAGGACGGCCTCTGAGTGGGCTGCCCAGCCCACACCATTGACCTCATGAATCTTCTCCTTAATCCACGGAGAAAATTAGCTCCTGCCTCCGAAGAGCGCTGTCCGCCCGGAAGCTATCGTTCCTGTGTGGAACAAAAGCAGGCCTGGATTTTCTTCCCAGAATTTAGTCGCAGAGAAGCAGGGGACACTTGCGTTCCCCAAACCCGTCCCAGCCCCCACCCGTGCCCGGCACCGCCCCCCCCCCTTCAGTCCTCTATCATCTTGCCCACGTCCAAGGCTCCCACCTCTCATGTTCCCCGTACCCGGGTTAAGCAGTCTGTTGTGAGAGCACCAGCTGTTATCATGAAGACGCAAAAGCCAATTGGCCATTACTATCTCAAATTCCTCCTGCTTAAATCAGTCTGGGGATTAACGTTGGACACCTCCAAAATGATATACTAGAAGCCAATTTCTCTTTCCCCCTTTGGGCAGCCACCTTCCACCTGGCCCAGTAATCCTCTAAGCTCATTTGGGAATCCAGCTCATCTCGGGCCCTTTAATAGCCTTAAAGGGACAAGCTGACTCCCTGGGGTTGGTAATGTATAATCCCGATAGCATCCTCTTGGAGGGAAAGGAGGGGGTCTCCGTCTAAGGGCTGCCTCCCCCTGAGAGCTTGGACTACAATTCCTGCCTCTCTCTCTCTCTCTTCTCTTTTTTTTTCTATCTATCCCTCCCACAAACAGTGAAATACAACGGTGGTAAAAAGCCTTGTGAGTGTCTAGCCCATTGTAGGTATTCTCATAGCATGGAGGTTGTGATTATTCTAGCTCCTGAAGCGCCTGGGGGTGCTTATCCTGTTTTTAGTTGCTCTAAAAGTAAACTGTTGCCTGCTGCTTTGAAAGCATGGGGTAATGTCAGCTCATGATCCCTCATCTACTGGAGAAGCTAGTTCCCAAGGAGAAAGCACTCTAATGACATCGGTTTGATAAAACGCTTCAGGATTGAAAACCCCCATCCCCATTCCCACTTTGAAAAGTTTACTTCGACAGTATCTTAGCCTAATAAAGGCATCGCGGGTTCGGGGTAGGCTGGTTTTCGGCTTGTAAGACTTCTAAAGGATAACCTCAAGTATGTTTTCAACCTGAGATGTCATTAACATGACGCACCTTTTTTTGTTCAGGGCCCCCTCTGAGTGTGGCTCTGAAGAACAGGACTCAGGCATGTGTTCGGGGAGCTTTCCATTGATTCCCCAAAATAGATGACCTAAACAGCAAGCACAGACAGCTTATTTGACATCGGTGGTGACGTCGATAACAGGGACACAGATAGACCAGGCAATGAGCATGACTTGGTAGACTGCCAAGCTGACAAGGGACAGCAGTCACAAAGAAGATTCTACATCAGTAAAGCCCAGGCCCAGAGGCAGTGCCGGATCTGACCAGTAAGTAAGCAAAGCATTGAGTCCTTTCTTCTAAGACAGAATAATCCGGAGAGTTGTCTGTTTTTACCTAGGCACCCACTTCCACATACTTCCAGACTCAGTCAGACTTTGAGACACTAAGAATCCTGAATTCTCATCTAAGATAACCCCCTTGAAGATTCCCAAGATGCACCTTAAAGGTAGAAGGGCATAGGCTTGTATGAAAATCCTCAGGGGTAAAAAAGCTATAGGCTTCCTAAAAAAAAACCCCTCACATACATAGAATCTTCGCTTATAATAAGAGGCTCATGAGATCTCTGAAGCCTTAGGACACACAGCAGAATAGGAAGCCCCTAGTGTAATAAGTTCTGATGTTGCCCACCAGAGAAATGAATGTATCCCTTCATTCACTCAATGAAGTTATATTCAATGTCTATGAGCTACCTAGTCCTATATTAGATGATACGGGAGAATATAAAGGGGGGGAGAATCCTTTCTGCCCCCAATAAAGTGACAGTCAGGTGTGAGAATGGCAAGAGGAGATCCTGGCTGAATCTAAACAGAAATTTCTGATGGGAGACTGATGCTTTTCCTTCCCCAGTGTTCATTTTCACAGGTTGATTCATGTGGGAATGGGGACCTTCTCTAGAGGGGAAAAAAAAACAAAACAAAACACCTTCACTTCTCAGTGTTGATGTCCAGAGAGGAATAGACTTTTCTGAAATTTGGGGATGAGTTTGAGGAAGAACCTAATGAAGGCCAAACCACAATGGAGGACTGTGGGATCTACCCCTAAAAGATATTCTAGGGGCGCCTGGGTGGCTCAGTCGGTTGAGCGCCCGACTTCAGCTCAGGTCATGATCTCACAGTCCATGGGTTTAAGCCCCACGTCGGGCTCTGTGCTGACAACTCGGAGCCTGGAGCCTGCTTCCGATTCTGTGTCTCCCTCTCTCTCTGCCCCTCTCCCGCTCGTGCTCTGTCTCTCTCTGTCTCAAAAATAAATAGAAACATTTAAAAAAATTAAAAAAAAGAATATTAGCGATGCAGACACTCATGCAGCTGTGGCTAGGAAGAGAGTGAGGGCGGTGGCAGAGGAGGTATGCAGGAAGACTGGTTCACCTGCTCCGAGTTCCCCTGGGGCGAGAGAAATGGAAACAGATACTGCTGAAACCCAGCAACTTTGAGGCTGGAAAGTCTCAAGCTGGGTATCCATATTGGTACCATTTTGCTGGCCACACAGGCTGATGAGCTTTGCCCCTGTTCACATGAGAAGCACACAGCATCACGACTGCTGTTCAAAATATCTAACAACCCAAACAGTATGGGCATCAACCAGTAAAAACAAACACCAGCCGTAGGACTAGGGATAGGGGGTCCCTTACTGACCCAGGTGTAAGCCTAATAGCAAGATGACAAGGAGGTCTGAGAAGGTCCCAGAGTGGGGACCGGTACAGCCAGGATGATGGTGGGGGCAGTTTACTTAGGGATTCAGAGTAACGGTTATTTACACACCACCACAGAAGTCTTTCAATATCTTTTTTTTTTTTAAACGTTTATTTATTTTTGAGACAGAGAGAGACGGAGCATGAATGGGGGAGGGTCAGAGAGAGAGGGAGACACAGAATCTGAAACAGGCTCCAGGCTCTGAGCGGTCAGCACAGAGCCCGACGCGGGGCTCGAACTCACGGACCGCGAGATCATGACCTGAGCCGAAGTCGGACGCTTAACCGACTGCGCCACCCAGGCACCCAATAAGTCTTTTGATATCTTAACCACCTGTATAACCACACTGGAACATGCCAGCTAAATACCAACACTGGACAAACTTAACCAAGAATACAGGGCATATTTGATTAAGTGTCGCTTGAGAATCGAAAAGAGCTGAATGCATGGAAACAGAGTAGAATCGTGGTTACCAGGGGCTGGGGGCGGGAGCACTGGGGCGATGTTGCTCAAAGGGTATGAACTTGGACTTAGAAGATGAATAAGTTCTGGGCTTCTAATGCACAGCATTGTGATTATAGTTAACAACACTGCATTACATACTTGAAAGCTATCAGGAGACTAGACCCTAAATGTTCTCACCACAAAAAGGAGATGATACTTACCTGATGTGGTAGAGATACTAGCTAACGCTATGGGAGTAATCGTGTTGCAATATGTAATTGTGTCAAATCAAGGCATTTTACGCCTCACACTTATACAATGCTATATGTCAATTACATCTCAACTAAAAAGGGATAACAAAGGATTTTTAGGGGGTGCTGGAACTCTTTTGTATCCTGTGTATGATATAGTTACACAAGTCTATATATATGTCAAAATTCTTGGAACTGTACCCTGAAAGAAAAAAAGGTCAATTTTACTGTATGACCATTGAAAAAATAAAATAAAATTACCATCCTCCCCAAAAGAGTCACTTGAGAGGCCCAGGCAACACACGCTATAGGATCAAATCAGGAAGAGATGTCCCCACTGGCAGCAGAGGAAAAAGGCAGGCAGACTGGATGGCGGGAAGAAACTCACATTGGACTAAAAATCAGAGACGGGCTCTGGTTCCAAACCAGCCCCTTACCTAAGCCCTGCGACTTAGACATCCCCGTCAAATGCAAGAAGGTACCTAGGGAAGAAGTACCTTGGCGAAGTAGACACGGACCTGGCCGTGAAGGTTGTAAGTGCCAGGCTAAAAAGTGTAAACTTCAGAGCCACGCTATGGAGTCAATGTCGCCCAGGGGTGTGGGATAAGAATGACAGAGAGAAGAAAGGCTTCAAGTTTCTCAGCAACATATTTCCTGAGCAGGTGTTTGGCTGGAGATCTGAGTGTTGTGATTGTCATGTGGCCAACAAGAAAATGTCAACAGCAACATTTAATAGCTTTTGGTAGAAGTAATATAAGAAATCCAGGCAGAAGGAGAAATAGCTGCGGCTTGAGTCCTGTCCAACTGACTGCCACCTGCCATTAGGCAGAAAAGGGAAACAAGGATGAAAAAAATAACAAGGCATCAGAGGAATACAAATCAAAGAGATGGCAATCGATGGGCTCGTCTGTAGCCCGAGATGTGAACAGAGAGCAAGAGGGGGAAAAGAGTGGCCACATTCCCACAAAGCTACTGCCGCCCCAGCTCGAAAGACTGCTGGGTGCATGATCACCACCCGTGTCAGTGATGGAACCAAGCAGGAAGTGGCAAAGCGTATTTAGTGCCCTGGACCGTGCCTCCTCGTCGCCATAGGCTGAGAGGAAGACACGTGATGTAAATAACACTGTGTGAATGACAATGACTAGGAAGTGACAGGTCCACATAGCTCTTGTCTGTGAAGCTTGACCGCTGGTGGCCTCCTGATGGGAATGGCCCCTTCAAAGGGCTCATCCTTCCAGAAGCCTGCTCCAGCACTTACATCCGACAGCATCTCTCTTCTGTGCACTTCATCTGAAGACTGCATTCTGACATGTCTTATCTGAATACCATCTTGTATTGTTATTCGGTTTGGCTCCTCGTGCTGGCTTAATTGCTCTACTAAACTCTAAGTTCCACAATGACATTGGCTGTGACTTTTTTGTTGGTGGTGTTTTTGTGTTTAATGACACACAACGCTTTGTATTCTGCTGGGTACATAAACAGGAGATATTCAGTAGACAGTTATTGAAATCCATTTAAATAAAATCATAGATTCTGTAAGCACTTACTGAATGCACACCATGACCCAGATGCTGGATCAAAGCAAAGGAGAAAGGGGAGGTTCTAGCACATAGTAGCTGCTCAGTAAGTATATGCTCTGACCCTGGGAAGTTCAGGGCGCCAGGAAGGTGTGTGAGGCTTCCTAGCCAAGATATCCAGAGAGAGACGAAGCATCAGAAGGCAGCAGGTTTTCAAGTTGCCAACGTGAGATGTGTTACCCCAAGAAGTAGTGAAGCCTGAAACCTACCAGGGAAGCATTCAGAACCACATCAGTAGAATAAACCCTCCACCATACCAGCTCCAAACCCATTTTGCTTTACATCTCTGACTTCCTCCAGTCTGCCAAAAGTCTCCAGAGAGGTTCGGGAAAATACTACATCTGTAAAACAAGGGGAAGATGCTATGAGAAAAGAAATAATAAGAAAACTATCGGAGGGAATGCCTGGCTGGCTCAGTCGGTAGAGCATGTGACTTTTGATCTCAGGGTAGTGAGTGCAAGTCCCATGTTGAGCATGGAGCCTACCCGAAAAGAGACGAGTAGAGGAGGGAAGGGAGGGGAAGGAAGAGAAGAGAGAAGAGAAGAGAAGAGAAGAGGAAACTGTTGGAAATGAAGGGTGTGGGGGGGCAGCCTTAAAAAATGGAAAAATGGAAAAAATGGAAAGGATAAGAGACATAGGCCTTCAGTTCAGTCCAGGAGATCCAGCATTGAGTAAGAGGAGTTCCAGAAACTTAGATCTGAAAAACAGAGGAGAGGAGATTGTCAAATGAGTAACAGTCGATTTCCCAGAAATGAGCAGACACGTTAATTTCAAAGTTTAAGTGCTAACAAAATCCTAAGCAGTTTAAAGTGAAAAATAAAGACCCATACCTCCACAGACCTTTTTGAAATTTCAGAACACTAAGGCAAAGGAGAAAAACCTTCTAAAAAGGATGGGGGAGCAAAATAAAACAGAAAAAATGATAGAACAACAAGAATCAGACTGACATCAAACTTCTCATCAATAACACTGAATGCTAGAAAGACAATCGAGCAATGTCTAAAATACCCATTTTATTTCACTTTCACACAAAACCTGTGAGACACTTCTTGCCACCTCTGATCTTTCCTTCCACGTGGAGACAACTCTGTGTGCATAACACTCCTAAACTCTCTCCACCCACCTCACAGAGAAAGAGCGACTTAATCTGATTTGTGGGTTTGGGAGAAGGAATTAGACGTATAATCTAGCTCCTTCTTCTGCTTCCCTTTTCTGTGGAACAAGCTTCTCACAGGAAGCATAATTCCACCCTGCCCCTATAGACTATAACACACTGGGATCTGGTCCTCATGGATAAAGTGGCTTAGCTCTATGGTTCAGCATTTGGAAGCCGGCTCGCTCGCAGATACATTGTATTTCATCTCATAGAAGACACCATCAAGTGGAAGGCTGACCCGTTCTTTCATGTACCACAAAGAAAGTAAAAGACTAATAATTCAGCAATGCAATCCTTTCAATCACTTTGAATTTTTTAATACCTGTTGAATGAGACTGTTTCTTTTAGACATATTTTAGTGTTTGTGAGCTATCACTCTTCTGCATGCATAAAAAGGAAAATAAGTTGGTCATCATTTTTCTAAAAAATTTACAGAGCCTGTTTTTTTTGTTTGTTTGTTTTGGTTTGTTTTGTTTTTTATTTTTTTATTTTTTTTCAATATATGAAATTTATTGTCAAATTGGTTTCCATACAACACCCAGTGCTCATCCCAACAGGTGCCCTCCTCAATACCCATCACCCACCCCCCCCCCCCTCCCCCCCCCCCCCCCCCCATCAACCCTCAGTTTGTTCTCAGTCTTTAAGAGTCTCTTATGCTTTGGCTCTCTCCCACTCTAACCTCTTTTTTTTTTTTCCATCCCCTCCCCCATGGGTTTCTGTTAAGTTTCTCAGGATCCACATAAGAGCCTGTTTTTTTTTTAAGTGTATTTATTTTGAGAGAGAGAGCAAGCACACGTTTACAAGCAGGGGAGGGGCAGAGAGAGAGAGGAAGAGACAGGATCCCAAGCAGGCTCTGAGCTGTCAGCACAGAGCCAGACACAGGGCTCCATCCCCTGAACCAGGAGATCATGGCCTGAGGGAAAACCAAGAGTCAGCTGTTTGACTGACTGAACCACCCAGGCTCCCACCCCCAGAGTCTAACACGTTTTGACCCAGAGTCATCTACATCTTTAATTCGTAGTTTTACCTTTTCCTTTTTGCCGGCAAGATGTCGTACAGGACTCAAAGCGCTCTGTGATTTGCTTCTACAGACATCCATTCTGCCGATGGTAAGGCTGGCACTTTACCCTTTCGAAGGCGTCAGTAGAAAGTTTTTAGGCAACAACCAGGACTTATGTTCCTTCTGTAAATGATCTTCAGTAGTTTATTCACAGAAACATCCAGAGGTTCAGTGGCCTGGTCTTGCCCGCAAGAGTAACTCAAGTTCGCGTGTGTACAGGTACCGATAATGTCATGACGGCCACCTGGCCAGAAGCAATGGTAAGATGCCGTTGATTGCGAAATGCACCTTCAGTCCCAAGATGTTCAATGTGAGGGGCCCCTGGGTGGCTCCGTCGGTGAAGCGTCCGACTTCGGCTCAGGTCATGATCTCGTGGTTGGTGAGTTCAACCCCCCACGATGGGCTCTGCGCTGACAGCTCAGAGTCCGGATCCTGCTTTGGATTCTGTGTCTCCCTCTCTCTCTGCCCCTCCCCACCCCCGCTCACACTCTGTCTCTCTCTCTCTCTCAAAAATATATAAACATTTAAAAATAATTTTAAGAAGAAAGAAACAAGGATGTTCCATGTGAACAGAAAGGACATCCTACAGTCAATAAAATATCGTAACAACCATTTTCTTTAGGAGCAGCTTAATCACTAAAAACGTGGATGCTTAGTTTCTCATCTGCTTTATTATTTTGTCATATATCCCAATGTATCCAAAACTTGGATGGAAAGGAGGACCACCATTTATTAGGTCCCTTCAAATGCCCATAGTGAGTACTTTTATTACTCCCGTTTTGCAAATCAGAACACGGGGCTCAGCAAAGTGGAGTCACTGGTCCAAGAATTCACAACTCAGGGGCAGAATCAGACCGACTCCTGTGCGCGAGTTGACAGCAATAACTACCCTGCAAGTTGGCTTTTGTAGACTACCTGATGAAAAGAGTTTCAAAGGATAGATAGGAACTGACTTGTGAAAAGGCTCCAGAATAGAAAGGCTCACACCAGAATAGAAAGGCTCAAAGACGTGAGACAGCGTGGCCCTTTTGGGAACCTCTAGGGATTTCCTCAGGGCCGGAGGGCATGAGGCGAAGGGAAGGGGTGGGGGTGAAGAGCTGACATTGCCCTTTCAAAGGATGGTGAGCGGTTTTGTGAAATGGTTCCTTTTTTTTTTTGTTTTTGTTTGTGTTTTCCCAACTTCAGCACTGTTGCCCTGGGAAGCCTTTCTCTCTCTTGGAGTCCGGATGAGGCGTCCCTGCTATTTGCTCCCATGGAAGCTTGTATTTCTTCTATCTGAGAACTGATCACGCTTCACTATAATTACTGATCCAACTCTCTCTACCCCTAGCTATAAATAAGCACTGTGAGCAGAACTCTATTCCCAGAAGTCAGCACGGAGCCTGGCACAGAGTAGGTGCCCCCAAACCGTTCGACATAAATACACAACTCAGTGAGAGGTAGATCTCCCATCCTCATCCTGGTTAGGGCCCCTGGAGTGGAATACCAGAGAAGTCCGGGGCCGGGCACTTTCGGAGACTTGTCAGAGCTTGACGGTAGAGCGACTGTCAGAGGGCGAATCCTGCTCCATTCACTTGAATGGGCTGGGGGGAATATCTCCGTTTTGAACGTGTGGGCCTGAGCGCAAACCCAGTGGGTCCTATCAAGATTCAAGATCAATACTCATAAGCCATCCACAGGCTACATGCATAAGGCCTGCTCGCTGAGTAATTTCGCGTCCCCAACCCACAAAACGTTTGCGATTCCCAGCACATTTTTGCAAACCATTTGATTTCACCTGGAACAGATTGCCATCAGGAGGAACATTTTCCAGGTGGGGAGTTCCCCTCTGTCTCACCCTTGGCAGCCCTTCATGACATTCCCTGGCACGTATCTGCATCCTTATGCTGTGAACCTTTTCCCTCTAACCTCTTTCCTGGGCTAATGGAGCCCTTTTCAGCAGAAATCATTCCTTGTGCCTGTAATACATCTTTTCTTCCCCGGATTTGCTCCACGGGTATAATTGGCTGCAGCTACCTCCCCTCTGTCCATAACACCATAGATCATACCAGCAGAGACGGATCCCTGGTGAACCAGAACATGCTTATGACTTCAGGAAGGCATTAAGATATGCATATTTTATTTTAACATCCTTTGGGTATAGACAGGGCAGCCAAGGCTTGTGTCTTCCTAAACAACTTGCCTGGCTAAATAGTCAACGGCTAAAATAATGCATTGTACACGTTACGTCTAGTAAAAACGGAAGGCCACTTCTAGGGGCAGACGAGGCCAAAATCTTCCCTTCCTATGACCCCCTTCTTTGAGTGATGGATGAAGTCTGTGCTTCTGCTGCAGAACATGAACTCAATTAAAATAGACCCTATACATTGCTGCCTGAATCACTTTTGAGTGTTCCCATCCTATAAACATATATTATAATATAAATGTGGAACCTGCTCACTTTATTGTCTCAGTCCCTTCACAGTTCATTGATTAACCAGATGCCAAGCATACATCCCTTTTACTATGCATGTGATGTGTGTGTGTGTGTGTGTGTGTGTGTGTGTGTGTGTGTTTTATCGTGGCGGATGCATTATCAATCCCATCCAAAGTTCCTCACTAAGGTTTTTCCTATCAATTGTTTCCTTATGGTTCACAGCATATGGACAGTTTATTCTCTCATCAATCCTCAATGGGCCATTCGTGTCCTTGATAATAATAACAGCATCAATGGATGCGTTCCCGTTTCAGGATATACCATTATCTTGAGCTAATTTAATTAAGCTGCACTACAGCATTGTATCGTGGCTTCCTGTTGTCCATCATGCTGTTCTCCCACACCCCAAATAAATGTGTTCCCGAGCCAATGAGGCTCATTTTTTCTCCTTTGAGAGGCATAGGGAGTCCTTGGGTGAGAGGTCAAGGACAACAGGGTGAACGGGAAGGGGGCGGCAAGGGGGACACAGGAAAAGACTATGAAAAAGCATAAAGATTACTCTCATCAGTTTGCCTTGGTGGCTCAGTCAGTTAAGTGTCCAGCTCTTGGTTTCTGCTCAGGTCATGATCTCATGGTCTGTGAGTTTGAGCCCCGAGTCGGGCTCTGCGCTGACAATTTGGAGCCTACTTGGGATTCTCTCTCTCTCTCTCTCTCTCTCTCTCTCTCTCTCCCCCTCTCTGCTCCTCCCCCACTCATGTGCGTGCCCATGCGATGTCTCTCTCTCTCTCCCCACCCCACCCCATCTCTCTCTCTCAAAATAAATAAATAAACTTTAATTACACTTCTTTATTTTTGAGAGACAGAGTGAGACAGAGCGTGAGCAGGGGAGGGGCAGAGAGAGAAGGAGACACAGAATCCCAAGCAGCCTCCAGGTTCAGAATCCCAAGCAGGCTCCAGGTTCCAAGCTGTCAGCACAGAGCCTGACACGGGGCTGGAACCCACGAACCGTGAGATCATGACCTGAGCCGAGGTTGGCCGCTTAAGCGACTGAGCCACCCAGGCGCCCCAATAAATACATAAACCTTAAAAACAGATTGCTCTCGTCAAGAGTTCCATGGCCCAATAGAATGAGCATCAACAGCTCTGACATCTACCAGCTTTCTGACCTTGGAAAATTTTACTTCTTTCACATCTACGAAAGAGACACGAGGAACTTTGTATGACTCTTTAGAAAAATTAATAAAATAAGGTATGTCTCCCTAGCGCATGATTGGTATTTCATTAATATTAGGTCCTTTCATTTCTTCCTGTTTCTTAACTCGAGTTTCTGCAGTGGATGCTGTTAATACCCATCGCAGGTGTGCGCTGTTCTAACAAAAGGTGTGTTTCTAAATAAAGGGTGTAAATTAGGTTGGAGAAATGAGTCATATTTTAAATGCAGTGGAGGGTGCGTTGTTTAAAATTCTCCTGTGCCGCAATTTTTTTTTTTTTTCTGGAGCCAAATCATCCCCCTCCGCATAACAAGTGTCCAGAAAGCAGTCGATTGCTGTGTAGGATCATTTCTCTGGCTGAGTTACAGCCCTCCTCTTCTATGTGGCCATTGACATAATAATAACGTCACCGAATAACACTTACTGAGAGCTTACTATGTATGCCGCACTAGATCTTTATACGTACTCCTCACATCCTCTATGAAATTGATATCACGTTATGCCCCTCTCACAGATGAGCACGTTGAGACATAGAAAGGTCATACAACACGTTCAAGGTCACGCAGCAAGGGCCAGGCCTAAGATTTAAACACAGGCCGTTGGGCTCTTCCGAGTCAATTCAGGGGAGAGGCTCACTCTCATGGGAACCAAGGAGATGAAAAGTCTTCCTGCCCTAATCCAAGACTTCTTAAAGACCTACACCGTACTCTCAACATTTCCTTTAAAACTGCCTTTGCCACTTGGTGCCAGAGATGAACTCCGCCACCTGGTTCCTCATCCTGCCAGAGGGCAAGATAGACGGCATTCACCTTAAAATTGTGCAATTGTTTGTACTCTTCCCAAAGACTCAAAATCTCGCTTTCTCCCTCCACACACAGACTTACGCTGGCTGGGACCCTGGTTATGCATCAGACTTGGACACCTAGAGAAGGAGAATGGGAAACACTGATGGGCCCAGGGTGGAACATAAGAGGTTAGGGTATAAATCATCTGAACAATTCCATCAACTAAGATCGAGGAAGTTGGGACTCTGAATATCTAGTTCTGTGCCAAACCTCATGCTGGGTATTTTTAACAGGACTGAGTAAAAGAGGTGCTTGGATGCAAAATTTGAGGAGGCTCTTCATTCCAGGCTTCTGTCAGTGCCAACCCTGGTTGTCATATTCTCATTTCACTGAACTATCATGAAAACCTTCATAGGGCAGTGTTAATAGCTCAACATACTGGCATTCCATCTAGAAAGAGAGAGAAGAACTCAGCTCCAAAGCCAACGTATCTTATCAACCGTGTACTTAGAAATTTATCTTTTTAGGTTCACCTCTATGTTACTCCAAATTTAACCCCCTTAAAAAGTAAACGATTCTTAGCTTTCTAAACTCATTTATTCCAGGATCCATCTAAACAGTAAAAATAGCTCTACTATGCCTGTCATTCAAAGTGACTCATCCCAACTCTCCACTTCATTGGAGAGATGGGCTTATTTTCAAAGAGGAAAATGCAATAAGAACAGGTAAGAGGAGCATGGGCCCGATGAGTTGCAAAGGTTTACTAGGTTGCACAGCGTTATAAATGCTTAGAGAACCCAACTTAGTGTTAGGAGTCCCTACCTTCAAAACAGCTTTAACCCAAGTTGGCATCATTCTCCAATCTTGAACAAAACCTTCCTATCACTCTACCTTTCTACTTTTGATGATCCCTTAAAAAATCAGTTCAATTCCCTGCAAAAAGTGGATATATTTTATTTTATCCAAATGGTTTTGAACAAGAAGGCATTATCCATACATTCCTGAAGATCCCAGTGGTTGGAATCATGCCTCATGTGACTGGCACCTCTTTTCTCTCTGAAGAAGCTCAGGGCTCACTTCAACGTAAGCTCTAGTCAGGTGTCGTTTTCAGTGACAAGCTCTGTGTTTTGGGCAGTGGCAGTTCTCGTGATGATTGTTCTCCTTATCACTTTCAACAGCCTGGTTAGCGCTTCTCCCCAGGACCATAGAAGTTCACCATGCCCAATGACCTGAGCTGGCCGGGGTTGAAAGCCTAGCTCTACACAGCTTGAAATTCACATTACGTGGTCCTCAGCAGGCAGGACCAGAGCTTAGGGGGCATAAGTGAAAAAAGAAAAAGCAGTGTTTTTCTTGAGGCAGGTTGGAGAGAGAACATGAAAGGCAAGGAGGATCTGACCTGAAAGAAACCTCCTGCTCTGCAGAGGCCACTGTTGTGGGAGTGCCACCGGGGTGCCTTCCACTCAGACTCTTTCGAATGGGGACAGTGGTCCAGTTGGCCTGGTCATCAACGTAAGACACTGCCATCAGAAGTGGGCCACTGTCTGAACCAGCTTGGGAAAATGTTAGCAAATGGACAGTAGCTGCCATTTCCTGCTTAATAACCTGTGTACTCTCATGACAAACCTAGTTACGAAAAGCCATCAAGAAAAGAGGCCATCCCTAAGTGTAGACACATATTCCTTGGCCAGGTCTCCTGATGTAAAATATGTTGAAAGACATATTAGGTCTCTAGCTCTAAGAAATCGGGTCTTAGATGGTCTACCAGTAGATTTTTGATCCCTCTGAGGTCTTTCCAGAATCCGGAAATGTGAGACTTGCAGGGTTAAAATACAGGTACTTCTTGGCTGGCTAGAACCCAACACGCTTCTTGTGAATAGTGTTAATCCAGGACCAGGAATGTTGGGTCAACCCAGCCTACCTACCCCATTCACGAGGCAAGCCTTGGTGCCCTCTAGATGAGAAGAATGGGCAACACAACAATATTTATTACTCATCCTTTTCCTGTCCCTTTGAAACATGCCTGGCATTGCCTTGCAGATGGCTTGGGAATGAATCAAATAGCTGCCAAGGGACCCTGCATTCAGCCTTAGGTATTCATCTGGGAGAACAGGAGGCAGCCACCTGTATCCGTGGCCTCTTGGCACCAACTGAACTAAATACCTTGGCTCCCGTTTGAAGTCGTTAGCTCAGCTTGGACCTGGCTGTTAGTACTTGCAACATGACTTCCCAAGTAACACTTATCCACTGGCCTCACATACTGTAACTAAAGATAAGGATGAACTGCGTATTACCAGACAGACCTAAATCTCATACGGCCCAGCCTGACGGAGGAAGAGACATTTACTGAGCAACTACTATGTGTTAGTTCTGGATTAGGAGCTATGTATCAGCCATGGTCTGTAGCTTTGAAGATCTTGCTGCTTAACTGGGAAACAAGACAGACGATGCACATAATCACTGTTCACAATACAAGCAAGGATATATTTAAATGCGAAGTCGAGGGGCGCCTGGGTGGCTCAGTCAGTTAAGCATCCAACTTCGGCTCAGGGCATGATCTCACGGTTCATGGGTTTGAGCCCCCGCATCAGGCTCTGTGCTGACAGCTCAGAGCCTGGAGCCTGCTTCAGATTCTGTGTCTCCCTCTCTCTCTCTCTCTGCCCCTCCCCCACTGTGTTCTGTCTCTCTCTCTCTCTCTCTCTCTCTCTCTCTCTCTCTCTGAAAAATAAATAAATGTTTAAAAAAGTTAAATTGTGAGGTAAAGGCTGGATGCTTTAGAAATGTTGAATGAGAAAGGCAGTAATAGCTGGAGAACTCTTAGAAAATGCCTCAGTTTGTTAGGGCTGTTCTAACAAAGTAGCAGAAATTAGGGGCTTCAATAACAGAAATTTATTATCTCACAGTTCCAGAGGTTAAAAGTCCCAAATCTAGGTGTTGGCAGGTTCTCCGTGAGGAGAATCTGTTCCATCTTCCCTAGCTTCTGGGGGCTTGCTGGCGTCTTTGACATTACTTGGCTTAGAGACACATCGCCCTAATCCCTGCTTTCATGTTCACATGGCATTCTCCTCATGTGCACATCTGTCTCCCGGTTTCCTCTTCTCACGAGAACAGGTGTCTTACTGGATTAGGGTCCGCTCTAATGATCTCCTCTCGACTTGATCCTCTGCAAAGAACCATTTCCAAATAAGATCATATCTACAGGTATCAGGGGTGAGGACTTGAACATCTTTTAGAGGGGTACAATTCAACACATAACAGGAAGATGTCCGGTGAATGTGAAACCTGAGATGTACGCTGAAAGATACAAAGGATCCGTACACATGGAGATCAAGAGAAAGCCGTCTGCCTTCTGGATAGGAAATGGCATTTTTAAAAAGGACATGAAGTGTAGAGTGACCAAAAGCATGTGTGTGGTACAGAGAAGCCAGCCCGTTAAAAAGGACGTCCTTGAAAATCAAGTCGAATAGAGAGTGTGGGTCTATGATGGAGGGTCTTGGCTGACAGGCAGAGAATGCAAGAAAGGGACCAAAGGACCGACACTGGCAATGTTCTAGGAAGACGAGGAGAAAAGGATGAAGTGGAGAGAAAAGAGGGAGGACTGCCTCTCGTGCCGACTGCCTGGACCTGCGCCCTCGACCCGCAGCCAAGACGCCACCAAGAAGTGCGGGGAAGTTCACGCTTCGCGAGTTGACTTTTGACCAATGGGAGGCCAACAAGTCCCCTACGCTCCTCCACCTAGAGAGATAGTTAATTCTCTAGGCCTTTCAGGAAGCCTAGCCGAAGACCATCCGTTGCACTGGTTATGAAGCTGTTGCTGGCTCAGCAATGCTTCCCTTGTGCTTGGTCTTCCCTTTTACTGTCTTAGCTTTCTTATATCCTAACAGTTCTTTCCACTGGAATGCACTCCCTAATAAAGAGCTATTAAGTTCCTCAGTCGTCCCTAATGTCTAGGGAACCCAGGCCAAGACAAACAATAAAAAGTACATACATTGTTAATCACCAGACCATGTTCCGGTCTGTTTTAGGTACTAGAGAGGCACGGGTGTTCCATAAAACAAATATAGTCTTTGCTTCATGTTTATGGAATCTCGCCTTCTAAGAATATAATTACGAATTGAGAGAAGCGCTCTGAAGGAAGAGAACTCAGCTCTCTGGGTTGCGTAACAAAGGAGCAGACAAGGTCAGGGAAGGCACGCTGAGGAGGGGATGCCAGCCCAGGAGCTGTGGTGAGGAGGCGTTAAGCAGGTGCAGTCTCATAGGGAAGAGGGGAAGGCAGGGCGTGTAATGGAAAAGCCGTGCGGGCCGCGTGTTCGCACAGGCCCCGAGGCTGAGCACGCCGTAGATGTCACCCAGAAAGGTGTTTAAAAAGTACGAATCCCCAGGCCCTACCACAGGCTTACTTACTCGGAGTCTTGAGTAGTGCCTGGGAAGGTCCTTAAGTCTTCTTTCTAAACCGCCGTCAGGTTTGGAAACCACTGAATTAGATCCACAAGCCCTTCCCTGAAAAAGGATAAAGAATGAGAAAGGAAAAGTTTGGTTCACAGTGTTGGCTTTGCCTTTTGTCAGAGGCCACCTCCTTTCCTCAGCTTAGCCTCTCTATTCCCTTTTTCTCCACAATGTATGCCCATGCTGCACACATGTCTGCATACCCGCGCACGCACCCCCCTCCCCCCCCACACACACCTAGTGCCCTTTCTTTGTCTGCCCAGGGTGCCCTCTGCAGGGCCTCTCTCCAGCCTACTTCCCAGCAGTGCCCTGAGCAGAGGGCCTTTCTTCCTCTCTCTCTCCAGCCACGCGGACCGATCTACTTTGTAACCCCTCAGGACCCTGCTCTCTTCCAATGAGTGAAGTTTTCTGTAGTCACATGCTGACTGGTGAACACCCTTCTGGATCATCATAATACTAAGTCACGTGTAAGGATATGGCCCTGTCTGGCACGTGGCTCGAAAAGGCATTTTCAATGCCGTATCTCACTTGGTATTTCCAGAAGAACTAAATTATTGTGTAGTATGATACCCCAACCCCCTCAATAAATGACACATCGTTGCTGACCAAAGTTAGGCAGCAATCTTGCCACCCTATCCCCAGGAACACATTTCTATTTTTCAAAGGGACATCCAACCTCCTTCTTAAGGCAAAGGAATGTTTAATGTTGGGTTCCTCTTAAGGAAAGCCTTAACGGAATGGGGGTGGGATACAGGGGTGATATGGCAGGAGACAACTTTGAGCACCGCCATACTTGGGAGGCAATACAGTGTAGGCGTGAGGAGCGGCATGTCTGGGCTTTGAGCGAAAAGGCTTGAATTCAAGGCCCAGTGCTGCAAGGTATTAACTATGTGGTCTTCGCTCAGTTGCCTGATTTCTCTGACTCCAGCTTCCTCACTTGGGAGCTGAGTCCTAAGTTACATCTCAGAAGTAGGTGCAAGGCTTACATGAGATAAAACATTGAAAGCACTGAACAAAGTGCCTAGCACGTAGCAAGCCCGCTCTTGGATTGTTATTATTGTAACAGAGGCAGCTGCCCTCCCTTTTGGGAGACGGGCTTTGGAGACAGAAAATGAAGGTGAATATATTTGTGTCCATGGGATGGGGAGATACGAGGGCAGAAGGGGGGGGGGGGCAAAGGAAAGAAGGGCAGAGAGCCCTCGGCTCACCCACGTGGGCCTCTTCTGATTGTCCTGGCCCAGCCAGGCCATTTTCCAGCCCCTCCAGAAGGAGTGGAAATTGAACTGTGATCTGGAGAGCTATCCGTTCTGACCATTAGTCAAACACTGGGAGCCAGTTAGACCTAATTGTCTTTGAAACATCCAAAGACCAAACACTTTTTGGAGGTCAGGCTGCGCGGCTGAAAAGGAGGTAGAAATACCAGGGCCGAAAATAAAGGCGTAATAGGTTCATATAGTTAGTGTGAAAATGAGCTTTAGGGGTCTCCTTACGTTGCTTTCTTAATGACATGAAACGTAATAATGGCTTTGGCCGTAATAAAGATAAATTACTTTTTTTTCCCTGAAAAATAATGAAACTTTGGTAAACATCCCAGGTTTATCCCTTAATTTATCCCCAGCTCATGGGGAGAGAGAGAGGGAGAGAGAGACCTCCCCCCAACCCAGCCCCCATTTTTAATATTCGAAGCTATTAGATTTCAATAACCCACTCTCCAGCAACGTGTGTCTCATTTCCCTGGACAGACCAAATAGGCAATAACAGCCTCTCGGTTAGAACACTAATGTTGTAATTTAGAACTTCTGTCAAGATGAAAGATCTTTGCTGGGATCCTCAGAGGGCCCATAGCAACACTTCCACCCAGGCCCGGATAATGAAGTTTTCATTATTAAATAAAGATATTTTAGGAATGTCATAAACCATAAATCCACTCTCCTCTATCGCCCTGCCACCTTATTGTGTTTATTTCTAGCAAAAACCCATCCTCTTTCTACCACCCCTAACTCCTCCAAGCTTGGCAGTTCCTTGCTTTTCAAACCCCTGATCCCAGGGTGACGCACTGAAGTTGCTATGGTGACAGAAAGGCAGCTTCTCCCACTTTAGACCCCCAGGCTATGAAAGCGGAAGGCGTGCGTGGAAAAGCTGAGTCTGTTCCCTCCCCTTAGCTGCTCCTTCCTCCGCACCTCATCCCACCAACTGGCTGAGAGACTGACTCCAGTCAGCTTTAGCTCACCTCAAGGAAACGCTAATGTGTGCCAGCCAAGTCCGGCTGTTCTTAAAAATTATAGGGCAATCAATGTTTAATGTGAATTTAGTGCTGGGTGGAAGCATTAGACGCCGAGTCCCAGGGAAATAACTCCTCTGTTTGTCCATTTACCAAATGTTGGGGTGCATTTCCTCAAACCCCATCTGCCTTAAGCTGGCTCTGGTACCGACCTCAAGAAGGCAGCCTTACTGGAATCAATCATGCCCCGCTGCTGATTGATCACCTTAACGGAGGGAAAGAAGGATTGGGACCCCTGTTCCCCGAGGCCACGGGACATAAGAAGTTTCCGAGGGCAAAGGGAGCTCAGACGCATCTCAGCAGATTCTGCAAATAAAGAGAATCCGGACGTCTAAAATTGGGAATGCGTTTAGCCGTCCCTAGCCCACCATGGGACCAAACCTGACAAGCCAGCTGTCTTACACATTTAGAGACAACTTTCTAGTTTATTGCAGCGAAGGGAAGGGGACACTCATTTGCACATAACCAAATGTCTCTTTGCCGTGAGCTAGACCCATATTCAAAGGAGATAAAGACCTACTTGTAATAATACACAATATTATGTTCTCAGAAGGGGGTATTACTGCGTCAGAGATTCATTTGTGCTGGTATTTTCCTTTATATCCACAGTCCAAACTGACGCAAAAAGAACTATTAGATTAATCAAAGAATTATCTGTAGATATATGCGAGGACAAAGATCATGACCCTGTGACTCTCAGCCATCTCTCTGTGTGGCGTGTTACATCACAGTGCAATTTGCAGTTGGACAGATTTAGCTCTGAGATATATCAAAAACAAACAAGCAAAAAGAAATCGCCTTTTTATCTTCACTATTCAATGGGCTTCAGGAACAGTTGGTCTCAGCAAAAAACACCCTTCTCTGAAAACACCTGAGAATCCAAAATATGAATTATATATATATGTGTGTGTGTGTGTGTGTGTGTGTGTGTGTACATATATATATTAAAGTATAGACTTTAGATGGACTTTAATATATATTATATATATTTATATATATAAATATATATATAAAGTGTATATATATATATATATATATATATATATATATATCCATCTAAAGAACACATCAGTTTAGGATATTTACTGGGGGAGAAGAGAAGGCACCCAAACCATAGAACCCTATCAGCACTTGAATTAATTGAAAATAAATTTCCCCTCCCAGCACTAAACAAATGAGGAGCTTTTTGTGTGATAACACTCACACCCTCCTGTAATAGGTTGCTAAGATTCCACTAATTAAAAAAAATCTCATTTGAAGATAGTTAATGGTTTCTGCCTTTCTACAAAGCACTAGTCAGACTACATTTCCCTGAACTTCGGGGTCTGTACTGATTACTACTCAATTAGTTTTGATTCAATTCACTGAAGAAAAATGTCCATTTCATTAGTGTGGAGAAATAACCACCGGACACAAACTATATTTCCTGGCATTGCCATGGCAACCGGGTTGACACAGCTGAGCTCAGAATGTTAATGCTTTCCCTGGGACTGTGTTTTTAAGTCAGAGCGCGGCCATTAAGCCTCGCTGGGTGAGGTAGGCTGATGCCACATCGCTGCCGGGATTGGCAGGCAGAGGAGTTCAGAGGCCCCCCAGGAAGGCTCCCTTCCTGCCATTCACCTCCCCTGCCTCTCCCCTGGGGGGCTGGGCATATCAGCAGCCCCATGGACCGCTGCTTTGCAAGTCCCGAGAGCCCCCATTCTACGCGACGTGTAAAAGTCCAGCTGGAAAGCGGAAACTGCAGTCCATCATCCAGATGTGTTTTCCTACGTGTCGCCTGTTTTGTAGATACGTGTGACTGTGAGGTGATGGCCTGACTTCTCAGCTCTTCATTAATACATTCCAGCCAGCCCGGGGTGGCCCATAGGGACAGAGTGAGGTGAGGAACTGGAAATATTCCCCGCAACTCAGTAAAGATGGCAGGCAACTTGGAGAACTCTGCCCCCTCAAGGGGAACGTGGTTCTTACCCACCCTCCCCAGGCCTATGTAAGTACAGGATAGAAAAGCAGATTCTAGATTACTGAATTAAGGCAAATAATCTTGGACTATCAACTAACGATGAATTGCTACGTGCGATGTTCAAGGCTCCAAGCCTTAGGATACAACGATTAAAGATGAGACACCATACCCTCAAAGACCAGTTTTGTTGGGAGACGGTACACAAACCGCTGACAAGAAGCAACTCTTTTTCCTGAGTACTGACTATGTCCCTGGTAGTGCACTAAGTGCTTTACATGCATTGTTTTATTTAATCCTCATCCTGGCACCGTGGGGAGGATGTGAGCCCCATGTCATAACCAAGCACACTAAGGCTCAAAAAGGTACCTGACTAGTCAATTACTAGCTTAATTACGGCAAGCGATTGGTGGAACTAGATTCAAACACAAGTCAGTCTCTGTTAGAACCACCACGCACGCTGCCTTTCATGTACACATGAATAGCCAAGTGGTAAATGTTTAGTGGCCGGTGAATGCTACAGCGGTAAATACCTGATTTGAAAGGAAAGCAGCAAAGTCCTATTGCATTTAGTTAACTTAACTTCCCTTTTAAAATTTCACTTCAAAGGAATGAGCAAAGCCAGAGCGTCCCATCTCCTCCATTAAGCAGATGTTCTACACATCGCCCTCCCACTCCTTCTGCAGACCCGAGGGAGCAGCAGAGCCGCTCACGTGAGAGCCGCCAGAAGGCAAGGACCGGCGCGCCCATTCTATCACAAGAGCAAGCTCACAGTCAATTATCTCATTGTCAGAGTCTCGGTGCCCCTGCCCTACTCCACCCCCTTGGGATCCTGTGCATCCGAGCTTCTTTATTTGGAATCATCATCATGTCACCATCAAAAATATTTATTCAGCTTCTGCATATATATTGTTCTGGTCACCCCATTGATTTTTCTCTCATGGCATGTATGTAATTTCCACTCTATCTTTTTGAAGTTGCTTGACATGAGTTTCTGTCATCTTTATACATCATCAGGTATGGTATTCAAGAGCCCCAGAACTCAGAATGGGTCCCCAGCCTTCCCTTTGCTTGGCTGTAGAAATAACACCAGGTCTTGGTGCAGGGAATCTTGGATCATGGACTGACAGAATGGCTGCCTCTTCCAAGTACAATCCAGAACGGAGTGGACTGAGACATGTAGTAGTTTATAATCTAAAAATCATACCACAGAGGAAACACGCAACGGGTACGCATACCACTCTACCGACTGGCTTCGTTGCTGGGACGACATTGGTCCAAATGTGTTCAAAGAAAACCTAGCCCCTTGGCCTTGGGATGTTGAAGTACGTTAATAGAAAAAAAGGGGGAGGCAGGGTTCTGTGGTCAATTATGTTTAGGAAACACTGGGTGAAACAAAGTTAATCAGGTTTCTTCACTGCAGAGTTCTGAGTTGTTAATATGCTAATGCACTGTATGACTGACTCTCCAAGAGAGACTAGGAAGAAGCATTGTCCACAGAACCATTTTTATCCTGGAGAATTGAGAGGCCCGTGCTTTGCAAGCTCTAGAAAACACAGAGTAGGGGTCAATCTAGGAGTCTAATCTGCACACCTACCTGACGAAGTCTGGAAAATGGCACAGCTCCCTGGGACTTTTTGCATGAAGACTCCTAAGCTTTGTGGGAGAAAGGTTAGGGACTTTGGGAGTGAGATTTGAGTCCAGGAAACAGGAAAGTAAGGATACCAAGAAAGACATAGCAGAAAATATCTGGTCCCAAATTTTAGAAGGTGTGGACCAAACGGTCTAGAACTGGTCAGCCTGAGGTAAGAAAGAGCTGTGGTGGTCAGACCTACCTTAGCACAATGATTTCTGATTTCTAGAGAATCCCTCCATACATAATTAGATACTTGGAGATACAAATGACAGAAAATCCTAGTTCAACCATCTTAACAATACACTCATTAACCATCTCTGCTAATAAGAAGACCCCTTGCTCAGATCTTTAGATTCTCTGTGATTTTCTTAGCTCAGTCACACCCGCTGTTTCCTGAACCCCACATTGCCTCCTTCCTGATACTTCTCTCACTTTGTTGGAATAAATAGGGAGGGTACATAAGAGGTAGATTTTCTCAGGTCTTGAATGTCTAGACAGATCCTGGTATTACCCTCCCAAGTGATTGAGAATTGACTAGGTCTAGATTGAAACCTAGGTTGAAAATGTTCTTCCTCAAAATATTGAAGTCTTTCTCTATTGCCTGTTAGCATACAAGGATGCTGCTGAGAAACCTTAAGCCAGTCTAATTCTTTTCTCTTATGTATAATGTTTCTTCATGCATTGACTTTAAGGTCTTCCTTTCAACCTTAATCTTCTGAAATTTTGCATGTACATATCTTATGTCAGGGCTTAACCAGACCTCATTGATCCCTTTCAGTCTGAAAACTCAGGCTTTAGCTCTGTGAACTTTTTTTCTAGTACATCTTTGATCATTTTCTCTCTTCAATTTTCTATATTATCTCTTCCTAAAAACTCATTTTAGTGCTTAGAGCTTCCGGATCAATTCCTCATGTCTCCTGTATCTTTTCAAGTTTTCTTTTTCTTTCCCTAATTGTTCTAGATTCTAGGAGATTTCTTCAACGTATCATCCTGTCTACTGATTTTTTTAAATTAAATCTTATCAGTTGTATTAGTTGGGACAACTTTATCTGCTCTTGTAATAAATAACCCCCCAAATTTGAATGTCAGTCCACAATTTACTTCATGCCCCAGGAACTCTTTAAACACAGGTGTCCTTGTTCATCAGGCAACTCCTCCCCATAGGAAGATTCAAGGATCCTGAATCCTTCCGTACTCAGGCCCTTCTATCACCCAAGGCCTCACAGTCCCCTGATTACAGAAGGAGGAAAGGAAGCAAAGTTGGTTCTCAACAACTTTGACATGCAAATGACACACAGCACCTCTGCTCACATTCCATTGGTGAAAACTGTCATTTGGTCTCACCTAGATGCAATTTGGGGATTGGTGGGGATGGCGCTGTAAAACCTAGTTCCGGGTTCAACGACTGCTTCCCACAATAACTATATATTTTGGAAGGAGGAACACAAAGTGCTCAGTTGATGATCACTACTAGTCTTGGTCATAGCAGTCATAGTTCTTATTTCCAGGAGATCAATCATATCCCCTAATTTTGCCTTTCACAGAGCACACTTTCCTCTTTTTGTCCATGAGTAATCAGTCTTTCCTTCCGGATCAGCTGTTCTTTATTATCTTGGCCATTCTCATTCATGCTCTTCTTCCCTTCTTTTCCGGTGACCCCTCTGTGTTTCTTATATGGAGAAATTGAGGACTAGGCTGATTATTTTAAGGGGATGGGGTGGATTGCATTCACTGTGAGTTTTTAGCTATATTCTCCCAACAGGCCTCTTTCTTGATGGGAAGGCAGATGTCTTTGTACATGGGTGGGCTCCTCCTCCAGCAATTTCCCTCCAGGTTATGAGGAATGAGAATGGGAGTGTCTGCAACCCCTTAGACCGTGCTCCCTGCAGGCACCAGTGTAAGAAAACCTTTACTCTGGGCCTTCACTCTCAACCAACAACAGTAGGTTGCCCCAGAAAGTTCAGTCTTCACAGATGAGCATCTAGATGTTTCCCTAGAGAGTAATACCAATTTGCCCGCCACTCTGTGAACAGGAAAGGACAGAGAAAGGGGAATGCACCTGGCATAGCTTTCCACAGGTACGTCTTGGATGAATCTTCCTATCTGCAATTATTCGGCCCCCCTCTACCTCCTTACTTACCAACACCAAGCTGCGAGCATGCCTAGGTTCTAATCGGCGGGCCGATCTTACTTACACCATAGCTTCATCTAGCAAGTGATCAAGTCTGAACAACTCCCCTTACTGTTCCATCTGTCAGTATTCATCCATCCATCCCGTCGGATGGGCTGCAATCTCTCAGCTAGTGAATCTACCTCCCCTTACTTTTGCTATCAGGTGTTCATTGTTTTGTGGACTGTCGAGCTATAATTTTGATGCAATCTTATGAGGGGAAAGGTCTCAGTTTGCCGTCTCAAGAATGATTAGAAAAATACTCGGAAGTGTCCTTTGGAGAACACACACCAAGTTTTATGAGAAAGGAGAGCTATTAAAAAAAAAAATTAAAACAGTGGCTGATCTGGGTTCTAACAGAACCCTGATCAGCTTTTGGAGAAAATCACCTCTCAATTTACGTGGCCTGACTTGATAGTTTTTTTTTTTTTTTCTTTTTTTTTTCAAAATCCTGAGAGCTTTTTATATACCATAAGCTGTGCCACGTACTAGGGCAATCCATGAACATCATGGTCTTCCAGTCCCTGTCTTCAAGGAACTGAGAATTTATGGGTGAAGCTAGCTTTTGAAACTTGGAATTTGAATTTATTTTTTACAGTTAGAAGAAGTTCAGGACACTATGGAAGCACATTTTTAAAAAAGGCACTAAAACCAGACTTTGTATGTCACGGAAGGACTACTGGATGGAGTCACCTGAGAAATGAGATTGAACTAGCCAGGTCAAGGTCAAGGGATAGGGTGCGGGGAGATGAGTGTTCCAAATAGAGGAAACAGCATGTCAGCGTCTCAGCAGTGGCTCTCGCTGCTTAAATAAATAGCTTCGTGTATGACTATTGACTGTGCTTGGAACATCCTTCCATCCACCACTCCCAATCCACCTAGTGTGGCAAAATTTTCGACTCAGGCATCTGTCCACTCTTTGAAGAACTCATGGAAACTTCCCCACAGATCTAGACATTTTCCTCCGTTTGTCCATTATACTTTATATGCTCCATGATTATGACGATGAGCATACTCTATAAAAGGTTTGCTTCCCTTCCTGTACCTACCAGCCGTCTAGAATCCTGGAGGTCAGGGGTTGTGTTTTATTTATATTTGTAGCACCTTCACTGTACACAGGCAAGTGTTAGCTGTGCAGTTAATAGGAACTGAATGTTGGGGCGCCTGAGTGGCTCGGTCGGTTAAGCATCTGACTCTTGATTTCAGCTCAGGTCATGGTCTCACGTTTCGAAAGATCAAGCCCTGCATTGGGCACCAAGCTCATAACGCAGAGCCTGCTTGGGATTCTCTCTTTTCCTTTCTCTCTGCCCCTCCCCTACTTGTTCTCTCTTCCTCTCAAAAGAAATAAATATTCAAAAAATATGTACTGAATGTTGAATGGTAAATGAATAAATGAATGAGGTAGCAGAAGTGTAACAACGTATTGGTCGCCCCTGGTTGTACGCAAGTTTGATGTGACTTAGTAAACAAAGGTTGGAAGTTGAATGAGGAATTGACATACTCACTTTTATAAGACTTTGGTACAGCACTTATAAAAGCTAAGGGTAAGAAGAACTCTCCCCCCCAATCTGCTACTACAATAATACAAGCAGAATAAACTCTGAGATTACGAATTACCAGGAATCAGGCAAGTCTTTATTGGGCTAACTATCATCGTACCAGCTTTAAATTCCCTTTTACCTTACCCCTGCCGGTTAAGTGGCCATCTGAGAAAGGATAAATTCCCTCCGGATGTGTAAAAGTCCCATGCCGATTATGTAAATTTGCTTCGGATGGGACCACAGAGGCAAGAGGATGAGGATTGGGATTGCTGCAATCAACTGAGACTAAATTATAGGTTCTTCTCACTGTATACCGGTGAGTTCATAAAAAATCATTTTGTCGTAAAAATTGCTTTTGCTACAATGGGTATATGTGATGTTATGACAACGCATGTCAGATGGAGCCTTGGCGTAAGTGCAGCAAGAGGTAAGATCAACTCAGGAGACCAACGGGTGAGTGGAGAGCCCCAGCTCATATCGTGCAGGCACCAAAGGAAAACTGCCTATTTACAGGAAAGCGCGAGAACATTGCCTTCTGGGTATTTAAGAGAGCACATGTATAGCCAAAGCAATAAACAACTGGGCTCAAAAAGTAACACAGAGCTGAAGGGCAACCAAGTGAATCGGGCTGTAACTGTGAATGACTTGATAGACTCCAGGAGACCCTGCTGTCTCGTAGCAATCCTTGCTTCATAATTATTGCTCACTAGTTGCGTATTCAAACCTATATGTTTACCACACAAAGAATCTGAGAACCACTGAATTCAACTATAACTAGTCTAATATTTGCCCTTTGCTGCTAATTATTCATTTGGGTAGACAAAATGAATCTTTAAATGTCTCACCCTTTACTTAGTCTCCAACAATGAATAATTGTTAAACTTCTTCCGTTGAAAACAATCCCTACCATTCAGGTGATCACGTGTCGTAGTTTGGCTGCAACACTCCCAGTTTATATCATCCCAGACCCTGCACAGTCTCCCAGGGATCCCGGACCTTTCATTTTTTAGCAAAGCATTACCATCAACTAAGATGAGCTTGGTCATTTCTATTTTGTACCTCTAGCTTCTGCCAGGGTCTTGTCTAAAAGTGTGTAGTTCGTATGTACCATCCAGAATTCTCATGAACGTGTCGTGAAATCTGAAAGATGACAGGTGATAACCTAACCTACTTTTCCTTTCCCTGTCCAGAGATACGCTACGGACACCTTCCCTCCAAGGACAGCATGCACTCACTGTTAACAAGAAGTGGGTTCCGGTGAGGTAGCTAGGGACAGCTACCTGTGGTCTGGCCCCAGGGGGAGAAGTGTTAATGTTGTTGCGGCTGCTGGCCACTCAGTGTGCTAGTGGCCGTTGGTGCTCTGACCAAAGAATGCCCGGTGCCACGGCCTGTGAATTGTATGAAACTATGAGGCTACTCCCAGTCAGTGGGTCAGAGGGAATCATTGGGAATTATAGGTTGGGAATTTGTGAAATATGCGTAGGATATATAGACTTGATAGTCCCACCATAGATCGTAGAGAGAATAGTCTGAATACATTTGTTCAGCAGCTTTTATTGTTTATTGGATGATATAAATCTCCAATCATGTATTTATTTTATCGTTTAGTGAGGCTTTGTCTTACTGGACTTTTAGGACCTCAAAAAAAGTGCACATTTAGTGAAATGGTGAACAATGAATTTCCATTCTTAATAAACTTGGTGACGAAAAGGGACACTGCGCAGAATTTTGGTTTGCTTTTGTCATCTACCTGGTATCATTAGAAGACACAAGTGTCCTGAAGATGAAAATATCCTGAGGGAGCATCGACATCTACTTCAAAAAAAAAAAAAAAAAATGTCAGTGTAACACAAGTAGAGCTGTAGCAAGTTCATTTACAACACTGGAAAGCATGACTTTTCATTTGGATCAAATGTGTATTTTTCTAAATTAATTTCACTCTTGATTCCAAGTTTTACTTGTCTATGTGTGAAAGTGGAATGATGGCTATTAAAAATCCTGGCTCCATTACCTGGGGAATGTCACTGACAGATGATGTCAGTTTTACATTAGTGTCATGAGATTCTTCAAATACAAAATCAGTTTATTTCAATACTGTCTTTCAAATCCCATTCACGAAATCAAAGTAAAACTTTGAGAAGTTCATTCTGCCTTGGTAAAATAACTTACCATCATGGCCAATGCTATTATAAATGTGGATAAAACGCTCAACCTTAGAGACAAAGTTACTTGCAGTTATAGTGATAATATGTTGTAAACTTTGGTGGAGCCCAATATCATGATAAAAAGCAATTTTTTAACTAAATCGAGAAACCTGTGCAGCAGAACCCTAGTTGGAATTGGTTGTCGCGCACATATTACAGATGAGTGTGTCCAAACACGGTCAAAATAGAAGCTGAATTCAAAGCCAGCTAAATTATAACCTTTTGTGTCAAAGGTCTGTTGAATTTACTTAAAAGATGTTTCAGTATGGCAGGGCATGCTTTTCTCTTTGCTGTCTGTCATCATCAGAAGCTAGAAATGTTTTCATTTTTAAAGAACTCTTTGTAGATCGATCCAACCATCCAACAATGGCATTGAACCTTATTGTATAGCAGTCCTCTAAATTGACTTGTGTTTTGTTTGAAAGAGGTGCAAATCTTTAATCAAAATGTTCAGCTGATGCAACACCAAACTTCAGCTTTTGGAATGCGTAGCAAATTGTAATTATTGGGGGAAAAAAATCTCGAAACCAGAAAGATGACAAAATGTAATCCCACAAAAGCAAAAGAAAAAATAAACAAACTAAATGATAGCACATGAAAAGTATAAAATATTTAATTTTGAAAATCTATAGTCATACTTTGGAATACCCTTACCTCTGGGGAAAATCTTCTAATTGAGATCCTTTGGATTTTATTTTGTTTTTGTTTTTTTAGTAGACTTATAGTCTGCACTGGAAAGGAACTGTAGATAGCCCTCAAATGTTGCAGATAATTTATTGATAGGTTTTGTAAAAAATGTTTGAAGAAATGGAGGCAAAAAGACAGGACATATGAGGGGCGCCTGGGTGGCGCAGTCGGTTGAGCGTCCGACTTCAGCCAGGTCACGATCTCGCGGTCCGTGAGTTCGAGCCCCACGTCGGGCTCTGGGCTGATGGCTCGGAGCCTGGAGCCTGTTTCCGATTCTGTGTCTCCCTCTCTCTCTGCCCCTCCCCCGTTCATGCTCTGTCTCTCTCTGTCCCAAAAATAAATAAATGTTGGGAAAAAAAATTAAAAAAAAAAAAGACAGTACATATGAAAATATCTGACATAAAATATTTATATATTTGCATATTGAAAATGGAATTAAGAATATTTTCTATGCTAAGAAAAAGTCTAACAACCTGATTTTAAAAAGAATTAGAAGATATGAACAGAATGATCACAGAAATGGAGATATATGTTACCCTTAAATATATGAAATGAAGTTAAGGTTCTTCATAATAGAAGAAATGCAAAGTAAAACTACATTAAGATCCCTTTTCTTCGACCTGACAGATTAGCAAAGATCAAAAAGTTTACTCACGTACTGTGTTGACGATGCTCTCTGTAAACCTACAGAGACGCCTGTAAGGATGATTTGGCAGCATTTATCAAACTTAAAAAAAGAAAAACAAAAAACAAAAAACCTTCCATCTAGAAGAATTTACTCAGAGCTTACCAGATACCTCAATACCTGAAGTGTTTTCTCAACTAAAAACAGTACTACAGAGAAGTAGTCTACAGCGAAGTCAATTGAAGCTATCAACGATTCTAAATTTGTCAACCATAAAATGTAAGGAGATTGCAATCAATCCTCTGAAAAACGTGATCCGTAAGTCATATTCAAAATTCTATTCTTCAGAAAAATTTCCATGTCATAGTATTAGAGAGTAATACAACCAAAACTAAAATGTGTAAAGATCTACCAAGAATAACTATTTACTTGTTATTTCTACTGCTTTTATAATCATTATGAAGAAACCTCATTTTATTTGAACATTCATGATGTGCATTACTCTTATTTTTTAGAAATGCTTCCAATTTTGAAGGTAATTGTTGAGTAAGATTCATTCATATAGTCATCCACATAAAAAAACACATTTGCAGCATAATAAATACATGTTTGCAAAAGTCATATAATTCTAGCTACTTTTGTACTCCCTTTCACCCTTCTTTTGTTTTTAATTTTCTTTAATGTTTATTTATTTTTGAGAAAGAGAGAGCACGAGGGAGGGGCAGAGAGAGAGGGAGACCCAGAATCCAAAGCAGGTTCCAGGCTTTGAGCGGTCAGCACAGAGCCCAGTGTGGGGCTTGAACCCATGAACTGCAAGATCATGACCTGAGCCGAAGTCGGACGCTTAACCGACTGAGCCCCTTGGGGCTGGAACTCACCAAACTGGAGATCATGACCCAAGACGAGATCTGACCAACTGAACCACCCAGGTGCCCCCTGCCTTTCTCCCCTTTGATTATACACTTACCTCAGGGACAAGTCTTGCTTCCCAGGGACTAGTTGGTAGACAATTTCTTTCTCAACATAGCAGAGAAAGCCTTAATCTCAGGGCTCCTGCCCCCACATTCTTGATTTAGGGACCGCCCAGAAAGTAAGAGACACTAGCCACAGACTCATCCTAGATTTCAGAACTTGAACGCACAGAAACATATACCTTTCAAGCTGGAAAGAACCTAAAAAGATGATATAATTCAGACTCATCATATGTGCACCTCTCGTTCTTTTTTTTTTTAATTTTTTTAATGTTTATTCATTTTGAGAAACAGAGAGACAGAGCAGGAGGGGGGAGGGAGGGGCGGAGAGAGAAGGAGACACAGAATCGGAAGCAGGCTCCAGGCTCTGAGCTGCCAGCACAGAGCCCGATGCGGGGCTCGAACTCACGAGCTGTGAGATCATCACCTGAGCCTAAGTAGGACGCCCAACCCACTGAGCCACCCCGGTGCCCCACACCTCTCATTCTTATATCTGGATAGCAGGCTAGAGAAATAATCCTCAAGGCTTTTTCCAAACAGTAGATCGTAGAAACTAGAGGGAGAGTCCTTTCTTCATCAAGGGAACTCAGGAGCGTATGTACTTTTATGGAGATCGTAGGTCTTCACGCCACGAGTAAGCGCCCACTTCATAAAATGTACATTCTGTAAGCATGCAGATTTTTTGCAGACAGGAATTTTTTATGTTTTTTTTTTTTTTACTTTAATTTCAATTCCAGTGTAGTGAGAACCCACACTGCTCTATTCGTTTCAGGTGTACAATATGCACTCAGTGTTCATCAAGGTGAGTGTGCTCTTAATCCCCTTCACCTACAAGTAGAGTCATTTGTAGACTATAGAAATGTTTTAAGTATCTCTGAATATGGTCTTTGAATCAAATATGTTGATTAGAAAAATTGGTATCCATCGCTGGGGCGCCTGGGTGGCGCAGTCGGTTAAGCGTCCGACTTCAGCCAGGTCACGATCTCGCGGTCCGTGAGTTCGAGCCCCGCGTCGGACTCTGGGCTGATGGCTCAGAGCCTGGAGCCTGTTTCCGATTCTGTGTCTCCCTCTCCCTTGCCCCTCCCCCGTTCATGCTCTGTCTCTCTCTGTCCCAAAAATAAATAAAACGTTGAAAAAAAAATAAAAAAAAAATTGGTATCCATCGGTATGATAAATTTTTACAAATCTCTTCCTTTTTCTGTAGATGGGCAAGGAAACAGGTAAGATTGGACATGTGGGATTGGCTCAAGTGAGGAGAAAAGGTTGATTGGGAGCTTTAAAGTGATACCCAAAAGACACGTTTAAAATTTCTATTAAATTCAGAAATTACAGTTTTTTAAACATGATTGTAAAATTCAGCAGTGAATGTGAAAATAATAGACTTACCACTTTCAACTCCTTTTCGTATGAGATCTTAAACAGTGAGATTGCATTTTTTACACATACTGGTTTTAGATTTTTCTCTTCATTGTGTTGTATCCCGCCTGTCGATTTCTAACTGCTCTCTCGCAAACGCGTGGGTTCCTGAATCTGGACTTGATTGCATGTTAACAAACCACCAGAAAAGACAAGCACTTTCAAGAGCTCTTAGAAGGTCCGCAAGTTTATTCTTCCACTTTCTGAATAAAGTTGAGTTAATTTTCTTCTCTGACACCTGTGCAGACAGGCGGCGCAAACTATAGATATCAAAGCGTCACATCCTTTGGAAAACAAGGGTCTTTCCGTAGCTATCAATTCTGTCCACGAGGCAATCTTTTCATAAGGAAAATATAATACTAAGAGTCAACGGCACGAAATGATTAGCATACCTAATGTTACTAATTCCTACTGAGAGGACTCCTTTTAACGATGAGGAAATTTTAGCTTAGCAAGGCTGAGGAGCTAGCCTAAACTCTCATGTCTAGTAAGTGATGGAATCAGGAGGCAAAACCAAATGCATGTGGGCCCAGGACACATCCTCCTTTATTCCATGACAGTACCTTCTACCTGGTGTCTTTGATATCCGACATTCACACCTCAACTGGAGTGATACTGGGGTGCAGGAGAAAAGGGGGAAAGAACCTACACATGTGACAGCCTTCAGGAGATTCAACTGCCCACCTTCACGAGACTGTACTGTCAGCTCAGGGGGAAGCCACATGTGGGTGAATCATCGCTATGTACCACACCCCCTCATTCTACACACGTGGCAAGTCGAGGCCAAGGATATGTACAGGGACTCAATAATTTTGATTAAATGTTGGATTCGTGAGTAACATTTTAGTTGGTGAGGAGAGTGGAGGGAAAGACTGAAACTGGATATTTTGAGCCCATTGGCTAGTAATCAAAGTGAGGTTTCCACGGTTTTTTGCAATCATTCATAGAATTCCTCCGTTCGTTAAAGAAGTATTTATTTTTTGAGCCCGAGGCATTAGGGATGTCCCAGTGACCATCCGTGTCCTCATGGAGCTGACATTCTGTCAATCAAGGAATTTCGCAACCAGTGTTGAGTCCTCACGGCTGCCTGTGAAATGGGTAACATGGGTGTTCCTTGCAATCGACCGGCTCTCTAAAATATTGCAAAAATGTCTCATCTGTGCGGTTACACCAATGACAGAAATAATATACCCATCTGAGCATGTATTTTTAAATTGCAGATTCCCTTGGGTCCTCAACATAGTGTGATAATGTAGTATTATTTTATCAATTTTCCTACCAGTAAGACACGCACACATGTGCCCATACATCCCGCCATCCTTCCCCATCTCCTCGCACACCCCCAGCAGTCTTAATGGAGACTTAACACGAAGGTATGTGCTATGCGCTTATCATGTGCCAGCCACCTGGGCCTCATTTTATATTATTTCAGATCTTTCCACTAACCCCCAGGAAGTAGATATTGTTATCTTCAATTTACAGATGAGGCCACTGTGATTCCAGAGATGGTTTTGCCCAGGATCACAGGGCTAGTTAGTGGCTACGTTCAGGTGCAAGTGCATACCTGTCCTGGCTGCGTCTTCTCACTGTTGCACGGCTATAGCAGAATTTCCCTGACCCATGTCTCTTCTGCTCTTAACCCATTCTCTGCACTCACCAAACTTATGGTTGCAAAACACAGGACGGACCTTCTAGCTGCTCTTGCAAAGTATCAGTGGACTGCTCCGACTTTTAGGATAAAATGTGCAGCCCCCCCCATGTGGAATACAGGCTTTTTCTTGACTGTCCCCAGACTCCCCTGCTGCGCCTTTCCAGGCTGCCATCGCCACCAGGCATTTTTTCCTGTAACACAACTTTCGTGTCCATTGGTACATAGATTTCACATTTACCCTATTCTCTTTCTCTCTGTAGAAAACACCAAGTCTTTCTTTCACACTTGCCCCATGGGCTCCTCCTCTGGGAACACTTCTCTTGTTTCTCCAGAGAGTTATTGTGTCCTTCAGGGATCCACGGGGTCCTGTATGAATCAGAGTCACTTGTCACATGGCTTTATTTACTTGTCATCACCATTGTTTACTTGTTTTGTCTCCTCCTTGCCACAACCCCCCCCCCCAAACTATGGGCTCCCTGAGGGCGGAGCCAAGTTCTCAATCACCTGTATCCCCAGAGCATAGCACTGTCACCTAGTAGTGTCCAAAACTTCTCAGGGTGCCTGGGTGGTTCATTTGGTTGAGCATATGACTCTTGGTTTCGGCTCAGGTCATGGTCTCACAGTTCGTGGGTTCTGGCCACATCCAGCTCAGCACTGACAATGCAAAGCCTGCTTGGGATTCTCTCTCTCCCACTCTCTCGAAATAAATAAACTTAATTTTTTTTCCCCCAATGAACAATAAATGGCTGCCTTTTCCTTCCTATGCCTTCCCTCGTGAACGCACACCCAACCAGGCAGGAAGATAACCCAGCTGAAGCATGGCCAGAAGTGCTCCCTTCAACTCCAAACTCCAAGGTGGCAGCCGCAGCCAACCCATTGTGATATTATCCAGTAGCAATGTCACGTTCAGATTGTCTCGATGGGACTTGATAATGCAATAATTGACGAACTGATTATATAGTGTAAAACAGCCTAGCTGTGAATAGACCACTCTCAGAGATGAAACAAATATGACAGTGTCTGCATAATCGGTGTGTAAATGCAAGCAGGGTATTAAGCATTCCTTTTTATTCTTAAAGAGCTGGAATGAGAAGAGCTCTCCTCCCCAAAGCAATCTCCCTCTCCCTCTCCCTCTCCCTCTCCCTCTCTCTCACACACAAGCTTTGAGCAATTTGGAGGAAAGGTGTGATATTGTTCTCACAGATAAATAATAACTTAAAAACATCACAATGCTGATATGATTACACCTCACTGACTAAAGGGAATTAAAGGTAGATTCTTTTTTATTAGTTTACTGATCCTGGACACCCGACTCCTCATAACTGCTCAATATATCATACTGGTTAATCATTCTTGTCATTATTTTAATGTCTTATTAGAGGGCTTCATTCATCTGGTTTTTAATCTGTTTCATTGGAAGCAGTTTTAATCTCATTTCAGCAGCGCTGATAAGCCTGTTAGTTTGCACAAATTGGTTTTGGTGACAATGTGTAGATAGCAATAATGTGTGGTTTCCAAATGGAAAAGAGAAATCTCTACTGGTCCAAAAAGGCAGCCGGTGACAGCCAAGGAGCTGGGGACAGGTGGTCTCAGTTTCCTAAAGGAAAAATGGAGAAGATAGAAAATAGAGTGGGAGGAAGAGAGGAAATGAAACCATTAACTCAGATAAATTATTACTGGCCGCGCCGGCCTCCACCAGCTGCCCCCCCACCGCCACCGCTGGCCCCCCCACTGCAGCCCCACAAGGCAGGAATGCTAGCGACCATGGCTCTGTCCCACCACTAGATGGCCTAATTGAGTCAACACTGTCCCTTAGCAGCGGTGGAAGACCAGTGTATTTTAGGGTAGACGACTCACGTCATGTGTTTGCTCCTGACACTGGGGACCCCGATTAGCAGAACCCACGGAGTCTGTTCCCAATACAACCAGAAATCTTCCCCGGCAGACCTTCCGGGAGTTTCCCTCCTGCTTTAGAGCACTTAATATCAGCCTGTTCTTGTGCGATCTATCCAGCTAATGGAGCAGCATTGATCACTTCCACCCAGCCTTAGATTGGCCTGACTCTGGGCTTCTTGGAATAAAGGAGACAATAAGCCCATCAGGCTCAGTGACTCAAAACTGCATTAAGTGTAGACGTTGAAGTAAATACAGTTTCCACAGGCTCCCAGTTTGCCTCCCGTGGGGGATGTGGGGGGGAGGATCGATCACGTGCTGATCTGAGCAGCAAAGCTGGTGATGGATGTATGATTTAAGAAGACCAACTCTTGAATTCCTGACTCCTTAGCTTCTTGGGGTCCTGGAACTAAAGCCGGGAAGCGAGGCTTGTCGATTACAGCTGTGGCCCCTTTCTGGGGAGTGTGGATCTGGGGGGCGGCTGTCTGGAAACATTTAAAACCGAAGTCACTCTCTTTTTTTGTTTTGTTTTTTCCAAAATTTTTTTAAGTTTTGTTTGTTTTTTGAGAAGAGAGACCGCAAGCCGGGGAGGCACAGAGAGAAAGGAGGACAGAGGATCCAAAACAGGCTCCGTACAGACAAGCTGACGGCAGTGAGGCCGGTGTGGGGCTCGAACTCACAAACCGGTGACCTGAGCCGAAGTTGGAGGCTCAATTGACTGAGCCACCCAGTGCCCCCCCAACGCCCTCCAAATCACCCTCCTCATGGACTTGACTCTGATTTCTACTTCACACACACAAATAATAATAAGGAAAAGAAGCATTTCGAGAGAAATGTCTCGTAATAGGCTTCGAAATCACTTGTCTCAGAGGCAAACAAAAAGCAGCCGGGCACAGGCAGTCAATTATCTGGTGGTGTTTGGAGTGGGAGGGTGCTAACAATATTCCCAAATCCCAAACTGCCAAAACACTTTGCAGTTCCGTTTTCAGCCCCTCTGCTTTTCTAGGAACGTTTGGTTGATGTTTGTCTGATTTTTTCTCACAACTCCAAATGTTGATAGAAAGTCTGCTAGTGGAATTCTGAGACTCTCTCTCTCTCTTTCTCTCTCTCTCTTTTTTTTTTTTAGAAACCCAAGAGGCTACATACACTTCCCCCACACCTACCCAAAGTAAGAACCCTCCTGTATTTCAGAATTGGGAATCTCCGCCAGACATCTCAGGCAGCCTAAGCTAAAAAGTTCTTACAATCCTTCTTTATCCCGCGTTCTAGTTTTCCTGGTTTAAAAGCATAGCCATCTTGTAACCACTCTGTGGGGCAAAGAGTTGAGGATGAAGTTTAATGCTTCGCTTCTGATCCGAGCCTCCGGGGTGGAAACGGAATCCCAACACCGCAGCACAAAGAAACCCATCTCCTGCAACTGCCTTCCGCAGACACTGGAGAGAGCTGAACTTTCCCGCTCGAATCAAGTTGCCATTGGGCAATCGTTGCCCGCAATAATGAAAAGGACCCACAAGACCAGCTGGCACTGGTTTGCCTTTCTCTTCAACCCCGTGTTGTTCCTCCCTGTGGAAAAGATAGCGTAGGGCAATTGGGTCCTTTCCTAGGACCCTGTAAGGAGGGTCTCCATAATTACAGTCTCCCTAATTACTCGGTCCCAATGGGGCACGCGTTCATTGTGCACATCTGACAAGACGTCACAGGACCTCATACCACCACGAACGAGGTGACCAAGGAGAGCTGTGGAGCCTGATGGCGGGGTCACCTGTTCCGGAAGTCCCTGCGGAGATTTAACGCATACCTGTCTGTCTCAGTGTCTCCTCTAAACATGCCACCGTCTCTTTGGAACATGCACTTCGCACTAGTGAAGCCCCCCCCCCCCACCCAAAACAGCCAGTATGCACCATCTGTATGTGGATGTGCAGCCTTGTGGTTTTGGAGATGAACCCAAAGCTTTTCAGGGACCATCTTCTCCTCTCCCCACCCCACCCCCCGCCCCCGCAACTCCCACTGTGACATCCAGCTCCTGTAGGTCAGGGTATGCATCTTCGATTTATGTCTGGCTCCCCAAACTGCCACAGGACGCACTATTAAGTGCCCGCCTGGCCCTGAGAGAGTCCGTCAAGGATCCTCACCAGCAGTTCCAGTGCGAGCCAAGCCTGCTTGAGGCGGGCAGAAGGGAACCAGGCGAGGCCAGAGCAAGGACCTTGTTCCGCTACTCATTCGTGTCCTTGCACGGATAACCAGAAAACTGTGTGCGTGCGGACGCATATGTGTGCAAAGTGCCGGCTGCATAGGAGTCAGATCCGTTAATAGCCTGATCCAAGTTAGCAAGGGCTGTTGGAAAACAGGAGCCAGGAAAAGCAGACACGTGGCAAATGGTCCATCTGCCGAGGCCTTGAATCCAACTATTACAGACCCGATGTCAGGAACGCAGATGTAACTGCCGGCTGGGGCTCCTGCCCAACTTCTTCAAAACTTCGCCCGGTGCAGCTGACACCTATTTGAAAGTTTCTCCTTTCCTTCTACCCACTGAGATAATGTCAGGTGTCTCTGACCCAGGTGGAGAGGGAGAATAAAAATAAAAGCAAGCCTATTCTAGGGCTAGCCTAGACTCCACTAGCCTATTCTAGGGCTCTCGTAGAAGAGCGTTTCTGTGTCCTTTTCCCCGTGTGATCGCAAACGTCTCTCGGGCTCCACATGGTGTCTCCTGACTCTCTTAGCCCCTCCGGTGATGGTTGCTGCTGAGGCCACAGAGGCCTGAGACCAAGGTGTCTGGGAAGAGGCCTCAGACCTCCCATCACCTCTGCCGTCACAGCTGATGGCGGTGTTCAAGAATTCCCTGGTGCTGCCTGGCGAAGGTGACACCCAGTGAAGGCCCATGTTTCTGCTTTACCGTCTTTTATTGCCACCCCCTCGTGCCAGACTTCGGGTTTATTGTCGGGTCTGGCTCCTGAGGGACAGATGTCCACATTTCCCCTTCCCTCCTTCTTGCTACTTGTCCTTGACCCGCCTCCTACCCCTCCATCTTTTTTCCCCCAGGGCACAGTCTTTCTCCACATATCCTTGGTATCTCAAACAGGTAGGCACCAGCGGGGGGCAGGGGGGAGGTGTCCCCAGGTGCCCAGCTTTAGTATAAAACAGCACGGGCTCCAGTTGAGATCTCCCTGAGCCCCTGAACACATACACAGACAGATACCCAACCTCAACACGACCCAGGGCTTAGGATACTTCGAGGCTTTTTTTTTTTTTTTTTTTTCCATATCCATTTGATAACATCTCCTGAGCCCAGTTAAATATTTGGGGAGACGTACGTAACCCAGTCACAGCCGAGGCCACGTCACAGCCACTCAACACAGAAAGTCACATTCAATGAAATCTGATCTCCCCAAGTTTTTACAGAATTTTACTATTTACCAGTGTCTCTCTCAACAAAAATGTCAAAGGAACTCAATTCATCATTCCCGGTAAACACCTCTCCAGATTATCTTTCCCCATTCCTCTGATTCTCAATACCCACTCACATACCCCCACGGATCTGAATCCTTCCCCCCAAGAGTCCCTTGGCCATTTGTGTGAGTTCTTCGTTTTCCTTCTGTTTCCTGTGGCTTCTAAACCAATTGAGAACTAGGCATTACAGGTTTAGGGAAATACAAATACAAATTAATCTGTTGGTGAACCTGGATTGCAGGGACCTTAGATTCATGGTCAAGATCAGGCTTCCTACTGCTTTCTGATGAACGTAGTCCCCAGAGCTCAGATACGGGAGGTGGGGTCTGAAGAGTAGACTTTACTCTGCCAGCCTCCAGAAAGAGCCTGGTCTGCCACATGCCTTGCCGAGCCCAGGGCATTCAACAGCCCAAGAGACAGGTGGATGGCTAGATCTTCTTGCAAGGAAGCAGGGTCAGAAGGAAAGCAGGCCTCGGTGGGGAGAAGTCTTCACAAGGGTTGAGCCACGCCTGCCCCCTGCCCTTGGCTCGGTCTTGATTGCATATCAGTCTCATCTGCCGATGCGACTAGAAGGGTGCAAAACTCCTTCCCAATACTTAACAAAGCTCAGAAAAGCCAGTTACTTGCTCGGCCAAGACGTAAGTACAGACATAGGGAGAAAATAATCTGCCGTAATTAATATACCCACCAAAGGCTCATTCTAGACACCAGGTTTTAAAAAAGATTTCATTATCCTTCCTTATGAAGAAAAGATTTTCTGTGTCTTTTTGCAGAAAGGAGTAGAAAGAAAAATAGAGTAGGAAAGAGTCAGAAAACAGTGTTCTAATTTCGACTCTGCCACAGACAGGCTCTCATGCTGAGGTTTGCAAAATTCTGTCTCCCACATACCCAGCAGCCCCCTGGCTGGGCAGCCCCTTTATCCCTGCATCCAGCCTGACTGCCAAGAGCCTGCCCGTGTCCAGCAGCCCAAGGTCTCGCTTGTAAGGAAAAGAGGCCACTTCCTTCACAGCAGTTTTATTTTTAGGAAGAAGGAGAAGGAGAGAGAGAGAGATCGGGAGGAGGAGGAGGAGGGGGAAGAGGGGGAAGAGGGGGAAGGAGAAGGAGGAGGAGAAGGAGACGAAGAAGGAGAAGGAGAAGAAAGAAGACGAAAAAGAAGGAGATGATGATGAAGAAGTAGAGGAAGGAGAAGGAGGAAGAAAAGAAGGAGAAGGAGGGAAAAGGGATAAAGAAGGGGAAGAAGATAGAGAAGGAGGAGGTAGGGGAGAAGGGCTATAATGTAACATGAGAGCCAACAGTAGTCAAGTGGCTGAATAGTATAGAGGAACTGTAAGAGCCCCTGGAACACTGACTGCTTCCATTCCAATCATGGCCCCATCGCTCATCAACTGAGTGACCTCAGACCAGTCACTTAACCTCTCGTCGTCTTCATCTGTAACCCGGGCGATCTTAAATGTAAGTCTTACAGTGTTGTTTTGGGAATTAAATGAGTTGGTGTATGTAAAACACTTGGAACCGTATCTGGCACACGGGGAGTGACATGAAGTGTTTGCCAGCATTATTATGCTTTAGTAAATTCCAGTATAGAAACAAACCGTACGTGGTAACCTCATCGCAATCATTTTATGAACCTTTCTCATCACGTGGAAATGCCTACGCCTAATCGTCAGATTGAAAACTTAGAATTAAAATGTGCATGCACCGTTTTGAACCGTGGAAAGATTACAGAGAATATATAGCATTATAACAAAATGCTAATGGGCTATCTTCAGTAGTCAGATTATGAAAGATTTTAATTTGTCCATGCAGACATTTTCAACAATAGCCTGCATTCATTTTAAAGAGAAATGTTTCCTTTGATTTTTTAAATAGTTCTGGTGTCTGGGGTGGATGTACCAGGCGAAGCATCTCTAACAAAATGTGGCTTTTCCAGTCTGGATATACGACACATCATACAGACGATAAATTCTATTTCTGATGGAAGAAAAACATTCTTTTGTCAGCAATAAATTCCTCTGTCCTTACCCCGCCCCACGAAAGTTATAAATGCTTCTCTCCTTGGTAGGTGTTTCTCCCGGGGCTACATTCCACAACTCCACAGTAGGTTTCTAGTTCTGCTATTCCTCTGACGGTCCATCCATCCTAAAGACAGTTTTTGCTTGAAGCAAGAAGCTCTGTCAACCCCACCTGCTTCCATCACCCGGTCCTGCATGTCCTAGTTACCAAAATATTAAGTCTTTGATGACAGAATGAGCTAAGGGCCAAAAAAAATGACAGCTAAGCCCGCTCTTCTATTCCTGGTCCATTCCCACCCCCCTCAAGGTAGAAAACTGCTTGGAAATAACAAAACCTGAGCAATTCTGAGGCCCCCCCCGTTGAAGCCTCGGCCTCCAGATCTGCAACTCTCTAGAACATTCCTGGGATGGAAGCTCCCACCTTGACTCACATCTTTGAGGTTTACTGCCGATTGCAAGGAGTTGGAATTTTTTTCCAGTATTTATGAGTTTACATTTCTGTAAGCCAGAAGAGCTTATCTGCTAAGCGTGTCACAGGACTCGATCTATTAGCTTCAGCATCCAACCCGGGTGAAAAGCAAGCATGTGGACAAGTGTTGCCCTCAAAGGCCTAGGGGATGGCACCATCGAGAACTCACATACATTCAGAGCCCAGAACCACAGAAGTTAGGCTCAGCTGCAGGCCACTTGCACATAAGCTCTGCCTTGTCTTGCTTTCCTTGTGCTCCCCACCCCCCCACCCCCGCATTTGTTTGGTCCTTTTTATTCCTCTGGACTCATCAAAGTCACAGAATATTAGAGCTGGAAGAGTCAAGTTCTCTCAACATCATGGAGCTGACATAGCTGGTTAGAAATAGTAGTGGTCGTAGTTATAGTTGTAGTAAGATCAACAAACACAGACAGCATTCACCAGGAGCCAGGCACTGTTCTAAGGTTTTAAATATAGTAACTCATATAATCTGCACAATAACCTTATCGGGTAAATACTATGGTCATCGCCATTTCTTGGATGAGGACACCAAGACTCGGGAGGTTAAGTAACTAACAGGGTTCAGAATATGTCTCCCCAAAATACGCCATTGGGCGTGTTGATTACGTTGAGCTGAAATTAATCAAGTCCCAAAAGACTCAGGAAGAGATTTTTACCTCCTGCCTAACTGCCTAAAAGAATGTAGAAAGAGGACCTGCTCCCAGAGAAGAGAGCTATAACTGAAAGTTACCACAAAGATACAAAGACAGGTGTGGTAAGCTGGGGGAGATCGCATTCCCCTGTGCGTTCCATGGTCTCTGCCTGTCATGGCAAACACTCCCTTACCAAGCTTTTCTTCTTCCTAACTTCCTGTGAATTGTCTTCCTCCCCTCTGAAGTCCTATACCCCTACACTTATCCCCTATCCTTAGCATAATAACCTGAATTGCCTGACTTCCTGTGGGCCGTATATTCTTATGTAAATTTGTAAATTTGTTTTTCTCATATTAATTGGTCCTATGCTAATTTAAAACTTTTTTTTTTTTTTTTTGAAAGAGAGCACAAGTCAGGGAGAGGGCAAAGGGAGAGAGAGAATCTCAAGCAGGCTTCATGCTGAGTGCTGAGCATGGGGCTCGATCCCACAACCCTGGGATCATGACCTGCACCGAAATCAAGAGTCAGACCCTCAACGAACTGAGCCACCCAGGCACCCCAGTCCTGTGTTCATCTGATTATTGGATGAGCCAAAGAATCAGGAAGGGTAGAGGAAAAGTTTTCCTCTCCAACACAACTTTCACAAGGTCACACGGAATCAGAGCTCAAGCTCACTCAGGTGAGGCCAGGACCCTTGGTCTCTTAATTCACCACCCAGTGTTCTTTCCCAAACATCAGGCTGTTGTCTGGAACACAAAAGCTAATAAATATCAGCAGCCAACACCCTCAGAATCTTCCTCCTGAGTCTGCTGAGCCAGACAAGAACTAAACAAAATCATCACAGAGATGCAAAAAAGAGCCCCTTGACTTTATTTCAATAACATTTGCTCACCATGTGTTCTGGGTGCTAGGTGCTGGGGGAAAGTCAGAAATGAATTACAATAGGGGCACGGCTTTGAGGCAACTTAAAAAGTAATGGAGAAAGATGGAAGAATGTAAGTGTTGAACATCAAACCACAAGGAAACAGAGGTTCCTGGGCCTCCCACCAAACTCTCCTGCATCGACACCAACTCTCAGGGTTAAGACCCTCAGGTGAGGCTGTAATTAGCAAAGGGAATGGGGAGTCAATTCATATGTGACAAGAGTCTCATCAGGGCTTACAAGAATGCTGGGAGGGAGCTAGTGTTAATCCCATTTTAGAGATAAGGTATTTGAGGCTCAGGACGGTCACTGATTTGCCTCCAAGCTAGTAGGTTTGCAACATATTTGAATTTGAAACCCTCTTCGGCCCCAGAGCAAATGTGCTACCCACTCTATAGTACTCCCTCCTTCCACCCACTTCCATTCCCCAGACTCCCCTCCCATCAAAGCCTTTACCTGTGGGTCCCATTTGGTGAGTGATTGATGAGGATTTCTGAGCAATGTCAGCCCCTCCTCCAGGCCTGGCCTGGCTGCTTCGCCATTCCAGAACAAACACACGTTTGATCTACGAGGCTACTTTCTTGCCATGAAAGGATGTGTCTCCCAAGTGACCTCTTCCTTGGTAGTTGGAGAGAAAGTGTGATAAAAAGCAAAAGCCGTGTCCTTTGAAGATAATTCATACATTGGCCAATAGATGCGATAAAGTAGCTAGAAATCCAGCACAGGCTACAAACAAGTCCACATTAAAGGCATCTATGTTTAATAAAACTAATAAATCAAATGCTGTTAGGTGGCACCTCCTGGCTATGTTTTAGGCCTATAATTGGTGCACATGGATAATACAAGAATAAAAGGTGTTGAGTCAGCAGAGGGACGCTAACCTCTGAGGTGCTCCTCAAGTATTTCTAGGATTATCTTCACGATTTGTTAGGGGAGGTTTATCGAAAGTAGAGTCTCCCTTTCTTAGCAAAGCACCAGGCTACCCATCTATGCCCGTAAGTGGGGAGGATACCCTCTCTCCAGGGATCTCCAAGGATGATGAAAAAGCCAGAGAGGAAGATAAAGGAAAGGTAAGAAAGAGGGAAAAAAATAATTTAAGTATGTTGATTTGTTGTGCAATTCATATGTGCACTTTCTGTGTATTTTCTGGGTTAATCCTCACAAAACCCTGTGATATACGTGACATCATCCCTTAATTACAGGTGAGAAAACATGTGTCAGTTCAGTGACGTGTCCAATGGCGGACCTTGTTGACGCGCAAGCCAGTGAAAGAAGGTGCTAAAGAAGCCTGGCGTCTTCAGCCTCGGGAAGATGGGCTACAGGAATCGCTGTTACAAATTTCAGGTCAGTCTAAGATTATTCTTTAAAAAGATGGAACCCCACTTGCATTAGATCAGAAGAGACCAGAGGACATGGGCTTAGGTACAGGAGAAATCGGCAGTAGCCATCCATGAAAGCTGTTGGACCTAAAAGGAAGGAGTAGAAATTTCCTTGCCTGGGGAAAACCAAAATCCGCCAGATAGCTTGTTGTAGTTATGTTGTAGAAAGGACATTTGACAAGGTCCCTGCCCAGGAGCTGGCACTTACAAGCAGCGTGACTTTCAGCTAGTCACAGCCTCTCTGACCTTCAATTTGCTTGGTACAACAGAGACAGTAATAACTAATTTGAAGTATTTGGGAAAAGCAGTAAATGAAATGATGTATATAAAATGCTTGGTAAACACTAAAGGGCTATCAAGCATAAGGATTGTTATGACTCCACCTTTCTGGAACTTTTAATACATAATCCAGCCCAGAGACAGAGGGATGGACTACATGACTTACTGTGGCTCCTTTTTACCACCAGAAGTAGATTATTCAAAGCTTCAGAGTGAAGTCGAGCTGCTTCTAGGGATCATTAGCTTTATAGCTTTTAGAAAACCTCAGCCTAAAATAGAGATTGCTTATTCCTCCCCCTCCCCAGTGAAAGGTTTCAATGACATATTCAGCTCCATTTCTGATAGCAGAGTTGAGAGCTATGGAACAGGTCAAGGTCACCCTCCTTCTGCAAGGAAGAGAGGCAATTTGAATGAAGAGTTGGAAGGTTGTAATGCTAAAGGGAATTCATGACTTGGGGCTAGGCGAAATTGGCCTTTTGCCTCAGAGGCCATTTAACGCCCTGGGATCCTAGGCCCCCTCTCAGACCAACTTTACAAACAAAAACAAACGAACAAAGACTGTAGGACTGTGGCCTTAATTATTATACCAGATTGATTAGTCAGGGACAGATGGCCTGAGGTCTAGTCCCTGCTCTTCCTGTAACTCACCAGATACACACCAAGTTCATCTCTTAATCAATATCATAAATAGTTATCTCCTTTCATTAAAAGAGAGATAGCATCAATCCTTAATGATGAGTAATTACAATGCCAGGTTCATTCCTTGTATGATGTCTATAGAAAGGGCTGTGCAAGCTGGTGGAGAGGGACAGGCTGGAAACCTTTAAGAACTACACAGATGTCGAAGCATATAGAAAGGGAAGTCGGTACAGGTATACTTGGCATGATTAATTTTAATGGCAAAGCAGTCCAAGATCTTATCTGTCATTTGTTTTACCAGTGAGAAACCACAGGTGCTTCATATCTACATCCTTATTCTCTCGATATGCCCATCAAAGAGCTTTCTGATTTTTAATAGGAGAAGAGCGTTTGGGGGTTTTTGAAAGAGTTTTGTTATCATTTTGAGAAACTTTCCCCTGAAAGTCACCAAAATTCCCTTACAGGACTAATTAAATCCCCAGAAGTGGCTGCATTTGTTAATAACTTTGCAGATCAAAGGCTAAATTAACATCAGTCTGGTACAGGCAATACATTCTCTGATGGCAGACGTAAGCTCAGACCACACAGAGGCGCTACCCAAAGGTTTTTCTCTTACACGACTCCTAAGCATTTTGTAGATCCTGAGAAGTTGGAAGAGGTAGACTAACTCAGCTGTCTTCTCAGGGCTGACAGTCACTATCGGTGCCCTGCTGGTACAAAGCACTGTGCTGGGTCGTGAGTGGCCAAATACATACTTTACCCCATATTTCCCTCGGGGAGCTTACCATCAAGATAAACAAAGAGCTACGTTTCAAGTTGCAAATGGCAAAAAAGGTTCACCTGGTTCAATGCCACATGACTCTGTGGGTAGTTGTAAAAAAAATCACTCTGACAAAAAGGTGATCAGGGAAATTCTGGAAAGGTCCAGTGAGAACTCGTTGAGCCTCCGGTATCTGCACAGTATTTTTCAGCTGTGGGAAAATGGACTCCACATAGAGCATTATTATAAAGTTAATTTTCTCAGTGTTCTAAAGGATTTCCCATCTGTCTCATGGACATCTGACCCCAGCATTAGCTGCAGGACATTTCAATGCCTACAAAAGTATATTATTTGGTATGGCACTGGCTTTTAAACTTGAACCTCACCGTCCAAATGTAATACTGCCGTTCCTTGCATTGTGAGCTTATTCCTACTTTTTAAAGTGTGTTTCCATTGTGGGACCATTTCATCTTCACAGGATTTCTGAGATCAAACAGAAACTATTAACCCGAGGTAACTGAAGTCCAAAAAGTTGTTCAAGACCTCACAAAAGTCCTGAGCAGGGGCCGGCCCAGCCCCAGGGCCTTTCAGCTCCCCATCCAGGTGAGGAAACAAACGTGTCAATGCCGTTATCTGACATCGAAGCAGGAGAGCATGATTCATGGTTGCTGGCCAAGCGTCCAGAGATCCTTGGAGAAAAAGGCACCATCAAAGTACAACATATGAAGCTAATTAGTACAGAGGCCGTTCCTTGAAGATGGCATTTCATCAGAAGGTCACTTTAGAGGCTCCCGAACAGTAGGTGACTCTGTAAAGCCAGCTTTTCCTGCGGTGCAGAAATCGGAACCACCGTTTGGCCACGCATCCCTTTCTCAGAACAGAGACCTGAACACAACGAGATATTGCTTTCAGCTCACAGGGAGTTGGGTTGTGGGCTGACCACTCGCCTTCGGCTTGCTCCGTTGAAGATGAAACCAAGCTCTCACTGGAGCCAGCTACTCGGGGGCAAGGAAGGTGATGCGGAAGGAATCAATGCAGACTTTCAGCGGTGATGGGGACAGGGAGGCAAACAATGTTTATTGAATGTCTACAGTGCCAGGCCATTCTGCATGTGTGCTAGCCTTCAATACTCGACACACGCTATGGGGTAAGGATAATGGTACCTTTCCGGCAGATGAGGAGGACGACAGATGTACTCCAGGTAGGGGCAGTAGGTGGCAGGGTCCCACCCAGCACACAAGTATGTCTGACCAAAACCCCATGCTTGTGCATTCGCAATTCTAAGTCAAGCCAGTCCCTGAAATGAGGCTGAGAGAGTGGAGTCAGACCTTCGAGCGAAATCTACGTCTGGCCACACTTCTCCACAGGCAAGGAAGGACTGGCTACTTGGGATATGGGGCCACTACAGAGTGAAAATGCAAGAGCCCTTGTTCAAAGATTCTTAAGAATTTTTTTTAATTCTTTTAATGTTTACTCATTTCTGAGAGAGAGAGACAGACAGACAGAGCACCTGCAGGGGAGGGGCAGAGAGAGAGGGAGACACAGAATCCGAAGCAGGCTCCGGGCTCTGGGCTGTCCTCACAGAACCTGACGCGGGGCTCGAACCCATGAACCGTGAGATCATGCCCTGAGCCAAAGTCGGATGTTTAACTGACTGAGCCACCCAGGCGCCCCGATGTTTATTAAGAATTTTAAGACAGCAATAACAGAGGATTAACCAAAGACAGGAGACTTCTGAGCGCTGGGGCCTCGTTTAGCTGAACAGGTTGGATGCCCATGAAGTTGGTTCTGCTGCACCGCATGCAAGGAATAACAAAGGAAAGAGTCTTGGAGCTGGGGACAAACTTGGAAAGAGAGTCCAGTGGCAGAAAAAATGGACCATGTGGTCCTCGGGAGCCTTACATCTCATCTCATCATGGGCCAGTTCATCACGCACACACACACACACACACACACACACACACACGGAAGCCCATGCACACTGCCAGGGGGAAACTCACAGATCAAGACTGATAAAAATTACATGGCAAGGCCCTGGGGGCAATTGTAATCCTTTTTCTAATCTCAGGAAGATTCGAAATAGCATCCTGGTGACACAGCGAATGCGAGAACATCACCCCTATTGCAGCTGTCACTTGTATCTGCAATCGGGTGAATTATAGAGATTAGCCACATCCAAGAATTACTGCACTTTTTGCATGGTTCTGTGCATGGCCCTCTTAAGGTGGAATTCTCAGGTTCGCAGTCAGAGTCTGGAGGAAGCTTAGGAAGTTCTGTGCTGCCACCCAGTGTTCGGAGCGCAGGCCCAGGAGAAACTGTTGAAGGCCCTGAACATGCTGGCTCCGTAAGGGGCTGGATCCTTCCAGAAGCTACCGAGAAGAGCGCTGTAAATCTCTCCTCGGCCCCAGGCAACCTTGGTTTTGCGGTCACATTCCACATCCCATCAAAGGTATGAAAATGTACCCACATCCCACACGAAATAAATTGGCATGTGACCGTCTAAGACTTGAGTTGGTTTGGAGTTGGTCGACGTGCTACGTTTTGCAGAAATTGATTTATTTTGATTTCGCAATTTTGTTTTGAATGATGGATCCAGTGTGGGGCTGTAGGGGAAAGAGGAGCCCTTAGCCATCATCCTAAGTCCGAAAGCCTCTGAAAAGTTCCTAGAGCCTAGGCTCAGCGCCTTCAGGGCCTGCTGCCGTGGGAAGGCATGAAAACAGAGGAATAGCACAGAGGAAGAGGAAACCCGAGGAATATTAGACCTGATTACCTCTGACAACCTGTGCACTCCAGGCATTAGTCCCCTTGTTATTTCCACGTCAGATAGCAGCCTCGGTCTGCTGAATTTACCTAGAAGAGTCATAGGCAAACCACAGCCAGGATCCGCTATACTCTAGTGCCAAGATTTCACTGTTAAAATAACAAAAACCAAAAAACCCTTGATCAGGTGTGCTGTCCAGTACAACTCCCAAATACGGCCCCTGCCCTCCCACAACGATGGGTTTAGCTGCTAAAAGGCAAGCAGTCGACACCAAGCTTCAGGCTCTTGAATCCCTGAATCCCTCCGGAGGTATGGCAAGTGGCTTTTCTTTACAGGAGACAGTGAATGGGAAAGCCCCCTGTGACAGAGACCCGACATGCAAATATCAGTCCCCTGCACCTCCCACCTGGACTCTGGTTAACAGGGTCAGCCAGCTCCCGGATATGAGAGCACGGCAGTGAGACCAGAGGAGGCAGAAATAACCAGCTTTGTATAAATGAGGGCAAAATGTACCAAGAATAGAAGTGCCAAACCCAGTCTGGAAGAGGTCACAGTTCAGAGCCGAAATGGAGCTATTTTGGTCACCTTATGGACTGAACTCCTCGATCTGCACGCTCGTGGATTTAGGATTTCTATGGATTTAGCACGCAGTGGGGTTTATTCTGTGAAATAATCTTCTTCCTCTTTTTTTTTTTTTTTTTTTTACCCCCTTTTATTACCTGTTCTTTAAACTCTTAAATTGTATCTCCAACCACACTGGTCAAGACCCTATTTCCTCCATTAACTGTATGTGACTGCATTTTACTACAAGCTTGTATGAACCAGCCTATATGGAAGGATTACTGAATCACATGATTCAGAGCTGGCAGAACCATCATGAAGAGACTCTAGCTCCACTCAGATCTGGTACCTTCTTTATAGTATTCCCAGTAGGTGTTTTCTTAAGATTCTGCCTCAATGCTTACCGACTCAGCAAGGAATTTGTATCTTTCTGAAGCAGTCTGCTTCCTGTAAGTAAGGAAGAAGTATACCTGAAAAATCGTTCTTCCTTTTCTTCCCCCTTTAAGACTTAAACCGAGTGATTCAGTGATGCTGAGCCTGAGAGTTGGCATTTGATACTTCTCTGCTACAGGACACCAGTGGGAGCACTACATGGCCTCCGGGGTCGCTAGAGTGAACTGGCGACATTTTATGGGGAGACAACACACACAACCAACCCTACCCTTCCCCTCCAAAGGCCTCCAAGGATCCCAGACTTTGGTGAAAGAAGCTGGTCTATTCACTCGAGGGACGATCAAGCGTAGAAGACCTCTTTCTGGCACTTTTGTCATGGTCCCAGCCCGTTCCAAGAACCTGGAACTCTCCTCTGTAGAAGTCAGCTAATGGCATTCTTAAAACCAGAATCCTGCAGAGATAGGATCCACACACTGGGTATGAAACTACCACTCCTGTGCCACAGTTGTTACTTGTGGTTTGAAATGTGGCTGGGTGGGTGTTTGTTCAAAGGCTGAAATCTCAGTCATGGGCTTCTGAAATCCAGAAGGAAAAACCATCCAAACATGAAGGAAAGATCACTGTTGACTTTAAATTCTACACCACCAGCAAAAAAAAAAAAAAAAAAAAAAGAAGAAGGAAGAAAATCAGCTGAGTTGCCACGTCATTCAGGAGATGTGCTTCAGAGGGTAGACAGTGGTGTTTGGAATTCATCCATTTATGCATCCACTTGGGAGCTGGTGATCGCAGCCGACAAGCCCCTCAGCATGGTGCTAATATGCCAGGGATGCTAATGCCAGGGGATGAGCCAAGCAAGCCCAGATCCCTGACTTGTCTGAGTTTAAAGGGAAGGTAAAGGATGAAACAAAAAAAACTCTTGAAGCCAAGTTTAAGGAGAAAGGATTCTTATGGAGGATGTCTCAGGCTACCTGCATTTACACACTTTGCCCCACTTTATTGGCGATGGCCTGGGGAAGATTGTCCCTAAACCAAAAGCCCTCCCACACCCCATCCTACTACGCTTCAGCCAGCAGGGTCTGATTGTGGGCAGTGCTTTTGCAGATTATGTGAATTTCCTATTGCTGCTGTAACAAATTATCACACACTTAGCGGCTCCATACAACAAAATTTATTTTCTTACAGTTCTGGAAGTCAGAAGTCCCACTGGGCTAAAGTCAGAGTGCCAGCAACCCAGCATTCCTTCTAGAAGTTCTACGGGAGAATTTATGTCCTTGCTTTTTGTCATTTCTAGAAGCCTCCTGCATTCCCTTGGCCCATGACCTCTTCCTCCATATTTGAAATCAGCTACATAACGTCTTCAAATCTTAATGATTCTGACCTTCCTGCCTCGCTCTTACAAAGACCATAGTAATTACATTGGGCCCACCCAGATAATCCAGAATAATCTTTCCATCTCAGGATCCTTAACTGTAGCAGCAAAGTCTCTTTTGCCATGGAACGTCACATATTCACTAGTTTGGGGAATCAGAACATGGACATTCTGAGGAAGGGTTCTTTATTTTGCCTACCACATGTATCATTTCTCCTCTGTCTTTTAGCACAAATAATCCATGTTCCTTATAGAAAAACTGGCAAATACAGAACAGTTTAAAATAAGAAGGTACAGAATGTAGCCAGTTTTAAAATATCTCCATTTGATTCCTCAAAGAAAAACAAAACTCTACCGAATACTCTCCAATGGGCTTTTTCACTTCACAGTATAATGTCATCACCCTCCCACATGGACAGTGCTCTAACGGTATCTATCAGCATTGTAATGAATGTACAACGTTCTATTATGATACCGTGTGATAATTTTTGAACATGTAGTTTGTCTCCAGTTTCCTGTACTTGCCAATGATGTTGTAACATTCTAGTTCACACGTATTTGTATGTTTTCCTGGTATTTTCTGAGGGTGGGTTTCCAGAAATGCAATTGCCCGCCCAATGGCTGTGGTTGCTTTTAAGGCTTGAAATACATATGGCCGAAGTGTGCAGGAAGTTAGTATCAATCCACAGACTTCTACTCCACAGGCTCAGAATCCTGGCCAGGATCAGACTGTAAATCCCTTACCAAATTGATTGACTGATTGAAGTCCCACAATTGTTTTAATGCATATTCCTTTGATAGCCAGTAAGGTTGAATATTTTTCATATATTTTCTGCTTGACATTTTTTTGTTGCTTGCCACCTTATGTCCTTTTTCTATACTAAAGGGCTTGTATTTTTCTTAATAAGTGTTGATAAAGCTGTATGTTAACCCTATGTCACTCTGCCATGGATAATTTTCTCAATTTAGTGCTTTTTCTTTTTTTAATTGAGTTTTTAATGCATAGAGCTTTTGCCTTCTTTTGGTAGTTAAATCGATCGGTCTTTCTCTCTCTCTCTTTTTTTTTAAGCGCCCGCCTTTGGTTTGGTTTCATGCTTAGCGCCGTGGTTTTGCAGTGTCATGGGCCTCGCCTCTCCTAATATTATATAAATATTCTTTAGTGGGGTTATTAATCCATCTTGATTGCTTGCCTGAAATGTATGCTCGTGTCTTTTGCTGGAAGAATTCTGTGAAGGCAGCCACTTGAAACACAAGGATGCAACTCCCTGCAGGGTTGGCATCAGGCTTTAAATAACGGGCATGTTCTGTGGCTGCATCCAAACGCTTGGTGGCAACATCTCTAATTGGGGTTGTACTTGAGGTCCTAATTCGTTGCGATTTTTAAACTAAGTAAAGAGCCTTCTGGAGAGAGAACCTACCGCCTCTTTCTATTCAGTTAAGAAACATATGACTCATCTTTTGCTTTTCATGGTGGAGCAGTTTAATTTTTCTGGTTTACTTCCCCTGCTCTGTTGGATCACTGAGGCGAGGGCAGAGATTTTATGATTTTGGGGTCCAAGCCCTGCGGAGTTCTCAACTCCGGCTGTCCTGCTTTAGGCTACAGCCAAAGGGGATCAGGGAGTGAAGGGCTTAAGAGGATAGAACTTGAAGAGGCTACTGCAAAAGACCCAAGGACGACTGCCCACTGCTCAGGGGAAGCCATCTCTTTGTTCTTGCCTCACCTGGAGGGGTAGCTGTGGACTCATGCAGCCAGTGTATCCTGCTGAGCCTGGGCTGATGCCAGATGGAAGCGGGACACCCAAGCTGGCATGGAGGGGATTCTACTTAGCAGGCAGGTCTCACTGTAATCTCGAGCTTGAAGACTTAGATGAAAGGACCTTCATTTTCCTGAAAATCACAATGAGTACCAGAACTTTCCGCCGAACAGCTTCCCCTCTCCCTAGGTCTGCAAAAGCACGTGGGAGTAGAGAACCCACCGAGGACAAAGCCCCACTGCTAAGGAGGTCCCTCCTGAAGGTAGGAAAGTGGACCACACCTGCTTTCTAGTCCATTTACCCAGCAAGCAGTTGGAGGCCAACTTCCACGCCTTTGTTCACGCTGTTGCCCCTGCCTAGTATGCCTTCCCTTGCACCCACCTACTGAAATCATAATGGTCAAGGCCCAACTCAGAATCTGCCTCTAAGTTAAAGCCTTCCTCGGTATCTCTCCAACCCTCCCTCCTTCCTTCCACTTCCTCCTCCTCCCCACCAACCCAGCAGTATCGCGGGGTGCCTTTGGGACTAAATGAATGTGGGTTTAAAATGACTCTCCTATCTAATCACCTCGTACATTTAGAACCTTTGGAATGTTGACGTCACAGTTCTGAGCCTCAGTTTCTTCATCTGGAGGACGAAAAATGCCAACCTTCTTAAGGGGGTTGTTTTGCAGATTAAATGAGATCACACATAAAATGAATGACAGCAGGTCTCTGACCTCCAGGTGCTTCTATTAATTGATTAAAACCATGACACAAGATAATATCACTATCACAAAAGGGACACAGAATGCTTCAGCCGTACGGAGAAATAAAAAGAGGTTTTGTCATCCTGAATGATCTGGAAAAGTAAATGGAAGGGTGGGCATTAAGCCTCTTGAAGAAGGGGTAAAATCCACCAGGTAAAGCTGGCAACCAAGGATGAAGGAGGGAAGTCAGGCTGTGTCCAGAGAACCAAAACAGCAAGCTTCCGCAGAGATATTTTTTTGAAAATAGAGTTAGTGACAACCCTGGAGTCAAAATAAAATGAAAATAAGAGGGTTTTTTTCCTTAGTTTTAAACTTTCAGAAATCAAGCTTTTCCAAGCATGGACTGACAGCATTAGAGTTGTCTTCAGAAAGGTCAACTTGGTGATTGCGTACGGCACAGTTTAGAAGATATCCATTGGCCAGGTAAGAGGACAGTGCACTCACCCATATCGAAAACAGCAGCCTTAATTCTGGAGCCAATGAAATTGCCCTGATTAGATGGGGGACGGGAGACGGACATGACAAAGAGGACTTACTCTTGGTGAGGTGGAGTAGGGTGGAGCCTTTAAGGGAAAGAGAGACACTTAGAGAACCACGTTTGACATGCTGCGATGGAGACGCCAGGAAGAAGAGCCATCCCATAGGAACTAGAAGCAAGAGAATGGACGCTAAAAAAGAAACTGGCATCCAAGGTAAAGCTCAGGGGTCTAGCCCTATGAATGAGATCATGAAAATTGTGTGGACGGATGAGATGCCCAAAGACCGAGGGTAGGAAGAAAAGAGGACTGAGGACAGAAGCGTACGTAATGCTGACATTTAGGGAGTAGAAACGTGAAACAAGATCAGAATAAAACAATGTCAGGTCTAAACGTGATATTTTCCCTTCATCTGCAATGTTCTCTAATGTTCCCTTCAGTTAAAATACCATCATCTTTCAAGGTTTAACAAAATTCTTACAAAACAATGACTAGTAGCTTGAGTTTACTGAGCATGGGCCGAATGCCAGTCACTATATTAAACAATTTGTATGTATTATCTCTCTCCCATAACCGTACGATGCAGGTACATCAATTATGCCCATTTCACAGATGAGGAATTCAGATTCCTTACCTCAAATCGGTAAGGCTTACCGATTTGCCAAGGCTTACCAGGTAAGAAACAAACCCAGGGCGTCTGGCTCCAAAAATCAAACTTTACCTTCTCGGTTGTACTGTCGTTAACTAGTCTCTGGTATATTTGGAGGAAAAGCCACACGTCTTAATTTTTGAAGCTCTACGGTGCTTCTGGGAGCACCCCATTTGAGAACCCTGCCGTATTCTGCAATGGGTGATAGCAAATCTGGCCTCCTTGTTGACCACATGTGACTAACTGCTCTACCTCTTGGGTCTCAGTACCTCCCTCGCAGGGCGGGTGTAAAGGTTAAATTGGTGAAGCATGAGTAAAGTGTCTGTGTGCTGTTACCATTACGGTTACTATTGCTGTTGTTGTCGGTACTCCCCCTGAGCTCCAGTCTCTTCCTGAACCTACTCCCAATTTTCCTCTGGAAGTCCAAGGTCACTGGCACCACTCAGCTGTGGTGGTCTTTGTTTGAGATTGGTGGCCATCCCAGGAAAGCAGCATTTCACAGGGGCCTCGCTGGCGATGGAATGCCCCAGGGGTTTGAACACTTGGGGTGAGACGCCTGAGGGCCGTGCAGCAGATCCAGGAGAGGGGTCTGAGCCCCTATTCCCTTCCTGCTAACAATGCCAATGCCTCGTGTGCCCTTGGGAGAGCCGAGGGGAGCCGAGAGCTGGGCAGCGCGCTTACAATTCAGCTTAAAGAGACAGTGCGGCGCAAGCAGAAGGTTCCCCCACATCAGCCAGCTCCTCCCCTTCCCCATCCAGAGCTGATGCGTCTGCTGTGGTCCCATTTGTGGCCTATTCCCAAGCAAGAGTCTACCCTAAAGCACACCCTCTACCCAGCCTTTCCCTTGGATTTTACCACCAGCTGCTCCTGCCAAGGCTCGCTCCCGCGCTCGGCTTCCAGGAGGGGAAAGCATATGGACCGCGATTTGTTGCCAAAACTGATCAGAGAACAAAACTCCGTTCTCATACAAATTGCACAGTACCTGTTTCCTTCTCCTTGCCGACAATAAAAATGAAGCTCCTGCTCAGGGAGCTATCTTTCTTGAAGGAAGTATTTTTCATTCAGATCTAACTCCTCACTCAGTCATTTCTCACCTGCTCAAACACCCTGATCACCGGGGAAAAGGACTATAAATAACTAAAATGATAATTTTCTTAAGAACTGTGCTTTATACACAATAATATCCGGACCTTTCCACTGAAATCCGCTGATAATTTTAGAACTTTCCTTGCAGAGGTGGAAAAGGATCCACAGTATTTTTTAAATTTTAATTACTCACTGAATGAAATCTGAAAGTATTTAATTATTAGATTTATGCCTCAAGATAAGTTCAATGGTAATTACAGGATGTCTTTTTTTTTTTTCCATTCTAATTCCAAATAATTAAATCCCAAACACACTGAATCACTATGATTATAATTACAATAAAGGTGTCTCATATTTGAAACCAAAGTTTGGCTTTTGGTGTAACCTTTTTGCACCTCGCCGAAAGGGGGATGCTTTGGAAAGAAATCGGTCTCAGTCTCTCTAATGCTGCTTTAAAACAAAATAGAAAAACAGAATTGTCTGCAGGAGTGGTTTTCCACTGTAATACCAGCAGGGAGAAGGCAGGCCCCAAGCTTCCAGCTTGCTTGAGCGAAGTAGGTACAGCGAGATCATCGGGCAGTCGAGGAAGACAGTCTGAAAAATACTCCATCTCCCGGACTTCCAACTTGTCGATCGGTTTTGGGGTCACTTTTCTGAGCTCCCCTTCAATTAAAGGTGAATGAATGAAGATGTGTGGGTTTGGGTAGGCACTCTTACAGGGAGGCACACACGGACTAGAAAATCTAAAGCAAGATCCGCAGAATAAGATCTAAGGAAGGCTTGGAAGGCATTTCACATTTGGACCGGGCAATGGTAATTAATTGAGAACGAACGTGCCTATCTTTTCCCTGTGTTGATGAGGCTGTTGAAAAACACTTGTTAGGATGGTTCAAGCAGCACAGGAACTGAGCTTAGCCTCCTGCACACATCTCCACGTGGTGCTTTGGGATTTGGGAAGTGGGAAGGTGGTGGTTTGTGGTTTCAAGGAGGAGTTGTAAGGTGGGGATCCAGGAAGGAGAGGAGACGCGCGTCTTTAACCAGTAAATAAACCAAGCCCAGATGTCCTCCCCTGGCTGGTAGGCAGAAAGGGGAGCACTTGCTCATTGGAAAGCATTTAGAGGCCAGGGGGGTGAGGGCCTGCAAGGAGAGAAGCAAAAAGCCTGTAAAGAGAAGGCCAGAGAGCAATCATAATACTTAGAAAAATGTCACATTAAAACCTCCAGCTGCCGGCGGCTGGAGGGAAAAAGAGTTCCAGACAATAGCTGAGGAAACAAGTTGAATCTTGTGTTCATTCCTGCGGTTAAAACAAGTCTGTACGACCACAAGGAAAATTCCATTCTCCTCCAACCTTAACTCCCTGCTTACCTGAGCTGTAGACACTTTTGTTGAAAGGCTCCTTGAAGTCAGAAGGTGCCACGCTCGCGAAGGCCCGGCGTCTCTTCCGCCCAGGATTTTCTCTCTTCTTGCACCCTCACATCTTGCATACCACCTCCTCTCCTCTGAGGGTCCCGGTCACCACCCTGACTAGGGCAAGAGGACAGAAGCAGGGTTCAGGAAAGAATGAATTCCCCTGCCACCCTCCCTGTCCCCACCACAGGCTATATTCATTTTCTAAGTCTTGAGAACCATGGATGGCCCATGAAATTATTCACTAATCGAATAAATGTTTGTTGAATGCCTGCTCGGTTTCAGGCTCCAGACGAGGCCTTTAGGGAGGATAACCAAGGTCCTCCCTCGGCACAAGAAACATGAGCATCCTGCGCCTCTAACTGTTTGACAAACCAAGTGAAGCTTGGACCTTGCAAACATTGAACATCACCTTTTCCCTTCCTTCTTTGGGGTTTTTGTGGGTCCAGCTGGCAAGTGACCTGTCTGCTGGAGTCATTCCAGCCAAGTATCCCCCTCCCTCCCCAATAATTCCATCATCTCCTTTTTATCCCTATGAGACAAGCCTAGGTCACCTTGCTCTGGTCACTCTCCTATTGGAAGAAGGATATTATCAATAATTGTCCTAGGTCCAGAGGCAGGTAGAAGACAATTCCTGATTCAGGGAGGTCTGTTTAGCATACCCAGGAGAGGGAGAATCCATTTCAGAGAAACATGGATGGTGGGATCCAACATGTCTCCCAAGTGGGAAAATACAGGAAATGATCGAATACTATAGGAAGGAGGCAAGGTTAGCAGACTGTGGTACTTAATGGAGATTATAGCTCATTTACAGTCAAACTGGAAGATCTGTGGCTTGCCATGGCTTCTGTTGCTCGTCTTTACAAAGCGTTCAGTAAACTTCAATATGTGTTTAGTAATATATAAAGAGAGCTGTGGGTACTGGTCAGTGCCCTCAGGGAGCTTGTTGTAGTGGTGAGATTACAACTTTAATAACCAGTTCTCCAGAGGGGGGGAGAAAGCCCTATATTCTAGCTTTTGCCAATGTCTATGGTATAAATACTCCCACAGTGGTTGATTTTAAGGTGCCAGCATGAGGAGTCCGGAGGAAATGCCTACAATCAGCTCGTGCTGGTTACTATGAACTAACTCCAGAACACCAAAGGCTTATACTCTAATCCTCTCAGACAGAGAAACACAGGGCACATTGGCAAAATCTCCTGATCAATTGACTGATTGGCATCGGATAGAAAATCTTTAGCCAAGACCCAGAGGGGAGCATGAGTTAGGGAGAGCAGAAAAAAATGACCACATGTCTAAACTGGAGACTGAGAACAGTATCTCTGTTTCCCCTTCTGGTCCCCCAGAAGCACGGAGCACCGCGGGCTGTTAGAGCAGGCAAAGACCGTGCGGATAATCAAGACCAATCCCCTCATCCAGGCCCTTCCAGAAGGGGACCTGGATCGTGTAGGCATGGGGTGATTTAGATAGGCTCTGCTTCAGACACACTTTCGTGGACAGTTTAGGACTGGGGTATCGAGCAGGAACCTAATAAACTAGGTTATTAAAGAAGAAAAACACTCAGAATCCTCTGGGGCCCTCTGAGAACCCATAGAGGACAAGTAACAGGCTCTACAGCTCATGGAAAGTGGATGGAGGTGCCACCAGCCTGAAACCACAGACTCTGACTCTGTCTGAATTTGTTATTCGGTGACTTGCCCCGGACAACCCTCTCTGGCACCACAAAAACAAACCCGCACGGCCGCCTTAGCTTTTGAATCATTGGTGAGGAATAAGCTCTGTCTAGGAAGGAAAAAAAAAAATACATTCCCATGTGCAGAACCCCAGCAAGAATTTTCTAGGCTGCATCTCTTGGGCAAATGTAATGGGACGGCAAAGTCTTTGGTGCTGAGGGAGCTCCAGCTCCTTCCTGCCTGTAATTCATGATCCCTGAGACAATTATGAGCAATGAAAAGGCGTAAGTCAAAGGAACATCGAGTAGAGCGAGATTTAGGAAAATAACACATTACATTTAAATATCCATATATATTTAATCTGTGTTTAATAATGCAAAGAATACATTAGTCAAGGCTTAGGCAGATTCCACGTTGACGTTAGCTACAGAACAGCCTGGGCCTCTGAAGTTTCCCAGCCTTGGCGCCACGGGAATGAAAACTTCTGGAGGAATGGAGCGTGTCATTGCAAACCTGGGGCACTGCAGAAATGCAAATGTTGGGATTGCGGAGGTCACCACAAAGTCGGGCTTGCTGCAAAGAATAGAACGTAGGGTGAGCTAAAGAAAGCCAAGCTCCAGTCCCTAGGCAGACTGACTTCATCTGCCACCCTCTGCAAGGCAGGGCAGGGAGCAGAAGGTAATATCGTGGAGGGACAGAGGGACCAGGATTGCTATTCCCGTTGTTATTTTAGCTCAGCTCTCTTCTCCTGTCCTCGGGCTTTAATTCTAGACTACCAGATGGGGAATGGCTGCCTGGGCCCCAGGGGAAAGTCAGCACATGTCTCCAGGGGGCAATTCCCCAGACTCCGAGGCTCTTACTGCCATCTGGAGGGTGAGTGTACTCAAGGATGAAGGAGGAGTCACAAGCATGCCCAGCCTTTAGTGTAATCAGGCTTCTCCAAAAGCTGGAAAGGGAACCAGTGGGGACACAATGCAGTATACGCCAAGTGGCATCTAGAACCTGGAGAGAAGTAAGAGTCTGGACAGCCAAGAAGTAGAAGAAATCCCCCTGCTTTGATTCACTGTCACGCAATGTAACAATCAGGAAGCCCCAAGTGCTTTGAGCTTCTTGCACTATGGGCAGCTCATTCCCTAGACTCTAGAATCTCGCTCTAGGCTCTAATGAACTCACGGTCCCAATAAGGCAGTTGCAAGAACAAAGTTGCAACGAGAAAGTATCTCAAAGACTATCAAACCCCACGTCCTAAATGTTACGGAGAAGAAGACTGAAGCCCATAGAGGCAATGCAAATCATCCAAGGTTGGCCAATGGTCACAGCTCTCTCACTCCAAGGATCTATCCACATACAACACTGCCCCTCCTATTAAGCACTACGTTCAGTTTTGATGGTCTGTAGTAAAGGAAGGCAAACCTGCATTAAATACCAGGCATGGTGCTAAAAGCTTGAATATATATTATCTCCAAAAGAGTAAACACTAGTCTAGCTCAATAAAAGTTTACCATCACATAGAAAACTTGGCTGTAATGCTGGCTCTGTTATTTTTCAACTGTATGATGTTGGATTCGTCATGGCACTTCTCCAGGTGTCATTCTGCCTCTGGCACCTAGTGTGACCATCTCCCTGGTTTGTAGAACCTCCATATGTCACCCACTGAATCACAGAATCAGTGCTAGTCTAGTCCAAAGCACAAAAGAAGAGACGGGGCAAACGAAACTTAGATGGGGAAGTGAATGAATGTGCCTCTCACAAATTCACAAATGCCCGAGGGAAGCAGAACGGTGATCAGGTTCAGATATGACCCAACCTATATTCTTGAGTGAGCGCTAAAACACCCCTGTTTCCCCACTTGCACTTGGAATATGCTTGTCCCAACTCCATTCCCTGTGAGAGTCATTCCCTGAGTGGACACCGTCCGAGTTATTCCCGGAAAAAGATGGTGGGGGATGCGGGGACCACCTCCCTAGTTTGTTTCAACCTTCCTTCTTGCAAGAACCGAGTCCCTAAGGATTCAAATTATCTGGAATTTCCTCATCCCACCCAGGACTCCTCCCTTGGAGGGAAAGCCAGATTACCTTTTAGTGTCTTTTCAGGTTAAGCCTAACGTGGAGAAGCATGCTCATTCTGGCAGTTGGCACTTGGAAAAAAACATGAGCTGTGACTCACCAGTCATCTTGAGCCAAGTATTTTGAATTTGCTCAGGACAGGAAAACGGCCAGGGGGGGTGGGCAGGGGAGGAGAGGGGAGGACCCACGTAGTTGATGGCTAACAACTAACCAACTCTGTTCCAAAAAGGCAAGTACAGGGGAGACTCTCAGAACATATGCTTCTGTTCTTGTTGTTTCGCTGCCAGGAGCCTCCTAAATCATGGTGAAATGGCTGCTTTCTGCCTGCCTCGATCATGTATTATGGGGCATTAATAAATAATGGGAGGTTGTAGGACCAAAAGGCGGGAAAACCCAAAGGGAAGGTGATGGAGAGGCATAATTTAACAAGTAAATGAAAGAAGCTATTAAATCATAGTTAAATTATGCTGGCACTGGAAAAAAAAAAGGGGGGGGGTATTTCTCACTGCAAAATGCTTTCAATAAAATATGAAATTTCTCTCCTGGCTGACAGAGGCATCTTCCAATCATAAGGATAGAAGTCTGTGACCTGTGGCTCCCATTAGATACCGAGCTCAGGCAAGGGCCCTGAGGAGGGAGAGTTTCAAGGTGTTTCTCAGTCCATATTTTTCCTAGGATGGTTCCACATTCACCATTTGAATACTCATCTATGATCTGCCTCTTGCTGGTGGCCCCGGTAGCCAGTTCATTAATTTTATGCCCACCTTTCCATTGACTCCTTTTGGCATACTTTGGGGTTCCCACCCTGGAGGAGGGGCAATATCAAAGTTGTGACTTAAAAAATAACTTACGTCATGTACAGTTTTATGCTTTCTCAGGTACCATTGTATTTATTAACTATTTGACATTTATGATAACACTGTCAGGTAGGAGATCGACTCTTTGGGTGGGAAAGCCATGTCTTATTCCTATTGGTATGCCCAGAACCCAGAAAAGTGCACATTTAAAAAACACTGAATTGGATGGATGGATGGATGGATGGATGGATGCATTCATGCATGCCCGGGGAGGTGAATGAATGAATGAACTCCCATCTTGGAACTGAGAGGCTCAGAGAGGTTAAGTGACTTGTCCAAGACTGAACTAGATAGTGTGGCAGTTAAAACTACCAGAAAGGCTTTCAGAATCTCAACCTGTGCTTTTCAACACAACATGTTGTCTCTCTTCAAGGTCACACAGTAAACTAGATCAAAGCCAGTATATGGGACCCCTGTAAGTTCACACAAGCAAAAAAGCAGACACGTTTTTTTTCTCTGTTGGGATTGTGTTTTCAACTGTGGCAAAGACTGTTGTTGAGCATCTGAAGGACTTTGAGGGTCTCTGTATCTAAAGGAAGTTTCTGGAATCCTCTGGCAAAAGATCCACACAGAAGCCAGGCGTTCACAGTAAGTCTGTCCCTTTCCTTGTTTCCAGGGACGTGTGCTGTGGTCTTGGCAGGAAAACCTGCTGCCATTCAATTTCTCAAACATGCTTGGGCCCCAAGCCCCACTGGGAGAAGCCTGTGTATGGACATGCCAGGGGAATAAAGTCACAGCAGAGTAGATTTGTTTGGACAGGCAGGCTTAGTGGTCTGACAGGATGTGCAAGATACCCACACTACTCTGCATTTTAAGAAGGCGCTACCTGGCAAACATATCAAAAAGCTAGGGGATAAATCTCTCCAGGCTCCCTGAATGCTCAGGAGTACAGAGGTTTTTTTTCAAACGTCTCTCAGGACAGTGAGGCACCTCTGAACCTCTTTACAGACAGTGGCAGCTCAACCAGACTACACATGCTTAGAAGAATCAGCAGACCGGGAGAGAAGATCAGAAGTTCACTTTAGCGGCCCGCATTCGCTAGCAGGAAGAGATTCCGCGGTAGGCTTTGGAATGAGCGAGTACCAGGATCCACCAGTTAACAATTTGCTCCCCGTGCAGTGTAACGCAAGTTCTCGAACCTCTTTGTGCCTCAATGTCCTCCTCCTTTAAATGGGAATATTTGAACCCGCCGGGTCAATTATATTGGATTCGGCTACAAGTGACACCCTAAAACCCCAAGTGCCTTAAACAAGATGCAAACGAGAAAAAAGTGATTCAGATGCAAGCAATTTGCCACTGGTACGATGGTTCCACAACCCATCCGGAATCCAGGCTCCTTTCCTCAGGTTGCTCTACCTTTCTGTAACACATACTTAACACCACACACTTCAAGATGGCTTTGCAAGGTCCAGGGACTTTGTTCAAAGTCCAGCCGTTAGGCAGAAGGGAAATGCACTATGCCTCTTTTAAGCCTCTTAGGGGATGCCTGGGTGGCTCAGTCAGCTGAGCATCCCAATTCTGGATTTTGGCTCAGGTCACGACCTCATGGTTCATGAGTTCGAACCCCATGTTGGGCTCTGCACAGACAGTGTGGAGCCTGCTTGGGATTCTTTCTCTCCCTCTCTCTCTCTCTCTCTGCCCCTCCCCTGCTCTTTCTCTCTCTCTCTCTCTCTCAAAGTAAATAAACTTTAAAAAAAAAAAAAAAGGATATTTCTTGAAAGTTCTACATAACCCTCCCTCTCCTAGTCCGTTGGCCAGAACTTAGTCATCTGGCCACATCTCCATGCAAAGCGGGGCTGGAAGATCTCATTTTTACTCCTAGTGTCCACGTACCCAGATGAAACTCAGAGGTTCTGCTGCTTATTAAAATTGGGGGGATGAGTATTGGGGGATTGTCAATATAGCCTCTCATGTCTCATTTGCAGGATAAATGCAAATGACTGCTATGGTTAAGGTTGACATACCTCTACCCAGGAACAGATTTCTGTGGAAATCTTGGCAATGCCTGACTTACTTGACTTCATCCCGGAGATACCGTGTAATCCCATCTGTTTCCTCGCTAGATCAAAGTGAAGGTCCCAATAAAGTCAAATAGTGAATTTGGAGAGAATTTGCAGGGAGAAATGAAGATGAGTAAAGTGCTGTTAACTAGGACCCATGCAGGTAAAATCATAGAAATGGTGAAGTTTTCAACTAGAAGACAGGTGACTTCCAAGTTGCCATGTCTGTTTTCTCAGTCATGGAGGCCAAAGTGCTTCCCTCCACCGACTGCAAGATCAAAGAAAAAGATAGGAAACAAAGTGAAAGTGGGGTGATAGCTGGGGTTCTCGTGTATATAGGTTTTCAAGCAGGGAAACAGATGGGGGATGTAGAGAGGGTATTGTCAATTTAAAGATCTGTCTTATTGGCACTTTGTGGATAGCCTATAAGTATTTCTGGGGTGGAAGAAGAAATGGTGATCTTGCTGGATGACTATGGATATGAAGACTGTATCAGTCAGGGTTCTCCAGAGAAACACAGCCAATAGGATATATATATATATATATATTATATATATATATATATATATTATATACATACACACATATATAATGTGTGTATATATATATAATGTGTATATACATATATTCATGTATATATATATATATATATATATATATATATGAAACACAGAGAGAGAGAGACAGAGATGCATTTATGGTAAGGAATTGGCTCATCAAGTTGTGGAGGCTGCCAAGTACAAATTCCACAGGGTAGGTCTGTGGCTGGAGATCCAGGAAAGAGTTGTGTTGTACTTTGAGTCCAAAGGCCATCTGCCACTGCTTGGAGAATTCTCTGTTCCTCAGGAGAAGTCAGCCTTTTTCTTAAGATATTCAACTGATGAGATAAGGCCCACATATACTCCACATTATGGAGTATGATCTGCTTTACTCAAAGTCTACTGACTAATGTTGCTCTCCTCAGTGCGCTTGGGTGGCTCAGTCTGTTAAGCACCTGACTTCAGCTCGGGTCATGATATCACAATTCATGAGTTTGAGCCCCATGTTAGGCTCTCCGCCATCAGTGCAGAGCCCGCTTCAGATTCTCTCTCTCTCTCTCTCTCAAAAATAAATAACATTTTTAAAAAGAAGAAGAAATGCTGATCTCTTCTAGAAAACACCTTCACAGCAACATCCAGATATGTCTGAGCAAATATCTGTGTACCATGGTTTAGCCAAATTGACGTATAAAATTTACCATCACGAAGACCTTCAGAGTCTTGTCCAACAATAGAATGATATTCATGGAGAGACCTCTTTTTGCCATTAGGTTTTCTTTGCTTAAAAAGTCTCTATTGGACAGATTGCTCAAACAAATACTTGGAAATATTTTGAACACTAAAAGAAATGCATTATTGAAGGACTTAGGCTCAAGGAACACGTAATGAATTTTCATTTCAGAGTCAAAAAAATGTTTTTAAAAGCAAGAAGAGGGCACGTTGGGCCTTCATACTGGATAGCATGGAACAGATGGAAATGAGAAGAAAATGATTCAAACCACAGGAAGTGGCTGATGGAGAACGCTGACAGATAAAAAAAAACCCTGCTATTGACTAAAGCAGTAGATGGATATTTCATAGGAGTTAGTTGAGTTTTTGTCCTCATTGCTCCCAATAGAACCAAGGTAATGGGGGGAAGAGTGAGTGAATGAATATGTTGAGCATGTGTGTATGTGTTTATATTTGAGACATAAATAGAAAGGAAAGGAATAGGGAGGAGAAGGGCAAGAATATAAATATTTAAGAAAGCTTTATTTTATTGAAGTCAAGAATAACCTCTGGAACTGTCCACCTTGACTTCCCATGATGAGGAGAGGAGAGGAGAAGCTATGGGTGATTTTAGGGATGGTCTGAAGATGCCTATCATCTCCCTTCTCTTCTGGTAATAGCTCTTGGAAGACCCACCAGGCGTCACACTGTTTGGGGCTGTAGGACTGGATGGGCTGGCATATGCAGCAGATGTCAGCCCTTGACAGGGCTGTTAGGGTCATGAAGGGTTCCTTTAGCACACATCCAAGTCCTGAGCAAGATCCAGGATGACTCCTCTAAAACTTGGGCATGATCTTGCCTTACTCAGCTCAGAAGGCTCCAGAGCTTTCACGGCCAGATGATTTCAGTGCTGGCGTCTTTGACCCTCACATCATGGCCCTAACTTTCCTTTCTGGCCTTGTCTACCACTATGTCCCTGCCCAGGTCCCGCCCTCGAGCCAAGCCTTCTTAGACTGGCTCCCTGAATCTTTTCAGTGTGTGCCTGCCTCTGTGGTTTTCCTTGTGATGTGTCTCCTCAGCCTGGAATTCTCTTCCCACCCCTCAGCCCATCCATAGAGTTTTTCAAACTCGGTCCCATGCTGCCTTCATCAAGAAGTCCTTTCTTTTTCATTACAATTGCAAGAAGAATGAATTTATTATAAAAAATATTGCTTTATGCCAGGACAGTATAAAGTAGGAGATTTCTCCATGCCTTACATCCATCACCACTATCAAGAACAACAACCCGGCACCTCCCCAGTGCCAGGCGTAAGAGTTGTGATTAGTTTGGTGACCAACTAAAGCTCTCTCATACCCCCATTTAGATAAGTGGAGAAGGTCTCTCCAATCTCTGAAGTGCCCTGGTACTTGTTATCCCTCTTACGATACTTTATCTTGTTCTGCACTATGTTATATGTAAATGTATCTCTTTTTTAATGTTTATCTATTGTTTATTTTGAGAGACAGAGAGATGAGGTCTTGTGGGTGAGAGTGGGGAAGGGGCAGAGAGAGACGAGATAGAGAACACCAAGCAAGCTCCACGCTGTGAGCACAGAGCCCAACGAGGGGCTCAAACTCACCCACCGTGAGATCATGGCCTGAGCCGAAATCAGGAGACAGATGCTTAACTGGCTGAGCCACCCAGGCACCCAATGTGTAAACTTATATTAATTGATCTCCACACTTGCCTTTCTTCACTAAAATGTAACTTATGTGAGGGTCATTTATAGATATATTAATCTAGATTCCCTCAACACAGAGATTAAGACAATTGCCTCCATATTTGGTTTAGCTCATCAAACTTCTATGAGCACCTGTGCTGAGCCTTGTTCAGCCAGGGACCAAGGAGAAGACAAACAAGCAAACAAAACCCACACAACCCAGCCTTTCAGAAACCTGCAGTTTAAGTGAACTCTCTATCCCACTGAAAAACAAAGAAAAAAAAATGTTTGCAGAATTGTTAGATACTAACTACCCAGAAGCAATAGATCCTGGCTCTGCGGAGGTGACACTCACCTGAGCAAAAAATTGCTTACCAAAAATATTTAAGAGCACTTCAAAGCAATCATCAAATATGGGCAAACGAGAGTGAGCGCAAAATGAGGGAGGGGCGGGGAATGGGAAGGAGCACCGGTAGAAAGGGGGTTAACACTGAAGGCTTTTGCAAAGCTCTCTAGAGGAGTGTGACTGAAGCTGGTAGTTGGAGCACCTGGGATGTTATTTATGATGCATTGAAGGCTGTCAACAGCATTCTTCCGGAGAATTCCGCCTGCAAGGGGGAAGTCATTAAAAGGAGAGGCACTGCCACACCGGAATGGATAAAGCCTTCCAGCTTCTGGTTTAATCCCTCCGACCGTGGAGATGAACGTCTTCTTCTGTTGATCTTTCCTGGGCTGCAGTCATCGACTATTATTTATATTTTCAGCCAGTGTAGCATACAAGGTGAAGAGGCTCTGACACCAGAAAGACCAGGGATCAAATGCCAACACTGACACATCTTCACTGGGGGCCAGAGCACTGAAAGCCCAAATTTCCTCATCTGCAAAATGGGAATAACAGCACGTAACTCCTCCAGCTTTTGGGAGGATGAAACTTAAGGCATCTGTGAACTGATCTAGCGCCAGTGATGTGGCACAGAGCAAGTGTTCAAAGAATAGGAGCTGTTTCTATTGTTAGACCCGTTACCTCTCACTAGAGCATCATCGTTTTCACAAGGGGGGAGAGCCCGTCCTCCGCTGCTCCCACAGCTTAGCCAGGTACCCATACGCTAAGAGCCTTCATTGACCTCTGCCCCGTTTCCTGCCTGGGGCTGGAAGAACTCTGCTCCCAGAAGAGATGAAAATACAGAACGTCCTACAGCAGCTCATCACCAATGAAGCCAGCAAGTGGGAGGGATGGGCAGAAGGTATGCTACGCAGAGCTACCAGATGGTTTAAAAGCCCAGGTAGGGATGAAAATCGAGTATGGGTATAAGCAAGATTGTGAATGACCAGAAGACCTTTCCCATTAGGCTGTGCAGGAGCTCGGAATGCCTTGGCCAAACCCCAGGGGGGTTTTTTAGGTGTTTTTCAAGACAGGGTTGAATATGCAAAGACAGAGTTTACATTTTGCTCCATGGAAAGAAGATATTCTTCTAAAATATGGCATCTTGCGCAAGAGGCCAAAGCTATAGCTCATGAGAAAATATGGCGATCTGAAATCTTGAGAGAACTAAGCTCAACCCTTTGCACTGACCCCAAGGAGAGGGAAATTCCCACCAAAGAAGAGATGAATACGGATGATTTGTTCCACTTTTCTTGGGCCTTACAAATGCGTATTTTCATACCAAATCTCACTCTATGTACTATACACAAGATCAAACTTAGGGAAGATGAGACCAATATTGAGGCTCTGTCTGAGATTTCATCGCTTTAATGCCTTTCTCCTTTCCTTTAGTGGTAGAAGTAGAACTAATCTCTGTCTTTCAAATAGTTGGGTTTGTATTTTTTGATCAGGGAGAATTAAATTAGATGGGTCTGGAGTGGTTTTTAGAACCATTAAGTTTGGCATAATGGACATACCTAGATAAAACATTTACATAAGGAAATCAAACTGGACTTATTTTTTTTATCCAGTGTTCTGACCTCTATTGGAGTTGTGACAAGCAGAATTTAGCTGAATATTTCTTAAGATGGTACATATAACAAAAAATGTATCCCCTAAGATACCGATGTAAATCAACATTTCCCTTTGCTTAAAGGAAAAAAAAAACTACAAAGAGAGAGAGAGAGAGAGAGGGAGAGAAATCTTTTCAAATATTTATAGGCATATTTTCCATTTGGGTCCTTATTTGAATTTTACTCTCATTTAGAATACAATTCTGACAACTCCATCATTTATGTCAGCCCTGGCAATATTCCATGAAAAAACACCAATATAACATAAAATCTAGATGCAAAGAGGATTATGATGTCATATTAAAAGAAGGAAAAGGAGCATTAAAATAAGAGACTTATCTGAAATGATCAGAAATGAAATTCTCTTTGGGATGAAATGGTCTTCCAGAAATGCAGCCATTTAACATAAGATTAAAATGATATTTTATAAGAACGAAAGCAGAATACAAACTGTCTTTCCCTGAATGAACTTAAATTTGCATACAATGAAGGGTAAATGCAAAAGAGGGCATATTTTAGGCTACTAGACTCCAGCTTCTTCACTTTGCTCAGCAATTTCTCTGCACGTGCTCCCACATCGAAGCCATCAGGAGTCCGTAGGAATGAGGCAAATTCTAGGGCCCCATCATATCCGAATCAGAATGTATACAGGGGAGGGGGAGAGTCTGCATTTTATACAAGCCTCCCGGTAATGCTAAAACCCACTGGTGTTTGAGAACCTCTGGTCTGCCAGGTCTCCAGGAAGTAGAGGAGGTCCAGGACAGAATTCTGAGCCTGTTTTATAGCCCAAGAACCACCAAATCTATTCAACCGTCCTGAGTTTGAACCCTTCCTATCTCTTTTTTTTTTTTTTAACGTTTATTTATTTTTGAGACAGAGAGAGACAGAGCATGAACGGGGGAGGGGCAAAAAGAGAGGGAGACACAGAATCGGAAGCAGGCTCCAGGCTCCGAGCCATCAGCCCAGAGCCCGACGCAGGGCTCAAACTCACGGACCGCGAGATCGTGACCTGAGCTGAAGTTGGACGCCTAACTGACTGAGCCACCCAGGCGCCCCTGAACCGTTCCTATCTCTTAACAGAGTGACCTTAAACAAGTCCCTCAATCTCCCTAGGCCTCAATTTCCTCATTGGTAAAATGGGATCACTTGTTTCAAAGGTTGCCTTGAGCGTTGGGGAGGTGACAGTCTTCTATAAAAGCAGTGCGTGATCACTGCATGATCAACTGCTACCATCATTGTTTCTATGTGACCAAGACCATGATAATAAAAGACTAGTTTGCTTAACTAGCAACATTGCCACCGTTAAGATTAGGAGTACAAGGACTATAAGCTAAAGAGGCCAGAAAACAACTAGCTGGTACAATTCTGCATGATCATCAAATACTTATCAAGAGTAAGTATGAGTCAGTTGGCTGGCACATTTGGCGTTGCAAAGTTATCGATGGGAATGACAAGGGAGGATTAGGGTGAGAGAAAGCCACGGTGATGTGTGAATGACCAGACCAATGTGTGGCTATGGGAAGCGTGTGGTTTTGTTTCTCAGAGGCATCTGGAAGATGAGGATTACAGGCAGGTGACTGTCTTTGTAGAAGATCTGGAGACTGAAATCAGGGAGGAAAAAGGAAGTTTCCAAAGACTTGTGTTCAAAGACTTGTAAAGCTTTCCAAAGTTTCCAAAGACAGATAAAGCTTATCTGGATAGAGGAAGGTGAGGCAGAAATGCCATTTAGAAATCACAGCAAGGAAACAAGGAAGAATTCTGAGATTACAGTTGATTTCCAACTCTACGGCAAATCATCAGGATGTCAAAACGGATGGAATTTTAAAATATTTCCCTGACTATAGATGATGCAAGTTTAGCTACTGAAAACCACAGCCCTGTCCTCCTGGTAGGTTTGTTGTGTGTGTGGTGGGGGAAGGGAGGCAGGATGGAGAGGAGGACAGGAGGGTGCTGTACTCCTGGAACGGGGACTGGAAACACCAGGACCAAAAGTAGCTGCATGCTCTGCAAACAGGGCAGAGCTCTGACTTCCTTTGTGTCAAGTTCTTGGAGTTTAAATTTAAACTTCTGGGGGTCTCTCCCCTCAAAGTCCAGATAAATTGATGGTCCTCCTGGGAGTTCTATGCCGTGCCTAGCTTTTACTCATTCTGTTCCCCTGGATGGGAATACCCTTCCTTGCCCCTTTCTCTGACCTTTAAAGTCGTAATTATTCCAAGTGTGGTAAGGACTGAGTCAAAGTATCAGCTTGGCCACCACCACCCCCCCATCATTATATCCATCCCTCCCTTCTCTCTGACCCGTGTGAGTGTTAGGTATCTACCTATGGGTCTACATGGAGGAGGTTCTTTGAGGTCAAAGACTACATCTAATACCCTATGTGTCTCTCTAGATACCTTCTTCCATATAGTAAGAATGCTCAAAACACATGTGAATAATATTACTTCATCCTCTACCTTTGCTGGGCCTTGAGATGTTGTCCACCCCGAACTTATAAAACCCCATACAGCAGCCCCAAGAGAGGAAAGATGGCCGTGGCATTCTCTGCTCATTACAGCAAGATTTAAAGAAGGCTACTTTCAGCCAGTAAGTCAAGGGATCATGGTAAAAGGCTGCCTTGAACCAAAGACCTGTGCTAGAAGGGATCATCTATTATTAAAGGCTAAGGCCCTGGGACCCCTATCTGGCCTCACTCTGCCATCAGACCTGCCCTTTTGCACACAGTTGCATAGGGACAGGATGCCACATCTCAGTGTGCCTTGGGAGATCTGACCTCTCCATAGAGCTCTCTCTATTGGTTGCCTGTTGAAGGGGGCTCCCTACTAACTATGCCATAACACAGATCAAATCAAGATTAAAAGATGCCAGGTGCCTGAACACGGCTCCTTTGGACTCCAGGAGGAGTCAGTCAGGTGTAACTCCAGTTCATATGCTTATTTTTAATGAGGGCTTGGCTTTGAACATCCTCGTGAGTCCATATTCATAGGATATTCTCAAGCAGGGAAATGCAAGTCTAGCTTGTGTTCTCAAAGGACTCAGAGACTGTCTTCCCTGGAAGGGAATTTAATATCACCCAATACAACATCATTTCTGGAAGTAACTGGAGTCAGAGTGGGGAAGGGACTTCCCCAAAGGTACCCAGTCTATGACGGGCAAAGGTGGGGTTACAGAGCTGTAGTTTTTCAACCTCCCCTGCAAAGCCCTCCAGTGTAAGGAAAGCGACACTTCCGTTTCCTTTGATAAAGTATCACAGAACTTCATATCCACCCCTACCAGAGAGTGTCTTCCCACTTGCCCATTTGGTATTTACAACTGGGTCGAGAAAATGCCCTCCGTGAGAATGTAGTGAGGGGACAGCTCACTTACACAAGTTCAACGCTCAGCTTGCCCCCCCGAGTGAAGTGCTGTACCTTCCCCGCTTCGTCCGCACACAGCATCCCCGCCTTGCACCACCTGCCCGTCTTCACACAGCCCCTTCTCAGACAACACTTTGCCGACCTCCCTGTGCCCATCGCGCCCCGCACCTGCGCGTTTCTGGCTTTCCACCTCCGCGGTCATTATTGTGATCTGTCCTTCTCTGTCCTGTTCTCTTAGGCACCTTCAGCGCCTGCAAGGCTGCCTCGTGTACGGAGCTGGTGCTTGGTTGTTCTCTACCGTGTAAGGGAGCAACTAAATGAAAAGAGATCAGTTGAACTCTGGCTGTCCTTTACAGAAAACCAGAAGTAGGCTGCACGCGGAGGGAGGAAGAAGATGATCTTTGATACCGGCTGGTGAAGTCTGGGATACGCTAAGGGCCACATTCTCTTAGTTAACTACAAGTCAAGAGGAGAAAGAAGACGACGTTGGGCCACGTGTTTGGAGCAAATTGTCCGACTTATTCAAAGAGCTGGCGTGGAATTTTCACGCAGCGGTGATACGCCATCATTGGCACTGCACGCGCCCACGCTGGGAGTGTGCATGCCCACGTACGCTCGCTCACACCCTCCCATCTCCTCCTATTAGACGCTCCCACAAAATCTCTCACGATGTTGACAAGTTGCTCAAGGGAATCTACCTATCCGTGGAATCCAAGATGGAAGAGAGGCTGGTCTCTTCCTGGGAAAGATAAAAGAGTCCAGAAATGATTATACTTGTCAGTTTTCACTGGAAAGACTTATTTAGCGCTTATTTTGGTTTTTTCATACACATATATCCCCTTTGCATTAGAGGTGCCTCCAACATTAAGATGTGAACAGCTTCCAGGGGCACCTGGGTGGCTCAGCTGGTGAAGTATCCGACTTTGCTCAGGTCATGATCTCGCGGTCTGTGGGTTCGAGCCCCCCATCAGACTCTGTGCTGACAGCTCAGAGCCTGGAGCCTGCTTCTGATGCTGTGTCTCCCTCCCTTTCTGCCTCTCTCCCACTCGTGCTCTATGTGTGTCTCTCTCTCAAAAATAAACATTAAAAAAAATTTTAAATATGTGAACATCTTCCGACTTGAAAAAAAAAGAAAAATCTGTTTTGTTTTTTTTTAATTTTTTTTTTCAACGTTTATTTATTTTTGGGACAGAGAGAGACAGAGCATGAACGGGGGAGGGGCAGAGAGAGAGGGAGACACAGAATCGGAAACAGGCTCCAGGCTCCGAGCCATCAGCCCAGAGCCTGACGTGGGGCTCGAACTCACGGACTGCGAGATCGTGACCTGGCTGAAGTCGGACGCTTAACCGACTGTGCCACCCAGGCGCCCCGAATAAATCTGTTTTTTAATAAAGAAATTCCCACAATGCAATTCATCTCTCTCTAAGCACTGTGCGTGTCCAACTATGGCAGAGACTTTAGAAGGAAAAAGATTCAAACTCCAGTTCAATTTACTTTTTCCTGTTTAGCTCCAAGCTCAGTAGGTGATCTTATAAGTTGACGGGGGTAACATTGCACCTATTAGCACTCGTCAACCAAAAGTACATTGTTCGGGTTTCAGTAAACGTTTTTTTTTTTGAATTGGTTTAGGTTGGTGAGAAAATAAATTAAGTCAGAAACTCTTTGAGGCAAATTACATATTGAAATGAACAGTCGGATGCAAAATTCCCCATCCCCCTCCTCAAAAAAAAAAAAAAAAACCAGGAAAAAAGCATAAATCTTGCTTTTCTGAGCTGTGAGAATTTCTACTCCTGTTACATCTGCGAACACTTCATAAGGCGATGTCTACGGTTTGATTTTTATAGCCCGTGTTTGATTGGAGCTTGCGTGACATCTGGGACTGTATTTTTGGAGGAATTTTGAAGCTAGTGATTTCCAGTGTTTAATCGCCAGCGTATGTATTTTCTACTATAGCATAATTGTCCATGGCTCCACATTTATTTTTTATGGGAGCTGTGCAAAATGAAAATCCGGGTGAATTAGTAACTTGCTCTTGTATCTGTCAAGGCTCAGTGGCTCTTACCTGCTCTAGAGGCTAAAAGCCGATGTGCTGACCTCACCGTGTTGGAAAAATTGAACACATGGCTGTTGTCAAGGACAAGACGCTGTTATAACAACAAGGGAGCAGAACAAAGGGAGCAGAAAAGGCTAATGAGGGAAGAGGCTATGCACCCCAGACAGGTACACAGCACCCTGTCCCCAGGGCTCCAAACCTGGGGTCAGGTCGGTGGCCACAGGTGCCCACTGCAGAAAGGTAGGCTGTGCAGAAATTGTTTTCACCCGTCTCTACTGAGACGGAAAACACCTCATCTGGGAAGCCTCGTCCTCAGGAGGGGCATGAATAAGCACTTGCCTCTCCTCGTGGGGTTCGTCCAGCAGCCTGGTGTGCACACAGGTAAGAACTAGAACGTAGGCGGCCTACCTGCACACTCACCAGGGCTCCCCCTGCCAGCTTTGTGGCATCGTGGGGGATCTTCTGTTTAGTGGGCTGGGTGTTATTGTGACCTCTCTTCTTCTGCTTTCAATTAAGCTACCGCAAGTCAAGAGATAGCAGCCACTGGACCAAAATCTAAGAAGTGATTTGCCCCGGGTCACACAGTTATTTAGCGAAAGAGTCCATCTGGACAAGATTCCTTCCCATAAACCAAAGCAGGTAAGGTGGGGTGAATGAGAGAGAGGGTGAAGGGAGGGACTGAAGTTTATAAGGGCTGCGTGAAAAGGGGAGGCTTTGAGACAGAATTGATAGACAGTGTTTCAGTGGCTCAGCTGTCCCCTCCCACTTCTGGCTTCATTTCCCTCCGAGCCCCTCTTTACTCTGAGTTTCCGCCTGGGCAAGTCCTGAGCTTCTGGAATGTGTCTTCGCCTTCCTTATCTGGGAGCTAATCACTAAATAGCAGGTGGTGAAGATTCTGTTTTTCATCTCTCTTGTTCTGTCCTCTCTTTTACTCATTTCCTCAGGGCTGTGAATTTCTGAATCCCAAGCAGGAAACCTCCCTGATGTGTTCACACCTGGAACATCACTCTCTCTTTGTTTGGAGAGGATGGAAAGGTGCAGGGAGAATCGAGACAAAAGGCTGTTTTCTAAAGAAGGAAGAGAGATGTCAGCATTTAAATAGTAATGCACACACTCTATGAAGATGTATGCACACACATTTTTTTTTTAACCCAGCACTCTTTCTTTCAACTCCTACATTTCCCTACATGTCTCCACTCCAGTCAACATCTTATAAGACAAAGAGTGTTTACTGGGTGTCACTTCAGTTATCAACACTCCACACAAATCGGTTGACAGAGGAAATGGGCAAAGAACGTTTGCAAGCCTGTTTGGGGTTGAAATAACAACCAGACTACCTGGAGGCTCACAGAGATTAGCTTACCTTTTGCTCCTACAAATGTTAAGAAACTGGCTCTTGAAAGAAGCTGTCATCAATGTCCCTCTCTCCGTGGGTGTTGGGAAGTTCCAGCCTTTCTGAACGGTGCACTCTGTCCTCTTCATGGACCTACCATTTTGGAAGGGACTTCGGGAGGTCAACTAGCACAGGCTCCCACCTGTAGTTATCATTTGTCCAGGTGGTTGTGGTCTACTGAACATAAACTCCCTGTGGGGAAAAGGGAACAAAATACTGGATGCAAAGATGTAAATCTGAATCCACAGTTTCCGGTCTGTGGGCTCCCATAGTTGGGGGCGCCATATTTGCATGAATCAGTACCTACGGACTGGCTAAATAGTATGACTCATGTACATATACTCTGACGCTTCTATTGTATTTATTCATTCAGTCTACAAATATACAGAAGGTGCCTGCTTTGTGCTGGGAACTGTGCTGGGTGCTGAAATATACAACAGATGGTGGACAAGTCAAACCAACTCTGCCCCTGTGGTAGGTATTTCTGGTCCAGTGGTGAAGACAGGCACAGAGAGTTGCAGAAGGAAAGCAGTAACTCAACTTTGGGATAGTATATTAAAAAGGTTGTGATTACCAGCATTCAAATTACTTTAAAGGTGATGGCCCCTGCCATTAAGCGTTTGTTCTATCAATGCATTTCTCAAATGTGAGTACCTTTATCTGCAGGTCTATAAATGTTTTTAGATGAAAATGTGCCTCCATACTAAAAATACTTGGACACCACTGACCTTAATCATCCCCAAGAGATGTCTTTTCTATCCCAGATGAATGAATTAAATAGCAAGAAGTGATATTCCATCAATATTCCAGCGACTCCCAGCTGGACAATTCTTTCTTAGATTTGAGCTTGTGTTGCTTCATGGAAAGTTAATCTCAATTTTCTCTGAACCCCCATCATCCAGGAATGCTACCTCTCTGGAGAGCCCTGGAGAAATCAAGAAAGTACACATACATTTGGTCATAGATTCCACCTCCACAGAGAGCAGAGAGGGGCCCCACCTCTCCCCTTGACTTGGGTGAAGTGGGAGGCATGGTCTTGTGGTTGATTTCGGTATGCTATGGAATAGCAGACCTGGAGCCACGGGACGTGACTTGTTGCTCTATTAGACACGCTAGATAATCTCCTGAAACAAAGAAATAAAGCAGTGATTCGATGGGAGGATTTTCCTGTCAAGAATTATGAATGCCGAAGTAACCCAGAAAATATAGCTGTATTTGAACAGGGCCAGGCAAGATAATGGACAAGAAGACCTGTTAAATGTGAGGTCCCATTTAAATCGAAATGATCCACCAAATCTCAGCTCTCAGGGGGGTCTCTGTGCATTCCAGGGTAGAAATACTACAGGGACACTTTTGGCGTGTGATGGGCACTGAACCTACAAATAGCAATAAAAGATGGCCTTTCAAGTGGCTTCCTTCAGTAAACAAAAGGTAAATAAACAGCAATGCTCATTTAAAAGATAACTAAGGGGAGCCCCAGTGGCTCAGTCAGTTAAGCATCTGACCTCAGGTCAGGTCATGATCTCATGGTTCATGAGTTCAAGCCCCGCGACAGGCTCTGTGCTGACAGCTAGGAGCCTGGAGCCTGCTATGGATTCTGTGTCTCCCTCTCTCTCTGCCCCTCCCCCACTCACACTCTGTCTCTCTCTCAAAAATAACTATTTTTTTTTTAAAAAAGATAACTATCATGCCGGTCAGAGTGGCTAAAATGAACAAATCAGGAGACTCTAGATGCTGGAGAGGATGTGGAGAAACGGGAACCCTCTTGCACTGTTGGTGGGAATGCAAATTGGAACAGCCACTCTGGAAAACAGTGTGGAGGTGCCTCAAAAAATTAAAAATAGAGCTACCCTATGACCCAGCAACAGCACTGCTAGGAATTTACCCAAGGGATACAGGAGTGCTGATGCATAGGGGCACTTGTACCCCAATGTTTATAGCAGCTCTTTCAACAATAGCCAAATTATGGAAAGAGCCTAAATGTCCATCAACTGACGAATGGATAAAGAAGATGTGGTTTATACACACAATGGAACACTACGTGGCAATGAGAAAGAATGAAATCTGGCAACATTTGCAGCAATGTGGATGGAACTGGAAGGTATTATGCTGAGTGAAATAAGTCAGGCAGAGAAAGACAGATGCCATATGTTTTCACTCAAATGTGGATCCTGAGAAACTTAACAGAGAACCACGGGGGAAGGAAAGAGGGGTTGGGGGGAGTTATAGAGAGGGAAGGAGGAAAACCATAATAGACTCTTGAATTACAGAGAACAAACTGAAGGCTGCTGGGGGGTGGGAGGGAGGGGAAAGTGGGTGATGGGCATTGAGGAGGGCCCCTGTTGGGATGAGCACTGGGTGATGTATGGAAACCAATTTGACAATGAATTACGTTATAAGAAAATGATTTAATGATGAAAAAATTTTAAAAAATAATAATAAAAAATTTTTTAAAGATAACTAAACAGTACTTTAGACTTTGTGACAGCAGGCAGTAGAGCGACATGGGGGTGAGGGGCAAGCCATTGTGCAGAGAGCAGTAGGCTTTGAGTCAAGAGACTGGACTTTACCCAGCTTCTATGTCTAATGTCAGACTGACTTTTGGCAAAGTAAGACTCAGCTTCCACTCAGTTTCCTGACGCATAAAATGACAAAGGTTGCTCCCGGCGCCCCGTGCTCTGACTCCGGGTCCCCTACCAGAAAGGGCTTCTTACGAAGATCACCTTAACTTGACAGGCCACAACTGTCCTTCCTAGGAACTTCGCACAGCAGGACAGAAGCTCCACCTGTTTGCATGAGGCCTGGGTTGCGGGATAAGGGATTTCCTGATGGAACCCCAAGAGTCTGTATCCTCACATCCTCCCCAGTGAGCCCATGAGGAAGTGTATCAAAAAGCCACAGGGTGAGAACAGTTTGGGGGCAGCCGTAAGAACAGGTTGTGTTTATTTAGGGGCTGGAAATGTAAATGCACGTATCAGACGCCTCCCCCACACCACCCACACCGCCCCTACCATGGTTACCAAAAAAAAAAAAGAAAGAAAGAAAAAGAAAAAGAAAAAAGAAAAGACACAGCGGATCTTTGGCACAGTTAGGCCTTGCCCATTTTCAGCTCTGGTCTTTCTCTGAGGTAATATCTTTATCTGCTGACCGCCAGACCTGTTTGTTGGTGCAGGTAAGTTTTGCTTCCTTCTGACTCACCATAGCTTGCTTTGCGGCAGTGAACCCAGAAGCCACTGTTTCCTGATGATCTTTGGCCTACTTCTTCCGAGATGCCGTGGGGCAGTCATGGCACCCTGGGCGGTGGGTTGACTTTCCCTCAGTCAAAAGCCTTTGGCACGGCCACCTCCTGGTTCCCCCCGAAGCCCTGCTGAGAAGTCACGGTGGAGAAGTGCCAGGAAACGCCTCCCACACTCTGTTAATTACACAAGGGACTTTTAAAAGTAAAAACTGGGTACCCAAAGCCCCCAGGAAGTACCATACGAGCCACGACCTCCAAAATGAACCAGTTAAAGAGGTCCAGCACAGCGGAAGAGGGCTTGCATTTCGAAGTTAGATAAACCCCAGTTGGACCAACCTTAGTGCAACATGGAACTCGTTAATAGTTCCACCTGCCTTGCTGTTTTGCAGTTCCACGCCTCGATTGTGCTGCCTCTGCTTTCTGGAATGCTCTGCCCCACCCCCCGGCCTCTCTTCACGGAACTACCTCCCGCTTATCGTCCGCAGTTCAAACACCACCTCCTCCAGGAAGTCCACCCTGCACATCCCCAGCTGCATTAGATGCCCCTCTTGGTACTTAGCCTCATGCCCCATGTACGGCTGTCATTGCACTTACCATATTGTTGTAGAATTGCGCTATCTTCCGCTCCTACGCTGAATTTCTTCTTGGCCAGAACCAACACATTTTATTCATCTTTGTTCTCTCCGTAGCTCAATGCATAACTTAGTATGTTCATTAAATAAATAAACAATCGGGTTCATCCACTTATCGGCAATACATTCTGGGCAACTCAGTTCACTTCTCTGAGCCTCGGTTCTTTCCTCAGTAGGTTGGAAATAACAATCCATGCTGTTGTTCAGAGTGGAAGGAGCATATGGAAAAGTCTACTGCAATGCTGATGCACAGGCATGGAGAATTAAGTGCACAGGGCTGTGAGTCTGCACAGGGAATGGAAAAGAAAGAAAAAGAAGCAAGCTCGCTTCCCCCCACAATGAGGACTCCTTCAGTCAGTCTGCAGCCCTTTCTCCCGGGAGGACCCATAGCTCCCTCACCGCAGGAAGCCTGGGAGTCTTTTCCTTTGTTTGTTTGTTGTTGTTGCTTTTCACAAATGAGAAACACAAAAGCAGATCCTTCCTAAACGTTTCCCTGGGACTGCAGCATCTTTAGCTGGATTGACTGAGTAGAAGATTATTTTTTGTCATTTCTCTCATCTATACAGGTCCCTACAAGTCTAGGCACCTCCCGGCCCCACCAACACATACACCTCTCTCAAACAGGTCCTTTTTCAAGTGAGGTCACGCTTCCCCAGAGAGATTCTGGTGCTTTATCCGCACACTCTGGGGAGGAAAAGAAGAGGCAGCAGGGGTCGGGGGCCCTGGAAACTTGACAGGTAGCCTGGCTCTTGGAGAGTCTTCTCAGTGTGTCCAGGAAAGTTTCCAAGTACCGGGGATCATGAAGGGCGGATGTGCAGAAGCCAGGTAATGCCGGCGTGTCAAGTCCTGGCTCCAGCCTGCAATACCGTGCCACAGGTCCATCACCACCCACTCCCGGTCCCTCCGAAACACACGGGCACAGCGGCACCCCACATATATCGAACTACCTCTCTTCTGGCAACATGCAAGGCTCTCCTTTGCTCTAGTCCCCACGAATCCTCTGGTGACTCGGGCTGGAATCAGACCCCGGGGGGTCATCTAGAGCACATGCAAGCCAGGGTTAACTTATTCACCAATCATTGACTGAGCAAGCGCCTTGTGCTAGGCAGGGCAGGCCAACCGATGCCTTCTGGAACGTGCTCACGAGTCTTTCTCCCCATGAGGGGGGGGGGGGCGGGGAACAACTTCAGGCAGAAAGCGTGGTAAGGCAAGGGCTTGGTACGGAGGTATTGAAGGGAGATGTCTGTGCTGAGCCAGGCACACATCATCAGCATGCAAGTCATTCTGCAAGGACATACAAGAGGGTGGCAGAGCACTCCCGGGGACCCGCAAGACAGCTGTCAAAGCAGAGGCTGGGTGCAGTGGTCAGACAATGGGGGAGGGTCACGGGTTGGAGAAAGAGCAAAGGGAAAGAGGGCTTCCCACGCGAGTTCTGCCGCTTTCAAATTCAACCATGGCCAAGGAACCAAGAAGCACTTAAGTAACTTCCCCATGATCACCTCCAAAGTACCTCAGGGTCCAAGAATTGAAGATAAAGGAGCTCCTTACAGGGAAGCTGATGGAGACTCACATGAAGCCTAGTTTGGACTTGGCTGCATAGGCTACTCTGGAGGGTTTTAAACATGTCTCAGAAACACACACAGTCTTCCCTGGGATGTCCCTTCCCCTTGAACCTGGGCAGGTTTCTGACTCGCTTGCAATCAACTGAGTGTGGCAGAAGAGATGTTCCATGACTTCTAAAGCCACATGGCAAAAGGCCTTGCAGTTTCTTTTTTCCCTGGGACACTTGCACTGAGAGCCCTGAACTCCGAGCCATGCAAAAGACTGAGGCCGCCATGCTGTGAGGCAGCTCAAGCGTGTGGAGTGGCCACGTGTGGGTGTTCTGGCTGACAACCCACTGAGGTCCCAGCCCACAGCTTGCCAGAGGTGTGAATGGGCGAGCCTCCTGATGACCCCAGTGCCATGCCTTGAATTGCCCCCTGCCCTTGATTCTTCCCAGCCGAGGCTCCAGACATTGTGAAGCAGAGATAAGCAGCCCTTTCCATCTCCTGTTTGAACCCCTGGCCCGCAGAGTCCAGGAGCAGAATGAAACAGTTGTCTTACGCCACTGAGTTTGGGTGATTTGTGGTGAGTGAGGGGCAAGACGTCAGTGATCCAGTGATCCTGGAGGTGAGAGTGAACAGTGCTTGGAAAAGGAGGGGGGAATGCACAAACTAGACAATGACTCTGTGGGACAATAAGAGAAGGGCAATGACTTGAGTGATGCGGTCTGTACTCTGTTTTCTTTTCTGAGGTGAGAAAGGAAGCGAATGTAATCACATGTCACATGGGATGCCTAGGTCTTGCCTCTACTGGCCCAGCCTCGTAGCGGTTGTTGGGCACTCATGCCCACTCGCTCTGCTCTAGGAAGACAGAAGCCCCCTGCCCCTGAGAGGGCCCCTGGTGGTGGGAAGTCAACTGATGGGACATCAGTGTTACCTACAGTGGGTATGATTTGCAAACTTGCAGTCAGGAATTCATTCTTCACAGCAAGAGAGGGAGGTCACTCCTGGTGATTCAGATCTCGGCAGGGGGTTCTGCTCTTTGTCCCTGATCATGCCCCAGGCATGCTTCAGGGGGCGACAAGGAGTGTGTCCCCCCCAAAGATGTCCCAGAAATCATCCAGTTATCCCTGAGATGGCTTACAGTCCTCATGCTGAAAGAGACCCTAACGGGCACGGAGAGTGTTGATTTGACCCCAGTTTCAGGCAGTTTCTTGTGGCAAAGCTCTTTATTCTTTGAATTGTTTCAACTTCCATTGTTTGGAAAAAGGTCACTTTCTCAGTCCCACCTGACTGCCAGGAATATTTACTCTTATTTAAACAGCCTTTATTAGAGCTCAAGATTTTAAGATGCCACTTTGACACCCTTGTTCTAGGAGGAAAGGGAGGAGGACTTCAACAGGCCAGGTCGGGGGTTTGGAAGCTGGCCCAGCAGTCAGGTCACAGGCTGAGGAGCATCTAGGACCGCTGGAGTGCTTGAGGATGGTCAGAGCCCTACACATTCAGGGGGGGAAGTGGGGCCGGTTCCCAGATCTGCAGGGTTCACCTGTTGACCTCTGTTTGGGTTTCCTGAGCAGCTCCATTTTCCAAGGATCCACTTGTGTTGTCAGAAGGGCAATGCATCTGCCTCAGTTTGCTCTGATATCCTGTAGGCTTTGAACTAGAAGGGACCTTAGAAATCACCTAGGGCAACCCCCAGGAAGGGAAAGAACCCATGGTCACACAGCAAGTGTTCTTTAGTGCCAAAGCTAGAACTAAGATCAGGGAAAGTAGGACCCCTGGCTCCCAAGTCGAGGCTCTTCTCACTGTGCTGTGAGGCTACCCAGATGGGCTTCTCCTTAGACAGTATGAATTCAGAGAATCTGCTGGAGCTTAACCAAACTCCTGGGTACCAAAGGTCCTGTCTGCCAAACCACACCTCTTCCTCCCCCCACTCCATACTCTAATCCCAGCCTCCCAAACCTCTAGAATATTTTGGAGGTGAGCAGAAAAACAAGCTGCCACGGCGGTGCTGCACTCCTTAAGCATCCTTAGATTTAAAGCTACTGATCATTCTAGAAATTAAGACTTTCCCAACCACCCTTTCTCCCCTCCCTACCCTGGCTCTGATTTCATGTCTGCCTTTTTGTTTCTTTGGCTATATGAGGCATGTCATATGACCACGCTTCCATATAGATTGTTTCCTATAAATGCAAACACTGTATTTGAACATATTAATAAGACTTAATTTTGGTCAGTGTGCTGGTTTGGGGGTTTTTCAATAAACCGTATCCCTTGAACACATTTTTAGACAAAGTAAAATACCAAGAAAAGAAGAGCATGGTTAATTGTAGACAATGGAGAAATCACTTGGACATAAATGTTGTAATAGAGTGACAGCTTGTCTTATATTATAATTGTTTGTGTAAGCATCTATTATTTTTCCCACTGGAACTGACTGTTAAGGGATTACATCAGGTCTTTTTTCAGTTCTGCATCGCTTACAACCTCAAGCATAGTGCTTTTCATATATGAAGGCCTCTATAAATGCTTGTTAAATTGAATTTTTTTTTTAATTTAGTGAGAGCTCACTATGTGATAGGCAGGGTGTTAGAGGTTTTCACAGCTTTTAAAAAATTGATTCTCGTGACTACCCTGTATCAGTTATTTATTGCCACAGTAATGATGTCATGCAAACCACCCTCAAGTTTAGTCGTTTAAAATAGTAACCTCTTATTTTTGGGGGGTCTCCATGTTGGTTAGCCAATTCTGCTGATCTAGGCTGGGCTCCGCCCAGATATCTCAGGAGAGCACCTGTGGTCAGCTGGAGGGCAGCTGGGGGGGGAGCTGATCTAAGATGACCTAAGCTGGGGTGGCGAGAATAATTGGGGCCTCTCCCCACATGAATTTTCACTTTCCAGCAGGTAGCCTAACCTTAATACTCATGATGGAGGTGGCAGGTTTCCAAGAGAGTAAGCTGAAGCTTACGAGCGCCTTAGAGGTCTAGGCTCAGAACTGCCACGCGGTCACGTTGACCACATTTGTTGGTTAAAATGAGTCACAAGGCCAGCCCCAGCTTCAAGGGCTTGAATAAATCAATTCCACTCTTGATGGGAGAACCAACAAAGTCACGTTGCAACGCACTGAAGGATTGTGCTCATTTTTGCAGTCAATCCACCACCTAAGTCCAATTTGGAGATGAAGAAAGAAAATGGGCAGAGCTTAAAGATTTGTTTAAAATGTTATACAGTTGCATTGTCGTGATGGCGGCACAACTCTAATAAATTTACTAAAAATCATTGAACTGTACACTTACAAGGGCTGGCTTTTATGGTATGCAAATTACTCTTCAGTAAAGCTGTTTTAAAAAAAAAAAACTGAAAAAAAATTTAAGTTTACTGAAGATCATTTAACTCATGATTGTCCAAATCTGCGTTTAAACTCAGGTACTCGAAACTCAGCAATCTTCCCAGCGTGCTGTATTTATCATACCTAACGTATCCGATTCGCAGAACTGGGGAATCTACTGAGAGTAAGAAAGATCTTCTCCAGGGTATTTTGTCCATCCCTCTTCCTTCAAGCCGCTGAATGTGGAAGGTTGCTGGTGCAGGAACATGACCCATCTTCTTAGGCTGAAAACTAGAAACAGCACTACAGGGAACCTGAGCCAGGGGAAAAATAGGTCCCATCTTCCCCAATGCTTTTGGGATCCAGGATGATCAGTACGAGAAAGAACTTGACCCACTGTTCTTTTTGGAACCAGAAGCTGCAGGCCGTTCTTGCTTTTTCTGACCATATCCTTAGGAGCCTAATGGGTTTAGATTCTGGTACTTAAAAAGCATTTTTATAGCATTTTTCTTCTTATTTTTATCACCCGGTGCCCAAGTCAAAGTGTCCTCTTTGGGGCTGAAAATGGTTGCATTCGTTTCGTTATTTTTATTTTTATTTTATTATTTGGGGGAGGAGGGGCAGAGGGAGAGGGAGAGAGACTCTCGGGCGCCAAGCGGGGCTCAATCCCACGACCCTGGGAATCATGACCTGAACCAAAAATCAAGAGTCGAACGCTCAACCAACTGAGACACCCAGGTGCCCTGAAAGTGGTTGTATTCAAATTAAAGTTTGCCCAAGGAACTGTCTTTGTGGATAAAAACCTCTAATATGAGGACACTAGGAATAACAACACTTTTTTGATAGTGGGTTTGTATATCTGTGGGCCCTCCCTTGTGTGCGTGAAGGGATCTGTGAGAATGATGAACAAATGGGGAGCGCCACGGTTTCGTCTTCTAATTTGGGCTTGTTTCTGGAGAGAGAGAGTGACATGCCGAGGAGACACATCCAAGCTCACTATAAACAGCTTTGAAGAGCAAATTGGGCAGCTTTCATGAGTCACACACAGACCACATCAAAAGCTGCTTGAGGAGAATCACTTACCCGATGTCAGGCAGGGTCAGGCCAACGTTATCAAACGCTCTTACTCCGTATTAGAAACCAGAATCACCCGGAGAAAAGGACGTAAAGAGGAGTGTCAGAAATCAAGCCACGGGAAGGAGGGAAGCAAATAAGGCAGAAAATGAGATGCGGTGGCGGTGAGGAGGAGGAGGGAAGAGAAAGAGAGGAAGAAAAAGAGAGAGGAAGGGAAAGAGGAGGATACGTAAATAGGCGGCGAGAGAGAGACAGCAGAAGACAGCAGAAAGAAAGTGGGGGAGACAGAAGAAAAGAAAAGCAACAGCGAAAGAAAGATGGAGAAAGGGGAGAGAAACAGCCTTCGTCTGGGGTTAAGGCCACACCGGCAGCCATCTGGCCTGAGGACTCACAGTCCACGCAGACTTCTGTCCGAGGTCAGATCGGTTCCATGTCTGCATCTAGAGAAGCGCCATCAAGTCTCTGGAAAAGGGGGTGGGATGCAAAGCAAAGAAAAACACACACTCCAATCCTCTTCCCCTCAGGTCCCCAGACTATCTCTCATCTCCTATGAAGGGCTATTCGATCATCCTGGCCAGCTTCACTCAGCCTCTGAAAATCAGAGGGAACAGTCATCAGAAAGCCAGCCCGACGTCCACCTAAGCCTCCCACTGGAGTGATTTCATCTTTTATTACAAGAAAGCTAGGGCAGTCATGTATCAGCTCAGGCTGTAAATCTGCTTTCTTCATAGATCAAGTTCGATTTTTCAACTAATTGGAGGGAAACAAATCCACTCCTGGGTCAAGCCAAGCAAATTTCCCCTTTTCTGCAAAGCTCCTGGTTCTGTCTTAATCAAGAGGTAAGGGCCCAGGAGCCTGGGGGTCCCAGGGTGGAGCTTTGGGGAGCCCAGGGTCAGCGAGAGGATAGCAGGTACAAGAGAGGGGGGCCCATGCCACAGGGGGGCGATATGAGAAGCGGGAGATGGAGGGGCTTCCTCCAAGGCAGAATTTGCTCATTGTATCTTTCCACCCCATGAAGAGATATTGGAAATAACAATGCATTAAGAACAAACAGGGCCCTGAGACCGCCTGGCTCCTTAAACTCCGTGCCCGTTTGCTGAAACAAAGCAAGATACTAGGAACAGTTTGAGAGTGGTTCCCAACGCTTAACTGCAGGGTTTACATAGGAGCTGAGAGAATAACCCCCAAAAACTGTATGAGCCAGTCATTGGCATGCATCATTTCATTTCATCATCCCAGCAACCCTACGAGATAGGCATTCTTCTTACTACTATTTCCATTTTACTGATGAGGAAACAGACACCCAGAGAGGTTAGACGATGGGCCCAAACTCACAGAGTGAGAAATCGAAGCCGAGCCTCCCCCGGGGCCGGTCTTCCACGGCCCCCACTGCTCAAGCCGAAGGTGGACATGACGGAAGAACGATGCACAGGATGGAGGGGAAGGGGACTGGTCATAGCCTCAGTCCAGCTGGGCAGGACCAGGGTTCGGAATAAGATGGTAACGGACCGTGTCACGGAGAAGAGGCCAGTTTATGATACATTTTTTCAGCTTTGGGAAAATGGCGCAGCCCTAGGCCAAGACAGAAGGTCACGTTGTTATGGGCAGCAACAAGTTTCGGGAGCTCTCTAAACTCTTCTATTGCCCTTTATGAAAGCAAAAGACCGGAAAATTATCCGTAATTACAGAGCCATCAGCACTGAATTGCAACACCTCTTGCATGGGCCAACATGGCAAATGACTCCAGAGCATTCATCAGTGTCCTCAAGTCCTCCTCCCGCCCCTGCCCCACCTTGGCATGTCTTGCTATAAGCAGCCCACCCCGTACAGCAGTGGGGTCTGGAGCACGGGCTGTGCGGTCAGACAGACCGGTGTCCACGTATTGTCTCGACCACGCACGACCTGAGTAACTTTAGACACTTTGTTCAACGCCTCTGAGCCACTTTCTTCATCTGCAAAATGGGGGCTACAAAAACACCTTAGACCCAGCAATATTCGGATAAAATAAACAGATGGCTGCATAATAGCTAGAACAATACCTAGCATGGAACAAACGCTCTTTACGAAAAGCTGTCATTATTACATTTTCTCCACCCCTTCATCTTCTTCATTGGAAGCTACCAGAGGAGGAGGGAAACCAAGAGCGACTGCCTACAGAAAAGCCGGATAGAGCCTGGCGATTCCACTGGAGGCAATAATTATAATGCTGCTTTAGAGCACGGAGAGTTCCAAGAACAGAATACACACTTGGAACAAGTTCATTAAAAAATTGCTTACTCATAAAAGCTGCTATCGTTATAGCCTGACAAATGGAAGACACACAGCCAATAAATAAGAAGGCCGTGGTAAACAAGCCGACTGTACCGTGCGGTCGCTTGATTTCTCTCTTCCCATCCGTCAACTGTTTCCTAACCTTTTATGGGGTTATAATAACAAGTTCAGGTAGGTTTTATGTGCCTGTTTACTCTGAGTTTTCCCCAAGCTCCAAATAGAGGGAAGAAGCTTCCAGACTTCTCTGCCAGGTCCCGGAATGGAAGGAGGACGAGGCAGCCGGAGCCGGGCAGCCCTGCTCCCGCTGCTTTGCCCGAGATCAGCGCCAGGCTCTTCCTACCTCTTCAGCCCGGCTCGAGACCTCGGCCCCTCGGCACCTCTGCTCCCACGCTTCTGCATCAGGCCACTCCAGGAATGGTTTCCCAGCCTGCCTGGGCCCTGCTGCCTTGCCCCAGCCCACATAGGTCACCTCGGTGGTGGTGGAAGGAGTCCTCGCTGGAAAGTCAGGAGATGGGGATGATAGCGCCGTCCGGCCGCTTAGTAGGCAGACATTGTCACTGAACCTCTCTGAGCCTCGGTGTTGTTGTCTGTAAAATGGGTATAACGACTCCCCCGCAGCATTCGCGTGAAGCTTTAAAAAGTCTGTGCCTGTGAACTTTTCCTATGGAGTGCCTGGCGAAGGTGGCAGGCGTCGCATTCAGTCAGCCACGGTGATTAAGCCCCCCCAATCCCAGCTCTGTCCTATGAACTTGGGGGCCGGAATGGCAACAGGCAGTGAGGGAAGGACCCCTAATTAGCTGCCCTCAGAGATCTGAGTCATGACGCAGTAGAGATGACTGAGACTTCAAATTGCTTTCAAAGAGTTTTTAAGGGCAGATGTGACCTGAGGAGACGGGGCAAAGGGGGCTGGGTGCTGTCACCCCTCCTCTGCCCCCACTCTCCACGGCCCTACCCCATCCCTGACGGACTTGGCTACATCCTGTTCTCTTGCCAAAGGCCGGCACCATCAGAAAGGAAGCAGCAGGCTGCTTTTATAGGGCCTGAGGCCAAATACACTTTTGCCAGCATTTACCAGAAACCACGGCAAATCATAAATTCTTATGTCATGAAAGCCAGTAATTTCCATATACTCTTTTCTCACCCAAACCCCGCCTACTTGACTACTGTTTTGTGGAGGTTAAAACAAAAACATGTGTCACTTAGTTACATAAATCAACAGCCAATTTAGGCTTTGAAAACTGTATTTATTTTGTAAAAAGGGGACTAAACACTGGGCGATACCCTTTTGGGAGCCAAATTCTTCCAGAGCTAAGTTTCCTGGAAAATCTCAGCAGCTTTTTGTGTGTGGGTGCTTGGAGAAGGGAAATGGCTGGCTTGAATTTGAATATGCAAAAGCGAGGCTTTGGGGCTCCACTAGATTATTCTAGATATCTTTATTATCAAATACCCACTATGTACAGAGCATCGCGCTAGGCGTTGAGATACAGAGATGTGTCCTACACGTGATTATTTCCCACTCACCAGAATCACCTGGCAGGGTGGGAGGGTTACATAATACAGATGTCTGGGTTCCACCGCTAGATAATCTAATTCAACTGAAATGGGGTAGGGTCCAGGCTTATCATTTCTTTTCTCCGCAGCTGCATCTCATGTTCAGTCAAGGAGGACAATGAGGCATACGATGATCAATGCAGGGGAGGGGGGTAGGTATAGGGTACAGGAGTCCTGGCTGGAAGGGAGCAGGGACCAGTCATGGCAAGCTTGATTCATTCATCCCACAAAGAGCTACATCGGTGCTGGGAATGTGAAGGAACCTAAGGCCTGGTTCCCGTTATCAAGGAGTGGGCAGAATAATAAGACAAGGGCAGTTATTCTGCATGTAGGTTCTGTGATGAACTTGAGCACAGAGGCAGATCCTGGCCCCTCGGGCAAGTCTGAAAAGACTTCTCAGAAGAGATATGCCCAAACCATATCCTGACAGATGAGAAAGAGCTAAGCAAACACAGGAACAAATGCAGAAAACTTTCCTAGCTGAGGAAGCCAGCCTCGTAAAAGACCAGAGGCAAGAGAGAGCTCATCGAGTTCTGAGAACTACTACAGTTGTACAGAGCAGACGGGGGGGGGGGGGGGGCGGGGGAGGGGCTGGACGGCCAGTGGGGCAGGAGCAGAGCATGATGGACTTCTCACACATCGGACCATTCGGTCACTGCTCCCTTGTCTCAATCCCCAGCGTGTAGCACAGGACCTGACAGATGATGAACATGTAATAGCTGTTGGTCGGACAAGTCAATACTGTGGAACGCTGGGAGCAGAGCTCTGGGGAAACACAGACACTTAAAAGCTAAAGAAGAGAACCCGCAAAGTGAAGGTGCAGTCAGGGAGATAGGAGAAAACGAGACTAGTGGGAATCAGTGGTCCAGAAACCAAGGCGGGGGCGGGGGGAGGAGGGTGGACAGAATTTCCAGAAACAGGGGGCTGGTGTCAAAGGTTGGAAAGAAGCCAAAGAAACACATACAAGAAGCCAGTTGTTGAATAGCAATGAGGTGGTCGTTAGAAGTTTAGCCAAGAACCATTGCCGATGCCAAAAGAGAAGCATGGTGGTAGCAAGATGGGGGAGTTGGGGGTGGGGGGTATTGGGAAGGAAGAGACTGCCCAAATAGATTCATCTGCTGCAAGGCTTGCCCATGAAAGGGCAGGTGAGACGTGAGAAGGTGGAGAGAGAGGTGTACGAGGCTAAGAGAGGGTTTAATTTTTTGTTTTTTGAGATGAATTTTCCTAACTTGAGTTCAACTGAAAGTTCCTCTAAGAGAAAGGTTAGGCACGGAGGACAGTGCACTGGCATGAAAAGAGCAGACTTGCCACTTACTGTGTGACCCCAGGGCCGTTACACAACCTCTCGGAGCCTCAATTCTCATCAGTAAAACAAGGACAATAACGCTCAACTTCAGGGGATCTCACTCAACGATGCCCAGTGCGTGATTGGCTCCTGTAGGTTTTGATGTTCATTTTTTTTTCATTTTTAAAAAAATTTTTTAAATATTTATGGGGAAGAGAGAAAGAGAGAGAGAGAGAGAGAGAGAGAGAGACAGTACGAGTGGGGGAGGGGCAGAGAGAGAGGGAGACACACAATCCGAAGCAGGTTCCAGGCTCTGAGCTGTCAGCACAGAGCCCGATGCAGGGCTTGAACCCACGAACAGTGAGATGATGACCTGAGCTGAAGTTGGAGGCTTTTATTTTATTTTATTTTATTTTATTTTATTTTATTTTTGAGGCAGAGAGGGACGGGGGACGGGGGGGGGGGGGGGGGGGGGGACAGGGGAGGATCCGGAGCAGACTGTGCTGACAGCAGAGAGTCCGACGCGGGGCTCAAACTCACGAACTGTGAGATCATGACCTGAGTCAAAGTTGGACGCCTGACAGAGCCACCCAGGCACACTTTCTTTTTTTTTTTCATTTTTGATCGAAAAGGGGGTCCACTTAAAAGTTGTTGGGGGAGGAAAACTTGTGTTCGCCTTCTATCTCTCCTCTTAGGAGTTCAGTCACTAAACATTGTACCTACACTTCACTTTCCTCAATCAAATAGGACCCTGTTCCCTGCCTCATAAAGCTGGGGCTTTTAGATTTACTAAGGACATAACAGCAGAAGACACTTGCAAAAGTTAAAAGTGTCGCCAGCATGGTATGATTACTATTCCGGCAATACAAAATGGAGAACCTTGAGAGGGGTGACCAATATTTCCTTAGAGTCAGGGTGAATCATGAGCTCATTCTTAACAGCTATGAGACCTTTGGGAAGCTGAACAGGGGGTTTCTGCATCTTGATCTCTAAAAGTATCAAAAAAAAAACAATTTTTTTTTAAGTGTTTGAAGTTCTCTGAATAAATGTTACTTTCTTTTCCCCCCCGATCTGGAAATTTTAAAACCGGTGTTGTCTTCCAACGCCATGGAGGTAATAAGAGTGGGGTTTGACTTGGTTACAAAGGAAAGACAAGAAGGTTCAAATTCAACTGTATGCAATGGTCATTACAGGCTAAAGAAGTAAAAGTAAGCTGTTGCTAAACTAAGCTACTGCTGGGGACCTTCCTTGGCAATCTTTTTTTAGCTTTAACAATAGGCCAGGTATTTAACAGTAGTCCCAATTCGGCCAACTCCTGTGCCAAAACAGTGCCTTGATCAGAAGATAAAGGTCAGTTTCTCTAATTTGACTCCAAGCTCCTGGGAGGCATAAGAACAGGTCTTAATTATTATTTTCCTCCTGCTCTAGGTTCAGTGCCTTCTCCACCCATAAGGGGCACTCTATAGTGGCACTAGGGAGACCCAGGCTCTACTCTGCAGCATTCTTTTTTTTTTAAGTTTTTTTTTTTTCCAACGTTTATTTATTTTTGGGACAGAGAGAGACAGAGCATGAATGGGAGAGGGTCAGAGAGAGAGGGAGACTCAGAATCGGAAACAGGCTCCAGGCTCGGAGCCATCAGCCCAGAGCCCGACGCGGGGCTCGAACTCACGGACCGCGAGATCGTGACCTGGCTGAAGTCGGACGCTTAACCGACTGCGCCACCCAGGCGCCCCTACTCTGCAGCATTCTAAGAAGGTGCCATTGACCAAGTGACTCACCCTGTTTAGGATGCAATTTTCCTCATCTGTAAAAATGGGGACACTTCTGATTTGCAAAGGTTGGAAGAAGGAACAGAGTGAGGGTCTGTAAGGAGCTGGCCCAGTGACCAGTCTCATAGTGGAGGTCAGCACATCATGGGAGCTCATATTATTGATAAGGGCAGAACCAGCCAGCATCCCATGCAAGGGAGCCCCGTGAAATCAGGGTGCAGACAGGGATAGTAGAATACGAACAGTCAGATTTTATAGCAAAAAAAAAAAAAAAAAAAAAGCTCAAGTGAGTTTTCTCCCCATTTCACTAAAATAATATGCTCCTAGCCTGAAACCTTTTTCCTCCTGTCTGCTGCCCGAAACTCATTTCTCCAACAGAGATCTAAGCTACCATAAATCCCATCAGGGGTCAAAATGGCTGACACAATTTTAACTACAAGAGAGCACAGCATAAATGGCATCATTATTATCCCCAAGGGCTGCTCTCTGCTTTTTCTAGGGGACAAAAGAAAAAGTCATATTTTTTAACCTGGAAATATACAGTGTTCTAGAATTTTGAGGGACAGATTCAAGAACTCAGAAGCACAAATGCTGTTAAAATGTTAAAAGAAAGTATGACCAGGCCTAAAGTGACCAATCTTTCTGCCTTCATAAAAACTCCTTATGGCTATCCTATCCAAAAAGCTAGAGACACTGTTTCTAAATAAAGTCAGTTCTGCCTCCAATGTCCTGTGATTGCACAGTCCTCTCTAGTCCTCTGTGTTCTATAACCAGATCTCTTCTAGTGACAGGCACTCACTCCCTCACTGTGTCCACACGCTTTCTCCTGGGGAGCTGCAACAGTGCAGGGCGATTCTGTCACTAACTCCCCAGAGCTAGTTCAAACTTTACGAGTCAAAGGCACAGTCTCCAACAAGATTGCCCTCACTTCAGGCAACAACCACAAGTTCAGGGGTCCCCAGGCCACCTGCACTTCTGCCCCGCTGGCTAAACTTGAGGGGTTCCCGTGGCTCCTTCAAATTCACTAATTCAGAATGACTCACAGAATGCAGGAAAGTGCTGTCCTTCTTATGAGACTTTTTCATTAAGGATATACATCCCCACACAAGCCAAATGAAAATCCATGTAACAAAGCCTGGGAGGGTCCTGAATGGGAAGCTTTTGTGTCTCTCCCGGTACAATTGAGATGCACCACCCTCCTGGCACATTGATGTGTTCACTAACCCGGAAGCTCAACCGAGTCTCAGAATGAGAGCTTTCATTGGGGTTTCATAAGGTAAGCATCATTAATTGAATCATTGGCTATGTGGTTAAATTCAATTCCCTCTATTCACGAAGACCGGACCACTATCATGTGGCTCAAAGCCCCAATACTCTAATTATATGATTGTTCTTTCCAGCATGGTCCTCTCCCATGCTGAAACTATCTAGCGGCTCACTATGAGTCACTTCATTAGCATAAATTCAAGTGTGGTCCCAAAGGCCCACCATGAATAAAAAAGACACTCCCATCATTCTGGAAATGCCAAGGGCTTACCATCCCAGGAACCCAGGACAAAGACCAGGCAAATACTTTACAACACAAAGGAAGGTTCAAACTTCTAAATTACCCACTATTGACATTCTTGACGTCATGCTTGTTCACCTGTTGGCAAGTTCAGCAAGTCAAAACTTCCTTGCTCTTCATCTTTGGCACCATCATGCCTGGTCAACCTTACTTCCCCAGCACAAAATCTGCACCCTACCCCTCCTGTTCTATCTCAGTTTCCCCAGGTGAGTCACGGAATGCTGAGGAACCTCTGGACCACAGGTGAATAAGACCAGAAGAGGACCTGGGACAGAACCCACTCTGATATTTAAGAATAAGCAGAGGAAGGGCAGCCTATAAAGGCGCCTAAAGAGGGAGGGGAAGGAATTCAGCTGCTGCATCTGGTCCTGGAGGCCCAGGAAATGAGCTTTCCACCTGCAGAGAAGGACCAACAGTGGCAGCTACTACAGGGAGGTCAGAAGGATAATGGCTTCAAAGTTTCCCTCCGATTCAGCAATAAAATAGTCATCGATGACCTTGCTGAGAGCAGTTTCAGTAATGAGGGCAGAAACCAGACTGCAGTGGGTAGAGTAGAAGGGGAGGAAAAGCAGATACATTGGTCTGTTCAAGCAGAAAGCAGTCGCTGAACAGTGCCACGGGGCCTGACAGGAGTTGGATCTTCAGGACGGAAGATGTGCACATGTTCAAGTGCAGATAGGAAGAGGCCAAAAGGGAAAGGGACAGGGTGACTGCCCAGGGAGCAGAGAGGGAGAATTTACCAAGCCAAGCTACTAAGGACTAGAAGAGAAGAGCTCCAGAGGATAAGGGAAGGGATCAGCCCAAACGGGGATGCTCTTCTTCCATTACAACAGCAGTCAAGGAAGGAGGCACGGAGGTAGTGTCGCTAGTTTGTAGGTTCAGTAGCAGTAAGGGAAATGGCGGAAAGGGAATGTTCCCACGGTTGGCTTCTACTTTCCCTGGGAAGTAGTAAGCAATGCCATATGCTTAACTTGTGAAAGTCAAACATTTGAGGAGAGGAGAAGAGTGAAGAAGGCACAAAAAGTCTGGTGTAGAGAACCAGACAGAGACCGACCAAGGGACCATGGAACGATTACAGGGCAGCAGTGGAGATCCAGGAGAGCCTGAGAACCATGAAGCGGCAGTGAAATTCATCTGCAGATCTGTGTGGGGTTCTCTCCAACATTCAGCAAAACTGGTAAAGAAGGCTGGCAGTTCATTAGAACCAAGGTTAAGGTTTCGCCAGCCAAGTAGGAAAGAAAGCCAGTGGAGCAGTGATATCGGCTACACGGAGGCTGAGGTAACAGGCAGCTGGAGAGGGAATGAGGGGTGGGCTTATATAGAGAAAAAGGTATGTACAGGGAGACCAAGGATCTGAGAGTCCCTAGTTTAAAAGATACAAATAGCGTGAATGATGGAGTAGAAGTAGAAAGATCAAAAAATTATAGTCAGAAATTAGGATACGGCCTAGAAGATGACAAGGTCTAGGGTGAGACTATGTATGTGTGAGGCTCAAGCAGAGTGGAAGCGAAGGGCACTGTCCACGAGAAGACCCGGGGGAAGTCGGAGCCGTGTTGGGGCATCCTCATGACCACTGAGCTAACCCAAGATGAGGCAAGGGGTTCAGATGCAGGAAAAGGCTGTGAGTCGTGTGCTGATATCTTTAGTGAAAGGTTGGATGACTAAGAGATTGTTACGGAGGACCAAGAAATACACCATGGACATCACGAATCAGAGGCTTATGGGCCAAATCAGACCAACAGCCAGGTTTTATTTGGCTGGTACAGGGTTTTTTGCTTATTCGTTTTATGATGAATTACCTCTGACCGTTTAAAAATCAGGAGAGTGCATATAGAAGTCTGGATTCTTGAGGCACCTGGGTGGCTCAATTTGTTAAGCGTCCAGTTCTTGACTTCAGCTCAGGTCATGATCTCATCCTTCGTGAGTTCAAGCCTCGCGCCCGGCTCTGTGCTGACAGTGCAGAGCCTGCTCGGGATTCTCTCTCCCTCTCTCTCTGTTTCTCTGCCTCTCCCCTGCTCATGCACTTTCTCTCTCTCTCTCAAAATAAATAAATAAACTTAAAAAGGAAAAAAAACAATCTGGATTCTTTGGAAGGCTGCTCCTAAAAACTATGAATATCTAGCAACATGGGGCTGATCTTCCTCCACGGTGACCTCCAGAACCAAGGAAAACTTGTGCCCTTTTCAACTATCTTGCTGTCTCTAGCTCACTACAGTCCCCATAGGCACTCACCTGGGGTACTGGCAGATACTTGTAGGCATTTCATTGGTGACCTCTAGGAGAGGGCAGGAAATGCCAAAGAGCATGAGGCTTAAAGGGGCAGAAATGTTTCCATGAGTCATGTGGGGGAGTCATAGTAAGGAGCAGAGCCACTGACACCTGCTGACCCTGAGGTATGGGAGAATGAGCAGCTCCCCTTGAGAAGAGAGAGGCAGGTTCAAGCAAGAAGGTGGAGGGAGTGGTCGGTGAGAAGTCAGAGATTATGAATGAATTTCTTGATTGTGGAAATTCCAGAGGACAGACATAAATTTTTGGTAAAAGCAGGGCTGGTGAGAGGAAACACAGAGCAATAATAAAGGGCGGGGAGAAGCAGGTGACTGGAAGTCACTTGAGAAAACAGATATTCGAGATGTGAAGCCTCTAATGAGAAACCGCAGGATTTTCTGATTATTCTTGGGAGCAACTTCGTGGTCACTGAGCTGGACCCCTGGGCTCTCAAGTCACTTTGGCAGAGATCCCACCAGGACAGCTCAGAAATACCTAAGAATAACCCTGATCCCGAATCACGCAGAAGCGAATCAGACTGAATTTCCGAGCCTCTTTTGTCTCCACTCTGTCCAACTGATCACAGAATCTCAGTAGGAAGAGTCTTAGCTGGGCACATACCCATCATCCAAAGCAGGAAGCCTCTTCAATACCATTCCTAAGCACATTGCATTTAGTCACCCTCGGGGCAACGCAGGGACCTGTCAACCAGGGGAGGAAGAAGTCATAAGAGCACGCGCCAAAAACATGCTGGGTCTATTTCAAAATTTCAACAGAACTTGGCTCAAGATCCAGGAAAAAAGAGTGAAATCGTTTGTACTTCCTCTTCCCCCACCGCATCGATTCCTGTCTCCATCCCAGTAAGACCCTTAGCAATACATTTCGGCCACAACGGCATGCCTTAAATGGACTTCAGTGAGCTGGCCAAGAAACCTGACCACCCTATTAAAGGACAATTTTCAAGTAAATTGTATTCCGGTTTTTAAACACCCAACTTGTAAACCCCAGGCACGCAGCTCGCCAGCATGGTGAAGGCTGTCTGCATATTACACCAGATTTGAGAACACGTGTATGTTTCAACTTGTTTGGTTCAAGGATCCCATCAATCAAAGCATCGTGGCTTACGCCTCTGACAATAGCTACAGAGTCATCAAAAGCTGCCTTCTCTTTTTAAGCAGCAAAGCCCCTTCCCCTGATGTTTCCTCATCTTACAAAGAGCTGCTTGCCTATCCCTTTCTGGACTCAGTCCAGGCTCCTCCTGACATGTCTTGGGAGGTGTGCGGACCCCATGGTCACAGTGGCCCTGTGGGCTTCACTACAAACTTTACTTTACCCAAATAATCTAAGGGTTATTTGGGTAAATGGTGTGAACTCAAGAATCACCACGGAGATAATGCGGGTCCCTTTGTCCCTCATGAGAATTCCATACTCACTCCAAGGTTTTCCTATTAAATCTTAAACAAGTCAAATTGATCTTTGATCTTGGAATCGCTTTTCAGTCAGATCTCCGATGGTAGATTTTCCTCCTCTTTTACCTTTCTGCTGTTCTCTCCTTGTCACAAAAAAAAAAAAAAAAAAAAAGAACGAAAGAAAGAAAGAAAAGAAAAAGAAAAGCAATAAAAGGAATCAGAGAAGAACTCATAGGTTCTCACCTTGTCTTGCTTCAGTCTAAACAAGAAAATGTCTTATTAAAAAAAAAGGGGTGGGCTGGGCAGGAGAAAGGTGATATTTAATTTTATTGGGGAGAACGAATCATTGCTGGAGAATGCCCGCGGCTAAATGAGACCATCAAGCCAAGAGCAGAGCAGCGAACCGCGTGCACAAATATGAAGTAATATCTCTCTACTCTGAGGGAAACTGACACTCAATTTCGGAAGCTACAGGCAGGCGGCTCTGAGTTTGGAGAAATCCCAGCCACCTCCTTGAAACCATTTACAACTGCTTCTACTCTCTGCAGTGAAAGCTTAAAAATGCAAATGAAATGGGGCCATTTAAAGAAAAATATCCCTGCTAACTGTGCTCTGGGAAAGAAAAAAAAAAAAAAGCCTATAGCTCAGAGGGCAATCTTAAAGTCAATGAAACTCAGCAGCGCTGGATGATGCTTCATTCTGATGGATAATGTGCGCTGTGCTTCTCTCTCATGAGTTTAGAAGTATTTAAAGAAAAGGGTAAAACCACCCTGTTTAGGAGATTAATTCCTTTTCTGGAAAAAAAAAAAATGTCTGCTTTTGCTGTCACTTTTGGTTTGATGAAAAGTAAAACCAGAGCTCATTCTAAATGTTCACTGCTGAAAATTACCACGGAAGGGGGTTGGGGAAGAAAAAAAAAGGAAAACAAAAAAACAAAAACAAAAACCAAAAAAACCTTGAAGAGGTCAAGTCCTGCCCCATTTCCCCAGGCAAATCATGCTTGTATTATCCAGGAAGCCGTTATAAAAGTAGTTCTTCAGGGATACAGATTCTAATATGTGCCGCATTTATTGAACACTAAATGTCAGGGACTGACCTTAGTACTTTACACGACTTCTGTCATCTTCACAACAGCCTCTCCCCACGCCGACACATGCAGTAGGTCCTACTGCCCTACCCATTTTACAGGTAAGGCAACTGAGGTGGAGATCAATGATCTTGCTCAAGGTTACATTGGTGGAAAATGACGGAGCTAGACTGAGTTTAAGTTCAGGCTGTCAGCTCCAAGCCAAAAGCTACAATATGCCGTGTGGCCAACATCGTCTCAAGGCCAGTTTATTTCAATTCGAGTCAGTAAGCCGCAGCACACTGTAACATTGACACAATTCAGTAAATTCTATCTTGCTTTGAAACTTCTTTCTTCCAAGACTGCATTTCGAATACAAGGTCATCAGCATTTGATGAGCAGGCGCCGTAAACCTAGAGCTGAGGGGCAAGGTGGGGAAGGCCAGCCAGCCAAAGGATACACGGTACCTCCTGCCCTCCGTGCGCTTAGGATATAATTGCGGATTTATCTCTATTAAAGCCATTTAATTCGAAAGAAGAACCTACATTGATTTGGAGCCTAAATTCGTCTTGGTGCAATTCAAAATCATTTTCCCACTTTATGACAAGATATTAGAGCCAGGCTGCCAACATCACCACCTTCTCTAATTCTTGGCTAAATGAGGCAGTCCGAATCTGACCAGTACAGTTGACCCCTGAACAACATGGGGGTTAGGGGCACTGATCCCCCAACAGAGTCGAAAATCTGCATTTAACTTTGGACTGCCCGAAGCTTAACTAATAGCTTACTATTGACCAGAAGCCTTACCAATAACAAAAGAGTTGATTAACACAGATTTTGCATGTTACATATATTATATACTATTATGTTATTATAATAAAGTAAGCTAGAAAAAAAGAAAATGTCATTAAGAAAATCACAAGGAAGAGAAAATACATTTACAGTACTTTACCGTAAAAAATACATTACACTGTCACATACATTGTGTCACATACATTGTGACAGGGTAAATTAGTACCGTCATTAGGAAAACAGTTTGGCATTTTGAACATTTAGAGATGTGTACACCCTCTAATCCCAGATTTCCACTCCCAGGTACCTTTGCACAAATTCTTGCACATGAGGACCAGAGGTCATGCACATGAATGTTCCTAGCTGCAGTGCCTATAAAAACTAAACGCTGGAAACAGTCCAAATGTCCCACAGTAGAAACAATAAATAAAGCGTGGTGTATACACACAAGGGAACACTCTGATCAATTGAAAATGAATTAATTACAGCTTCATGCATATACCAATGCCAATGAATCTTGTAAGCATAATGAGCTAAAGACGGAAGTAACAAATGAAAACATCATATGTACATGCCATTCGAAACGAGCACCACCAAGCTATGTTGTTCAGGGACGCATGATAGGTCATAAGGCTGGTGTTTAAAAGGCAGGGAACAGATCATCATGAAAATCTGGAGGGGGTCATCTCAAGGAGGAGGGAAAGAATGTCAGGGGGAAAAGGGTTCATGGCAGGAGCGGGGAGCTTCTAAGATTCTGGCAAAATTTCAACATCAAATCTGGCTGGGGCTAAGTGGGTATGTAATTCTTTTTTAATATTCATTAAACTGTGTATATTGAAATGCATATTTGTTATAAAACATAGCCTTACGTTTGTATGATATATCATATATGAATATACTCTCGTGGATGTAATACAATATCAAGAAAGGATGCTGCCTGGCTCAGTCTAGAGCACGGAGTAAGCCTCTGTTTGCATGCGGAGTTACAGAAGTTCTAAAGTCATTGACACAATCCCCTCTAATCCTAAAATTCCCCCTAGGACGTGCCACCATGAAGCTGCCCAGCTCCTGCTTGGATACCTACAGTTATGGGAAACTCAGCACCTCTCATAGCCTCTCATTTCTTCTTTTTTTTTTTTTTTTTTTTGAACATTTATTCATTTTTGAGAGACACAGACAGACAGGGTGTGAGTGTGAGTGGGAGAGAGAGAGAGAGAGAGAGAGAGAGAGAGAGAGAGAATCCAAAGCAGGCTCCAGGATCTGAGCTATCAGCACAGAGCCCGATGCCAGGCTTGAACCCATGAACCATGAGATCATGACCGGAGCCAAAGTTGGACGCTTAAACCTACTAAGCCACCCAGGCAGCCCTCTTCTTTGTTTTTTTTTTTTTTTTAAGGTTGATTCTGCAGGCAATGGAGTCCCCAATTTACTTTTTTTAACTGTGGTAAGATGCACATAACATAAACTATTGCCGTCCTCAGATTTTTAAGTGTACTGTCCGGTTGCACTAAGTATATTCACACTGTTCTGCAACCATCACCACCATCTAGAGTTCTCTAGAACTTGTGCATCTTTCCAAACTGAAATTCTGTCCCTATTCTACAGCTCCCTGTTTCTCACTTCTGTCAGCCCTTGGCGACTCCCACTGTATTTCTGCCTTTATGAATCTGTCTACTCTAAGCACCTCATGTAAGTGGAATCATACACTCTTTGTCCTCTTGTGACTGGCTTATTTCACGTAGCCTAACGTCCTCAAGGTTTATCCACGTTGGAGCATGTGTCCGAAGTTCTTTCCTTTTGCAGGCCGAAGAGTTTTCCATTGTATACACAGACCCCATGTTGTTTGTCATTCATCCACCGAAGGACCCTTGGATGGCTTCTACCGAGTAGCCATGTTGCTACCAACTGAGTGTCAGCCCATTTCTTCCTGACTAACAAGTTTCTCCATTTAGTCAACTTAAATTGGTCTCCTTATAACGTCTGGTGTTAGTATAATCCTTCTACTGCCTTAAGTTCTTGCAAGGCAAACCCTCTCCTTTTTCCTCACAAGGAAACCTCAACTTTTGGAAGACAACCTTGATATTTGAGTTACCTCAACTTTACTCTTATATTACAAGGTCTTTTGGTATTTCCATCGTTCCTCCTCCAGCCTTTCATTCTTCAGCCTTGCATCAACCTAACATGCTTTTCTGGATACAGCTCAGATTTCATTAACTTTTATGAAAATCACATCCCACTACTGTTTCATTTTGTGTTTATTGTCCAATAGAAAGCCCTTCCCTGGAAAGCCCCCTCCCTTTCAATATTAACATCTGCAAAACTAGGTCTCCTGACTCTGTGGCTGTGCGATTGATTTTTTGAGTTTCAATGCAGCAGATTAACATTTTAGATGTGTTAAAGCTCATCTTCTTGAATTTGGTCCAGACTTCTAGTCTACTGAGAACACTTTAATGTTATTCCATATGACTCTATGTCATACAAGGAAATTGAAAAGCATATTTTGTTGCTGTGTTCCTTTAGAGTATTGATGTCTACATTGAATACACCGTGGTTAAGGCGAAGATAAATTTTACTGACCTGTCCTTCCAGATTACCATTTATTAACATTCTTTAAATGCATTAATTCAACCAACAAGAAATCCACTTAACTGCAATATCGCTTAATCCGCCCATTGTAGTTTTAGCCACTAGGATATCACAGAAGACTTTGTCAAACATGTTGCAAAAATCAAGACATGCTAGGTTCGTGGGCCTTCCCAAATTTGCTAGTGTGGTTGATCCAAAATGGGTCACTTTATGGTAGCAGCGTCCACACTGGCTGCTAGATACACCTCAACCTTTTCTAGGCATACCTAAAGCATGAGTTTAATGTACTGTTGAAGAGCTTTATCAGATCCCATGACAAGTTCCCTTGAAGTGGGCTTCCAAAACTACCTTTTCTCTGTTTTCGAAAATTAGAAGAATATTTTCCTGTTTGCAGTATTCTGGGAATCTTTCCATTCTCCATGATTGCTGAAAGCAAGAGTTTTGAGATTTCCTCTGCAAATGTATTTGATACACGAGTATGCAAGCACCTAGACTTGGACGTTGTGAACTGCTTCAAAATGGTTACATATTAGTATCTCCCACCCACCCCTAATGCACATATTCCAACCTGTCTCATTTGACTTCCCTGTTCCTGATGAAGAACGAACTTAAACCCCCATTGGTCTTCCATCCATCCCCCGCCCCCCCCCACTTTTCCCCCATATTCTCTTGTTTTTTTGTTTTTTTTTTTTCGCCATATTCTCTTGTTTATCTATTACCATTACAGTTCCTTCAAGCAACTGGCGCATCTATCCTTGGTCATTTTTTTTTTTTAATGTTTTCTTTTTTTTTAATTTTTTTTTTTAACGTTTATTTATTTTTGAGACAGAGAGAGACAGAGCACGAACAGGGGAGGAGCAGAGAGAGAGGGAGACACAGAATCTGAAACAGGCTCCAGGCTCTGAGCGGTCAGCCCAGAGCCCGACGCGGGGCTCGAACTCACGGACCGCGAGATCCTGACCTGGCTGAAGTCGGACGCTTAACCCACCGAGCCACCCAGGCGCCCCTCCTTGGTCATTTGCATTTGCACTTGCATTGTTCTTCTTGCACTTTCAAGCCCTTTTGCTGGTTGGGAAAAATAAGATCTGTGGTCCCCACAAATAAATAAGGAGGAAAAAAATAGACACCCAGGTACCAAGAAACGCAGGCTTTGACTGTTTTCTCACTGCATAATGGAGAAGGTCTCTTCATGCCAACTGCGCAAGTGCTATTAAAATCAGCATAGTGGAACACAAGAAACTGGATCATGTCAAAAACCTGTAAATCAGCCCCACTCACTGCCAGTTTATTCACCTGGGGAATATCGGGCCTCAGTATTTTTATAACTCAAACAATAAGCTGGACGCCATCTTCTAAACAAGGGCACGATTGCCCCCTTTGGACAGGGAAATTCTCAGCTGTGTGGAACCATATCAAACCATATGGCATGGAAGCATGTGGAATGCTTGCATCCATAATTTCAGAACACTAAATTCAATTGTATCTCTCAGTCATTGTAACATTCCAAAACAACCGTATGCATTTCCAAGTGCCTCTGGTTGGGACCCACTGATAGATGATCTTTAATGTCCCCTTCAGCTTCGAATTTCTGGGTCTGTAATTCCTTGCAGACAGAAGCTTTGAAGTTTTAAATCATTAAGAACTTTATGTTAAGTACTAGTCAATAACATATTACATTATTGAAAGTCATTTTCTGGATGAAATAGAAGTAGTCTGTTTTTGTTTGGTTTGGGTTTTTTGTTTGTTTGTTTTGTTTTTTTCAGCAGGCAGGCAACGTTTTTCTCCAATTTTTTAAAAATTAGCAAGAGTAACTAATTACAAATCTAGACATTCAGAAAAGCTAGCACACAAATTAATCATTTAAGTCAATCGGATGAAGAACCTAGATGAATAAAAAATGTTGACAAATTCTTATCACAGTATCACATTAAAGAAAGCCAAGCTGCTAAATCTATATATCCTTTGCCTTTGTTTCAAGGGAGTGAAAGCTTAACAAGTTTCTTATTCTCTACCGTACCTGGAAATTCTCCTGCAGATCAAAAGAATTTCCCCAAATCCAGGAGAATTATCATCCTGCTCAGAATGTGTATTTGCCTTATCTCAGAGCAAATGATTTGGTTCATTAACACTCTGCCCTCCACAAGAGGCTTATTCTTTATCCTTCCCCTTCCCCTTCCCCAGTCCCCACCTCGTCACACACAAACTAGCCCCTTCCCTCACCCCCATCACCACCACCACCTGCGCTGTCTACACCACGGCCCAAGGAGAGCAGAGTCATGGCCGACTGGCTTCCCCTCTGCAGAAATTGGCACAGCTACTCTAGTACGATGCAGGGGTGACTGCAGCCAACATATGCAGACAGTGTTTTCCCCTCACAGCAGAAGGCCACCCTCCCACAAAAATATCTGGTCCCTTCCAAGGCTTTGGCGCCAGTCCAGACAGAGAGACAGGGTTGTGAAACTGAGGACGACTCTTTTCTTTCCTTTCTTTTTTTTTTTCTTGGTAGGGGAGCAAAAATGGGGACCTCGTACTTTTAAAACAATGCATTCTGTCAGGCTTCCTTCCCCTTCCCAGCAGCCCTAAGATCTAGCATCAGCAAAACATGTTATGTCATGTTCTGGTGTGGAGACAAAGAGAGAAGAGAATTCAAACACTTTGCAATGGGCGAGGCTTTAAGGCTCTTGGTTTCTCTCATTGCTCTTTTCTTTCGGCTTTGGGGGGAGGGGAAAAGACTGCAAAAGGTTTGGGGGCTGCCCAGAAAAGAGAAGGGACAGAGTGCACGTGAAGTACGTACACAGCTACCTTGAAGACCCTGAAGTTGGGTCCAAATCTCAAATTCATCGTTGGTTTTCTGCTAATTATCTGGCATAGAGACCCAGCCCTGGGGTAGCCCTTCTCCCAGCACATGGTTTCACATCTCCAGCCTGCATCGGCACGAGGCTTTGGACAAAGGCTGTAGAATCCCTATAGCTTCTTCCTCAAAGACAGAGCCAGTGAAGATGAGTTTACACTGTAGCTGTTGGGACCTAGGTGAGATAAAGAAGCCCCTGGCATTGAGTCCCGCAACAAAGGAATGTTCTGAAGCATTCCAGCCAGAGCCCTTAATGTCTGAAGAGCTTCTCCTCTCTCTCCTGTGTCTGGTTCTGGTCTTTCCAAAGGGCCGTGACTGGTAATAACTTCATTTGCCTTTCCTTCCTTTCTCCACGTCTTCACCTAGCAAACATTTCTTCAACACCTAATGTGTCAGTCTCTGTGCTTGGAACTGGCAGAAGGGAAGGGGAAACCTTTTCTTTTTGATTCTAATCCAGGTGATTGATATCTGTGGTCTACACCAGTGTAGCACCAGTGGGAATGGACAAAAAATGGTTGCATTCAAGGCCAATCAAGATGGTGGAATTGATGGAATTTGGTGACAATAGAAGATGTGGAGAGTAAGGGAAAGAAAAGAATCAAGGGTGACTCCTAAATCTCTGGCGTGAGCCACTGGGTGAAAGTTGATGCCATTTACAAAAATTTAAAAAAAGGAATACAAGAATGTTTGAGGAGCAAATTTGGGGGGAAATCTGATTATTCAGACAGGCTGAGTTTAAGAATTTAAATTTTTTTTTCAACGTTTTTTATTTATTTTTGGGACAGAGAGAGACAGAGCATGAACGGGGGAGGGGCAGAGAGAGAGGGAGACACAGAATCGGAAACAGGCTCCAGGCTCCGAGCCATCAGCCCAGAGCCCGACGCGGGGCTCGAACTCACGGACCGCGAGATCGTGACCTGGCTGAAGTCGGACGCTTAACCGACTGCGCCACCCAGGCGCCCCAGACAGGCTGAGTTTAAAATGCATATGAGATATCCAAGTGGAGATGTTCAAGACAAAGTTGGGTAAATGGATCTTATGCTTAGGACAAAGATCTGGGCTAAAGGCATGAATTTTGGAGGCACTGTGTTCAGGAAATTTGTTACATGGGAAGAAAGGAAGGGTTGGAGAAGATCTGTGTATCTTTCCAGCCCCCAAAGAGGTAAGAAGATCCAAATGAAAATCCCATGGTGCTCTGGGAATTGATCATTGGCCTAGATTTCAAAGAAAGATGCTTAATGAATGAGGAGAATTCCATGAAATCACAAAAGGCAGCCTCAGTTGGCCCAAGGGGTCAGCATCTTTCACTAATAGGCAAACAACTTCGGGCAGATACAGCTGCACAGACCCTCCCTTTCGATTCTGCCAGGCCTGGCCAGTGACGGCAGGACCTTTCAAATGTCATAGAAGCATGGTAAAGAAGGCTTTACGAGCAGAGTCCCCTGGGCTCAGCTTAACAGTACCGCCCAAACCAGCTTCCCTAGAATGATTGCACAGGGTGGGAAGTTAGCAGCAGATTCAATACTTTTTAAAATTATTTTTTGAAAGGAAGTTGACCTGGCTCCATCCCAAGAGCTTTAACATCTTCCCAATCTGTCTCAGACTTGCCTCCAGCCATATGGCAGTACCACAATAAGCAAAGAGGTCCCCCCACCAAGTCTAGCACAGAATTCCCCAAAGCATTTTTTCCTGGAGGTATAGAACTTTTGTGGGCGCCATTCAAAAGAAGACCATCGGTAGGTGAGGTGGAATGAAAAGGCAGGGGCCGAGCTGAGCAATGAGAAGGCAAAAGGGTGGGGTACCCCCCACCCCTGCATGACCAGAGCTGGGGCGTGGCTGAGGCTACCTGCCAAGCTATAAACCTACTTAAATTCCAGATGCTTAGATGTCAAACCAAGCCCACCCCTTTGGGGCTAAATTTGTTTATTCTTGGCTGAGGAAGATTGCATTTTTCAAAAAGGAGAGAGGAAATGAGAAATCAGAAGAAAATCCTAAAGATCTTATTATTAGATGACACTTAAACTCCTCTGTCAATAAATACAAAAGCACCAGAAACAGAGATCTTCCCCGAAACATCCCCACCCAACAGCAAAAATGTGCTTCTAGGTTACCAAGAAGTTTTTCCACAGAAAATAGCCGTTAAAACATTAACTAATGCGCAAGTTTATTTGCAGGGTTCACTCAAAACCCATCTCTCCCCAGCTTCTAGCCAAAAAAAAAAATCGCACCAAGAAGAGGCTCCCAACCTTGTCTTCACTTTCCTTTTTCTTTTATTTTTGAATGTTTAATAAACTTTGGCTTTCTGTCTTAAAATGTTTTAGATTTACTTTTCCTCTCTTTTTCAGTTCCCCACAATACTATATAATCAAGTCCCGTGGAAGGGTTTTTAAGAACCACCAACAGGGCCGCCCAACTTTGGAGAAACCTACACTCTGGGGAAAAGCGGAGCCTGACACACGAAACCAGGGTGTTGGTCCCAAGGGTGCTAGCGGTCTCTGGGTCAGCATTGTTGGTAAGGTCAGACTGTGGACATCTTGACCAATCAAAAGTGACATAAAAACATCCCTTCACTTTGGGCACTTCGCAATTGAAAGAAGGAGCTTCCACACTTTGGTTCATCCTCCCAGCTACGTGATGGTGACATCATCCTCTGTTGTACCGCCGACAGGCCCAGAGAAGGTAGAGAGACACCCCAGGGAACAACGCTACCAAAGGCCAGAGCTCTGACTAAAATGCAGGTCTTCGAAATCCGAGCCCATCTGTCATACCCCAGGTACTGAAGAGAGATTAGGGGTCCTGCACGATGGGGAGAGGGACAGACATTAGGAAGCATGAATGCCTACTACAGTCAAGCTAGTATGGCATCTGCATTGAGCTCTTCCATACTGGGAACGTAAATCCTTCTTAGAAATGCTACGGCCGCAGCATTACCTGCCATACATTCTGTCAGGCCACGTGGTAGCCGCCCCTCTGCCCTCCTCAGCTAAGCTTAAGAACAAGTCTTGCTGATTCCCATGACTGGTTCCCCAACCAGGGGACAGCTAACGCCCTGAAGCAAGGAAGAGATGTGGCTCACGCTTCCAACCTCAGTCCACCAGGCCCGCCTACTTCAGCGAAAGATGTGATGCCCCCTTGGTCCCTGTGTTACCTGGCTCTCCAGGTCACAGAACACTGACACAGGCCAGTGCTTCTCAAGCTGAAATAAATCACCTGGGGATCTTGTGAATCTGGGGGTGCAGAGTTTGATTCAGCAGGTCTCAAGGTGGGGCCCGAAATGTTGCCCTCCTAAGGAGCCCCCTGGCGCTCACTGCTGGCCTGAGGACCTTTGAGTAGCAAAGGTTGGAGACGCACAGAGCCAAAACAGGCCACAGAGGTTATCCTTCTCAGTGCATTTCACACTGGGTCCCTGGGAAGTTCCGATAAGGTATTTCAGGGGATCATTGGAAAGCCCAGGAGGAAACCGAGAGCCCCTTGGCACCCCTGCTTCAACCGTAATGGCTCTGCTCTCCCATTCTAGAAACGGAAAAGCTTCACTCTATTTCATTTGATAAAAGGGCTCCTTTGTTTTATAAGTTTGAAAGCTATTGCCTTAACGCAACTACCTCAATTTACAGAAAAGGAGGCTGAGAGTGAATGAGTCACACAAGATGACACAGCTAATTGGTGGCCAAGCCAAATCAGAGCCCAGGTCACTTCTTCCCCACCCTACTCTTTCTCTCTTTGGGGGAAGACTTCAAAAATACCATGATTCGGTGGTTTTTCCTCTTTCTTTTGGGTTTACCACAGTAAACCCACCAGAATTCCACAATGCCCCAGAAGGCAGATGTCCCGCCTCTCCACACCAACGGCTGGCTGTTCAGAGTTGCCCTGCCATCTACACCTGACAAGTCAGGGCAGCCAGTGGAGGAGGGAAGAAGCTTAGTGGAGGAGGGAAGGAGCAAGGTAAAAAGTAAGGAGCGTTCCCAGAGGCAAGATGAGGGTTAGCCATGGAATGGTTCCACAGATGGGCAGGCATGTGCTTGTAAGACCTCAGAATTCCTCGTCTCCAAGGAGGGGCCGCAACTGACTCACCAGGGCACTTACAGACAGCTTACTTCAAGCTGATTTGCAGCAGGCGTGCTAGGGCAGCTACAGGTTCCCAGCTGAAAAGGAAGGCTTGTCACTGGCAGGAGCTGGGGGAGGTGCGTGGAGGCAGGGGAAAGTCTCCAGTGAAGAACATATCTAGCACAAAGCCTGTGACCATGAGAGATCAGACGTGGGCCAGCAAGCTCGGGCCATTGGGCGATACAAGAAAGGCAGAAGACTTGGTCTCCGGCTCCAGGAAGCGCACAATCTAGAGAGGGTGTGAGGAGGTAAACAGTATACATGAAACAATGAGAGGACAATAGAAAGCAGCATGTCATTAAAAGCTAGACTGAAGGATCCAAAATGTAACAGCCAAAGCAGGTCAGTGCAAAAGATCACCACGGGCGGGAGCATCCGGGGGGGCGGGGGGTGGGAGGGAATGTGATAAAGTCCACACAGCAGCAGAGAGGATGGGTAGAGCAAGACCAGAGGAGAGAAATAAGTCATAGATGCTGGTCCATGTGATCAGAGGACACAATGGATGCTATAAACAGCATCTGGAGGGGTGCAACATGAATTAAATCTTCAGGAAAGCAAGCGAGGGCGTGGCTGGCTTGAACCCAGACTCTTCTTAGCAGAACCACCACTGATCCAATCTGATCCAGCCCAATTTCAATCTTGCCTCTACATATCCACAGGGCTTTTCTAATTTCCAAAGCTATAGGGCAGCTCCAAGAGCTCTGTTAGGCTATAGGCAACAGGAGAAACTCTGAACTCCACTTCATGGTGGTCCTGAGCCAAGGTCAAGATATCATGTCCAAAAAATCAGTATCCGTGCCTCATTTCTGGCTCCAGCTGAAGCCTCTCTATCCAAAGACTTAGATATACTCAGAGAATAAAATCAGGTCAGCCCCAGGAAGGACATTAACCCCCAAGATTCAGAGGGACTAAATGCTTTGTTGGAAACCACTTGGTCGATTATGAAAGAGAAATCCATCACCACTTCTTTTCTATACACTCCTATCTCTGGTCGGACCCGAATCGAAGAGCAAGTCTTACTAAAATCTCATCCCCTGACTCATACACAATCTTCCCACATCTACATTTCTAGGCAGGTAAGTTGGAGTGAAACCCACTGCCCAGGGATGCACTGCCCAGTCTATAAGCCTACGAATGGAATTGCAAAGCCTTCTACTTCCTGCCTCGCCACCACATTACCCACCTCCATGACACCGTCTCCTGACCCCTGCATTGCATTCAGCCAAAACAATCGGTAGCCTGGCATTTTCAAGCTCATTGGAATTACCAAGGGATGTAACAAACCATAGCATCTGGTTCCTTACCCACAGCCTCCCTCTGACCCACTGAAGCCTCATAACTTCCCTACTGTCCTTCAAAAACCTGACTGGCGTCCTTCCCAAGGTCTATCTGCAACATTCCAAGAGTTCAGTTCTCCATCAATGGTCATTCGACCGTTAGACCGTTAGAGATGGAAGGATTCTTAGAGCCCGTCTTCTTCAGACCCTTCTTTTGACACATGAGAAAACGAAGATCCACAGACGTGAAGTGACTTGTCCAGGGTCACACAGATCCTTGGTAGCGGGCGTGGGCTCGAGTTCGGCTGTTCTGTCTCCCAGACTGTGGGGAGTCTGAGTCACCTTATGAGAAGGTGGCATGATTGCCCAAGACCCCACCTGGCCCCCACATAACCCTTGAGCCGTCTGCGAGTGAAGACACATATGTGATGATACATAAGGGATCCTGGTGGTGGGAAGCAGATGAGCTTGGATCGGCTAGTTGATATTATTCTACTTCGCTTGAAAGAGCAGCCAGAGATGACTAAGGGTCTGACCTAAATGTCACACCTTTATTACACAGCCACCTCAAAAAGGACGGTAAGGCATATTGAAGGTATGTCTGTGCAAACGGCCTCATTAAAGAGCGAAATGGTAAAGCAGAGCTTATTAACACACCGGTTACATCTCGCAACAATTGTGTGATTAATTCAGGTCACTCCCTGATGCTTCTTTTCAGACACTCAAACCGCTCATTGTCTGCAACCGTTTTGTCAAGCCCCAAGCAACAGAAATCCCACGCTCCCTCCATCTTCAGTTCTACTGGAAAGAATCTGCGTGGGTCTGGCAGGCTGTTCCGAGTGACATGAGCCCGGGCGGAGAGCCCAGGACACCTGGGTTTATTTGTTATTCACTGAGTAACCTTGAGCAAGCGGGTTCACCTCTCTGTATCTCACCTGTGTGGGAGAGTGAAGGTGGAGGCAGAGAAAGAAACAAAAGAAACTCCTCGGGTGCCTTTCTGCGTAAGGGGTCTGTGATGTGGACGGATGCAAACGCCCTCTCTTTGCTTCCATTTAGGGCAGAACAAGAGCCTGGGAACAAGGATTGTGCTGAGGCTCACACCAGCCTATTGCGTGCTATCATGTGAATCCCAGATGTGGAAACTGTGATCAGAAACCCAGAGTTGGCATCCAAAGTAACACAGTTCATGAACAATGGAGCCAGGATTTAAGTGAGTTTCTGTGACTCAAAAGACCTTCCTCTCTGCACTAGGTCACACTCCCTTCAATAAAAGATCACTTCAGGGGTGTCCGGGTGGCTCAGACAGTTGAGCGTCCGACTTTGGCTCAGGTCACGATCTCAAGGTCTGTGAGTTCAAGCCCCGCGTCGGGCTCTGTGCTGACAGCTCGGAGCCTGGAGCCTACTTGGGATTCTGTCTCCCTCTCTCTCTGCCCCTCCCCCACTCACTCTCTGTCCCCAAAATAAATAAAACATTAAAAAAATTTTTTTAAAGATCAGTTCCTATTAGAGATTGAGGGATGGTATTGAGAGACAGAGACTCACAGATCCAAATAATAACACATGTCAATAGTCAAGAAGCTTAAGGGAAGTGAGTGATGAGGGCCATAAGGTAAAATGGTTGCCTTGAGATTCAAGTCTAACAAAGTGTGGTAATGAAGGACCTCAGGCTCTAGAGGGACAGACTTTTATGTGAAGCTGTCTAATTCATATCTGTTACCCTTACCTCCAAACACTCTAAACATCATGAAAGCTGAATAGCATTAGCCCCTGCCCAGATTTAACCCACACCCCGTGGTTTGCAGACTCCGGATATTTAGAATAATCTCCTAACCAAAGGAGTGAGAACATTTAACAGTGAGAACAGACTGGAACATTTCACGTTGGGGCCCTGGGAAAGCTTCATCTCTGGATTTCCTTTTTAGAGAAAGTGAATTCTCTGGAATGCTCAGAGCTGGGCTACAAGGGCACTGTGATTCAACAAACACAAAGTTTGTTTGCGTTTGTTTGTGATTCAAACAAACTTACTGGGGCTCACACCAGCAATTCTTTTCTCTCTTGAGGAGTTTGGGGGAGTCATACATGCATGCCCCTCAAGGCGCTAAGAGTACCCATTTTTTTTCTAATAGGCAACAAATTATTTGAGGGGACTTGGTTGAAAACTAGTTCTACCCCTGTAGTTAAATTCAATTACACCATAATTGTAGGGAGGCTGCACACATCAGAGCTTCACTGGAAAAGAAAAGGAACACCACAGTTCTTCAAAACGCTGGCCCGAGATAAACCTATAATTTGACCTACTATCATTCTGGCGAAACCTTCATGGGAAAGAAGGTACTCTTAGCTCTGGATTTTCCATCAGAGGACAACCCGGTGAATGCCTCTTGGCCACTGTGTGGCGTTGGCTCTCTTATGGTTCAGAGAAGACAGGAGTAGGGAAGGGTCTCTTACTTCCTTTCAAACTGGCTGGAAAACAGGGTGGGTTCACATTTCCAAGCCCAGATAGAATGAGGCACGAGGCCTGTGGAAACACAGGAAATTCTCATTGTTAAATCTTTACCATTCCCTACTTTTTTGGGGGGGGGGTGGGGACAGCTACGAGGAAACCCTTCAGAAGGGTCTCTCCTTTGCTGTAAAGGAGATTATGTGCTTTCTTAGAATCCATTTTGCATTCTAATATGGGCTGGTGGCCCTCAAGTTTAAGGGAAATGTAAATCGTTATTGGTGCTGGCTGCAAAACCAACATGAAGAAGAGCTTTACTAAAGCCTGGAAGGTTTGATGTGTGTACCATTTTGTTGCAAATTTTGTTCAATAGTACTCTTCAGCCGAAAGTCCATGGGCAAATCCATTCCTCTGTTGAAACTCCTTCAACTGCCTTTCCACAAACTCAAGGCTTCACTCTAAAGGGAACTTCCAGCCGAGTGCCCTACCAGGGGAAGCATTCTCAGGGCTTTCCTGAGGACAGGGTTGATTTTATAGAAGTCAGATCACGCTACAAGTCCTCCCTGATCCCCATCTCATTTTTGCTGCAAAAATGTTTGCGACTGAAAGAAAAGGAAGTTTTGGTCAACTCGTCCATCAGGCATTAAACCCTGACTCTATGCCGGGCATTGTGCTAGGTTCTATGGGGAAGAGGAAAATAACAGAATATGGAAACGTAAGGAGAAGAGATGGCAAAAGCCCTGGCCCAAGGAGTCAGAAAAACCTTTTCTCCAATCTAAATTCTAACACTTACCCATTACGTTACCTCATACCCGTTACCTCACCTCAGATTCCGTACCTGTGAAATGTCTACGCCGTGAGGATTACAGGAGCAAACTATGAGGAAAACCCTGGTATAATTATTCTAAGAGAGGCATTCAGAACACCTTAGTGGAAACTGGCCTTGCCTCTGAAGGAAGTCCCAACCCTGCAGCAGGGGAGCCCGACCATCCGCCCACCACACCAGGAAGAGGCACCATGGAGGGGGCCCCTGTGCAGGAGTGTGGGCCCCCGATCAGGGAATGACAGAAGGGGTGGCAGACCCCTCAGGAAGGAGGTGGTACTTCAAGATTAAGTATATTCAGAATTCAGAAGAATATTCTGGATGGGGGGAAAGAGTGTAATCAAAAGCACAGAGTACAAAAACATATAGACTCCCATCTCCTAGACACAGAAAGCAGACCTGTGGGATGAGAATTTGGGTTGCAGGCCCAGAACCGGGCCTCCTCCGGGGTCCTCAGCATCCCTGCCCCAGCAGGCCCTTACTGAGAAGCAAAGCAGGCAGGGGGGTTGGGTCTAGGGAAGCAGCGTGGAGAGCCAGGGGAGGCACAAAGGCGGGGCCAGGGGTGCGCTCTTAAATGCCTAATGACTGGCTCTCAAGAGGACCCTGATCTGTAGCCCGGTGTAAGCACTCCCACTGTGGCTGATTTCAAGCAACCGACATGTTTAGCAACCAGCCGGCACACCATTTTCTGAAATTTGCACAATCGGCTCTGGCAAGCAGAGGTTAGCCAGCTGCAATACATCTCTGGGCTGGGTTGAGGCAAACTGGGGAGTGGCCAGCATCAAATAACTGAACCCAGAAACTGGATACACCTAGCAACTCCTAAATCCATAAAACTCTGCATTTCAACATTTCTGAATCTTAGTTATGATAAGCGTTCATAACGATCGTGAACCTCTTCATAGCTCTGCGGGGAATATTCCCCGGGCATTATCTAAGCATTACTATTATGCCCATTTTACGGATGAGGAAAGACAGCGTCAGAGTCCAAGCGATTAAATTGCATAATTAGCAGTTTCTCAAGTCTGGGCGGAAACCTACCTGGCTCCCCCCCCCCCCCCCCCCCCAGAGGTATTTCACTGCCTGACACCCAGTTTATTTCAGTTCAGTAAGAATGGGAATCCCTTCCCTAGCTCCTCCCCATCCCGAGTTTCAAGCAATGCTGAACAAATTCAGGCCATCGGTTGTCTCGGCCTTCAGAATGAATCCCAGGGTTAAGGCTGAAGGTGGGGTCCTCTTCTTCCCCAGCTCCCCCTCCTCCCATCCCCCACCCCAGTAACCTAAACCCTAAACACCTTCCCACTGCTTCCCTCCTGGCCCAGGAGGAGCCGGCAATCTCCTCACTACGAACAATTTGCTTCAGTCCTGCTGCATGTTCCTGCTTATTAAATTGTAGGATTATCCCATTCCACTGCGGTGACAGGGCTCCTCGACTGTTTTATTGCTCTATTGCTCAGAACTGCTGGACTCAGCACCAGAGCTTGCTTCTCCAGGACTGGGGCAAGATGGATGAGCTGGCACCTGCTAGCACGTTCTGAGAGCAGAGCCTGCGCTCCGCGCCCCCAAAATGATTCCCCATCCAAAGCTCTGGTTTCTCGTTGTTTTTTTGTTTAAGGGTTGCAAGTAAGAGGAGACCAGACTTGGCTTATTTTCCCCCATCTCACAGTTCCGTAGGTGTAATAAACCATTCACGGAAAAATTCTGCAACTATCTGACCCTCCCCCTCTTTTTCTACCTCATCCATTTTGCCCACCTAATCTGCTTTCTGGGACGACTGGGCAGACCAGCAAAAATACGCTTAGGTTATAATTAGCTGTGAGCATAGGCGGACGCATGCGCACCCATAGGCGCTCGCGCACGCGCCCGGGCACCCCATAGCCATCCCTGGTGCTGAGCTAAGCTGCCTGGTGGCCTCCCGCCTGCTTGTCTCTTTTTACCAGCTCACTGGTGAGTTTCTCCCCATTAAAATGTGCCCCTCTCCTGCCAACCCTCCCTCTTTATTTAGCAAATTCGAACTGGCATGTCATGAAACGGACAAAAAAACACGAAGAGGCAGCCAACAGAGATTGCCAAACTTGATTACCTGCATAGGTTCACCCTGCAGAGATACTGATGTGGAAAAGTTCAGCTTAGATTTTTTTTTTTCCTCCATGGCAGACAAGGTGGACTCCTTCAATCTCCTATCTTTGGCTCTAGACACCCTCCCCACCCCACCCCCACCCCCACCCCCTGCCAGGTGGTAAATCTGCATCTGTCCAGTGACCCAGGCTGGAGTTTGCACTGTTTTATCTGTTACTTAGGAAGAAGAAACCCTGCTCAGCCCTGAAGCCCCAAGGAATCCCCACACCAAACCCTCTCTTTTCTCCAGTTGGCATATTTCCTCTTGCATTTCCAAGCTCAGCTGGGTGGCACCTCCTCCATGAAGCCTTCCTGATCTACAAGGCAGGGATAGAGGCTCCTCTCTGATTCCTACAGTGCTAGTAAGAGGCACCCCTTCTTCCCCCTCCCACACATCACCAGGCTGGCGCCTTCACTGCATCTAAAGTCTTTGTGCTCAGGGGCTGGATCTTAGCCATCCATTTATCTCCAGCACCCTGTAGAGTATCTGGCACATAAGCAAGTGCACAGTAGACTTTGAGCAAAGATATGAATTAGCAAATGACACCTGTCTGTCCTCTGAATTGTCCATACTCTCTAATTCTCCAAAAGGTGAGAGCCATGAGTTAGACAGAAGAGGCAAGTGTTCTGAAATTTCCCTCTTGCTGTTTAATAACCAGAACTGTTTCAGTTTATCAAAGCCTCTTCCTATGAAGAATGCTCCTCCCACCCCTCCATTTTCCTAAAGTAGTATTCAGATGTTAGTGTAGAAAAATACAATTTCAAACAACCATTTCCCAAGGACATGGAAGTTTCCCAAACCCAGAAAGCCTCCAGGCAAGTTGGAGAGATTATTTGGAGCAGATAATGGTAGGAAATGTCCAGAGTGGCTGAGCTAAAGATAAGAGGACTGTAATGTCCCCTGGGATTTTCCCCGTCATCTGAGGGATTAAATTAGACCTCGGGAGAGAGGGGCCTGGAAGAAGAGACCATTCTCTTACCCTCTACAGTCTCCAGAGAAAATGCCCACCTGTGGAACAGGTCCTCCAGCCCCAGCCCAGAAACCAAAGAATGGACGATGAGCAGGAAAACATCTGGTTGTATCTTCTGGAATTCTAGGATTGGTTCTGATCAATACTGGAGCAGAACAAGTCCAGGAAAGGGAAGGGAAGGGGTGTTAGACCCAGACCCCAGGTCTCCTCAGTAACAAAGGGTCAGACTTCCCCATGGGTCAGGCCCCTCTTCACCTTCACCCATTCAGCAAATACTTCCCAAGCACCTACTACGTGCCAGGAACTTCTAAGTGCAAAGAACACAGGACTTTCTTTTCTTTTAAGAGTTTCATGGTCTAGTGAGACAGAAAGACAAGAAATCAATAGCTGTAAGACGATATATGACAGAAATGTGCACAGATCACAGGATGTTATGTGCAGAGTGGGGATGTGCTTCCGGAAACAACGTACAGAGACCTGGCTAGTGAAGACCAACCAAAATAGACTTCTGGCTGCACAACAGTTGCACCAGGTCAACTAAAGAGATACAAGGATGTGGGAGGGAAGATATAGTCAAGATGGGAGGAAAGGACCTCAGTTTGATTTATTGACTTGGGTTTAGGGCTTTGCTCCCACCTGTTCAGACAGGTGTTCAGTATCACCTGGTGGGAGTGTATCTGGTCCTTCCACTTACCCCTTGCGGTGGGGGGTGGGGGGAGACTTTGCCCTCTCCCAGGGGCTATATTGACTCTAGAATCATCAGATTTCTTTTGCTGCTTGCCTGTGTCCTCTGTTGTCTGTTTCTAAGAAGGTGCTTCTATGGGGAACTGGTAATAGGAAAAGAAATTACTTCTAATTCTACCCCACAGGGCCACTAAGAGCCAACACAAAACTCTTCTACATGGCACATCCCCATATCGTTGAAAATAGCTATTATCTCCCCTGCATTCCCCCCGCATCACTTCTTTAGACTACAAATCCCGTTTCTTAATCCTTCCCCAGAGTGACCTATTTTCAAATCCACCTGAACACTTTTTTCTCACTTTTAGATTTGTATTCACCCTTCTTAAAATGTGGACCCCATAACTGAATGTAATAAGCCACGTGTAATCATATCAGTACAGAGTAGAATAGGAATATCACCTCCCTTGTTTTCCATCCCATATTCCTGATAACACAACGAAAGATAGAATTTGTTCTTTTGGTAACTGCGTCATGTTCGTTGAGTCCCAAAAAGCTTACCATAAGTTCAAGCCCTGAGGTGGCCTTTTTTTTTTTTCCTATTTCTGCTGCTGCTCATCCACATCTTACCCACCCTACATCTGTACAGTCACTTTGTGAGCCAAAGTACTAAACCTAGGCAGTGGCAGAAGAATTAACATGCACACCTGCCGACTTGGGGCCCTAACTGAGAAACCTCACAGGGAAAGAAAGGCTATCCCGGCTCTCCAAAATGCGGAGCAGACCAAGAAGCTACTGGGAGGCAGGTGATGAAGGCTCCAATCTGTAAGCAGCCCAATGGGTACCCCCGCTTCAGGCCGTGGGCTCTGATGTCCCCATCAGGTTTCTGGGAACAAGTTGTCTCCTTGTGTCACACTTAACTTTCCCGTTTCACCCCTAGGAGACAAGCGCACTCCAAGTGTTGTGCCATAGCGGCTCTTGGAAACGTCTTTTCTGGTGCCCCTTTCCAGGAGAAAGAATTAAAGTTGATTCCACAGACCTTTATGAAGGATGTCAGGCACAGTGCTGGGAATGGAGGCAGAGCGGCAAAGTTAGAGGAGATTATAACCAGAATCTAGTCCAGAGGGACTGATAGGTAACGCTGATGTTAATCAGGTGTCAGAACAGTTGGGAGAGTTTGCAATCTTTTACCTGTTCCCTCGAAAGCCATAGATGTGGCAGTAAGATATGGGCTGGAAGTCACAGCAGAGGGAATGTGTGTGGGGACCAAAGATATCACAGCAGAGAAGCCCAGGCTCGGGCATGTTGAGGGGGAAGAAGAAATGAGAAACAAGGATAAATAGTGCACCAATCTGAACCTCAAAGCCCTACATTAGAGAAAGTGAATAAATACCCTCATAATGGCAAGCTCCTGAGTGGAGACTGGAGGCAGCCTGTGTTCCTGGTGCAACCACCCTGCCCTCCCAGCTCCCTTCTTTTCTGCCCACAGACACCCTTGAAAGAGTCTGGAAATGCCTCTTCGAGCCTTGGGGCTAGAAATGGCGAAGAAGGGAGGACGTCTAGGTGTTTCGCTTCCCGAGCTGACGTTGGAACAAAGAACCAGACTGAGTGGTGGGAAGACGGGTGTCTTTTGTCAAAGCCACCCAGAGGTGCTTCCAACCCCCCTCTAGATTCACCCTACAAACCGGTGCCCAAATGGTCCACAGAGCACCTTCCTGGACCTTGTTGAATCAGATTGGGGCAGAGATTAATAACAATAATAATAATAGTAAATATCTGCTGTTATTATTATATCATTATTTTTAGGGCAGGGGCGCCCTTCCTGGCTGTGTCAACTGGGTTACAGTCTGTTTCCATTTTTCACAACAAATTTGAAGGTCAAAGATGACCCTTGGAGGGCAAGAATAGAACCAGTAGGACTTATGCTTCTTTTCTGCCCTACCTACCCACGTCCCCTCCCTTTCCCCGCATTTTAGGGCCGTCAGATTTGTCTGCAGTCTGTCGCTCTGATTCTAGTCCTACCCTGGACCGGAGTGAGCTTCTGAACCACAGTGTGAGGGCTCCTTCCTCAGGGCTTTCATTGAAGCTAACCAACCCCCTGTCCTCCCTTACCTTTTCAGAGTCAGCTCAAATGTTGCCCTCTCTCTGGAACCTTCCCTCCGTCTCATAGACAAAAGCTGACATTTCCCTTTTGGGGACTACTCGTAGTGCTTTTCTCGCTGGCTTGTTCTGATGTCTGTTCAGGTATATGCACATCTAAGTCGGGAGCTCCTAAAGGGTAAACACTGCCTCTCACTCACCTGGAACCGAGTTGACGCTTTGATGGAGTGAGGCGGTGAGGGAGAGCGTGACTGAATGAATCTGTGAATTAATGAATGAAACACAGGAAGGGAGAGACAAGGACATAGGGTCTCCAACCCACAAGTGTGTGCCTGTTGGCCAGGGACTCTGCTTCTCTCTCTACGTGACTAGTTGGAAAATGGAAGAGCTGAGACTGTATTAAAGCAAACTGAGTCCAGCTGGCAGGGAAACCATGTGCCTTGACAGCTACGGGGAGGAATCCCCATCCTTAGGAATATTATCACCTGGAAAATCTCCATCCCCTCCCTTTTTCCTTTCTTCCAGAAAGAGCATAGAATGCTCTAGGCAAATGTGACACCATCCGGAAGCAGAGGCAGCCTGGAGAGTTTGTTATAAAGAGCCCTCACGTGGAGGTCAGTAGATCCAGATAAATTAGAATCTTGACCCTAGCCTGGCTGCATGAACCTGAGAAAGAAATTCTCTCCCAGAGCCTCGGTTTCTCCATCTATTTGGTGAGAAATGTGGATTAGGTGATTTCTAAAGAGATTTTGAACAGGTGGGATTCAGTTTTATGCAGGCCTTGGGACAGGACTGCACGAAGATGCCCTAGAGATTGGGTTCTTGAGTTCTCCTCTTGACCTGCATAAGGGCGGGCTCTCTCTTGCTGCACACCAGGAGATCTGCCAGGAAAGCAAATGGAAGTCAGGGTAGCATTCTAGGCAAAACGCGCTACAAGTGAGGAGGCTTCAACTTCCCTTGCCCTCCCAGGGCTTCCAGAGGGCTCCGTGGGAAGAGGGGAGCAGGAAAGGGGAAGGAGGGAGGGCTTGGAGGGGTCACCGCTCAGCAAAGGAAGGTGGAATTACAATAATCAGGGTTGAGAGCCCAACCTCTTTAACGTTTCCCGATGAGTTTGCTGGCTCTTTCTACAATTCCTTCTGCCTCTCCCCAACATTCCCCTCAGACAGGGTAGTGTTTTCCCCCCCCCAGGAATAGAAGGGAAGCAGATCACAAAGCCTCCTGGATTACACAGGCCACTGGCTTCTCACAAAAGAGCAGCGAACTCACTCTGTGCCAAATGCCGGGAAAACCCACTGGTTGGGCCTCTGCTCCGACCCTTGGGCCCCTTTCTACGACTGTCCCTTGAAGGGCTGTCGGCCCTCTGCAGCATTCCAGAAGTGCAGGGCTAGGAAGTCGGTCAGGGCTAAAAGCTCAAAGACCACCTATTGCCACTGCGCACTCGCATGGGTGTGTAAGCACGGGAGAGCCACAGGGCCTGTACTCGCCCAGATAAGATCTGCGCCTTCCCCTTGTCCTTCCCCAAGTCTTTGGGAGACCAGAGCCTTCGGGGCCAGTGCTCAGATAACCTGCAGTGTCCCTCCAGTGACAAGAGACCTCACCTCCCTTTTCTGGTGTTTACAGAACAATAAGAAAGCAAGGTTAGCGTGCAGAAGGGCCTGGCCAGCCCTGCCCCCCCCCCCCCCCCCCCCGCGGGGGGGGGGGGGGGGGGGGGTGGGGGGGGGAGCCAGTTGTCCAAGCCCTCCCTCCATTGGTCGGGCCTAGCAGGTAACCCGAAGCGGCGCCAAGAGGTGCATAAATAAAGAGTGAACCTAGTACCACCTCCTTGGAAGGGGCTGAGTCCTTCTTCACCTTTGCCTTGGAAAAACCAGTTTCTCTCTCCTCTATTGTCTGTTACCTGCTTCTCAAAGTTCAACTGAGCCCCTCCGTAGTCCCAACCCTCTCTTCCAGCCACCTGGGCTCCCTCTGCTCCGGCTCCACTTTTCTCTGCTTCCATATGTTTTTTTTTTTTTTTTTTTTTAAAGGGAGAAGGACTCTTCGGGACTGACCCTCCCGCCTCCCTCAGCAACTGGCCTGCGGGACTGGACGCGACACAGTAAGTGTTTCCTCCTTCTTAGTCCCTGTCCTCCAACCTCAGGAGTGAAAGAGCTCTCCGGGTCTCGGAACTCCTATTCTTCCTCTCATACACATGGGTCCTTAGCCATCTCTTTGTTCTGAATCATCTTATGAGAAATCTATTATTTCTCATCAAGCTCAAAGTAGGCCCTGATAGCTGAAGGTACAGACGTTCACACTGACAGGTGAGTCTGAAATCTGTGATTTGGGGTGCTTTGGAAAACCAGAGCTGAGTGCCTGTACCTGGAAGATCATTGGACAGTAAGAGTAGAGCATGGGCTGTGGAAAAAAGCCAAACTCACTGGAAGTTGATTATCAACGTCTTCCCAAGCTAAAATTGGGGGACTTGCTTCGATGTAGCCAAATCCCCAGCCAGTTCTATGTTTGGGGGATGATTGCCAGTGATCTCAGGCAATCAATGTCATCGATAATGGGAATTGGGGTGGTAAGGTGGGTGCTAAGCAGTTAAGCACCAAGATACAGTTCTGTCTGATTTTGAGATTTATCCAACTAGAGGAATGGGGGAGAGGGGGCTGGCTTTTCAGGGCTGGGCTGGAGGGTATAACGGCTATAAAAAGAAATTCAGGACCTGGTTCCATTGGTTCTCATGTCCAAGTTGGTTTCATTAGGAAGCCAGCTGGGGCACAGTCCTGAGGGCCACTGGGGAGCAGGTGAGCAGTCACTGGATGAACTTACTCAAGCCGAACACATGCATGATTTGCTTCTCTGACCCAGCCCCTCACTGCGGGTGGCCAAGCAGAAAGCACTGGGGTGTCAAGGTGACAAAGGCATGGTGGGCAGAGAATCTTGAACTCTGGGTGTGGGGTCCAGAGTGGGCCAAGCTCCTGATACAGGTTCTGGCTCATCTTTTCTTGTCTCTGCCTTGTCGCAGGTCTGTAGGGCAAGGGTGGATGATAAGAGAAGGGCCTACCTTTTCTGGACTGTCTAATGTCAACGCCACCTCCCATGTGCATGGCCTTTCGCGGTTAAAGTGCTTTTACAGACACTGTTGTCTCCGGAGTATGTACCCTAGAGGCCCAAAACCCCCCACGAGGGTGAGACTGTGCACATTCCAACAGAGGACTTGAAGAATCTGGTGGACCATACACGTTGGGAGGGTAAGAGTGGCATGACGAGGGTCTGAAGGGAGACAAATGGACCCCTTTGCTTTCCGAGTTGGACTGAAATCCAAAGAGAAAGCAGAGAACCCTCCCATTCCGCTGCCTTCTGCCATCATTTATCAGAGTCAGCCAGGCTGGTCTCTTTCTTCCCTTGACTGTGAAATGGGCCACGGGCAGTGCGGGAGGATTACAAAGTCTAGCTAATTCACAAGCAGGGCACGTTTCTCTCTCACGATCGAGAATTGTGAGTATTTGTGAAGAAGGCTGAGTGGGAGAGAATGGGCCAGGCTTCTTCTTGTCGGCACCCAGATCCCTGCCCCCAGCATCCCCTGTATTCACCCTGACCAAGGAAAGCCAGGCCCTTCCTCAGCGACAGAAGGAACACCCAAGCCCTTGTTTAAGAAGAGCCTTTTTTTAGAGGCCCTACACCCAGGGGGCTGGATCTTGGGGGAGGAGCCACATTTTAAGCTAGTGTCTCCCTATATCGGGTCGGAACAAGCCCCAGGAAGAAAGTATTCCAAACAACAGGGTGGATCTGCCCAAACTCACCCAGTCTGCATGTTGGTGCTGAGAACAGCCTTTTATGGGGCTTGCGCTGAGCCACAGGCATGCCTGAACACCGCGAGGAAGAGGCCGGAACAGCAACTAAACAGCAATTGTTGGATGGGCATTGCTTTTAAGAGGATGGAAAGCCTCAGATAGGCTCCAGCCTCCCTGTTTGGTTCAGCCCCTGAAAGCCAGGGCTACCTCCTCTCTCCCCACATCCCCCATCACCATGCCCAAAGATTTTATGCTTGTTTCCAAGCAGATCTGGCAAAGGATGCGGGGTCGCTGGAAAGTAGACATCCTAGATATGTGGGTAGGGGTGAGACCAAAGAGTCTCACCCTCCTCTGCCCACCCCTGCCCTCAGGAGTGGGCCTGGCTCCAACCCCGGCATTCTGGTGTTTCCACAGCTCCTCACCCCCCTCCTCCTGGTTTCACACTGGCAAACGGGCCCACAAAGTACTGTTCCTGCTCTTTGGTGCATTCCGGAAAGGAGTGCCCTTCCCCTGCATTCCGTCACCTTGGGAAGCACGCTCATTATAGATGGATTTTTCCCTAGCAGTTTCAGAGCCCCTGCCTCCCCCAGCCAGGACCAACCACAGTCATGGCACATGCAGGGGGCCCCAGACAAAGGGAGCAGACAACCAGCAGCCCAACTAGGGATCTACAGAGAAGGTTCTCCAGGGACTTGTCTGGGATGACTGCTTTGAGGGCAAGAGGCAGCAAGAGCCCCCCAGCCCAGCAGCCCCAGCCCTATGGCTCAGCACTGTCTGCCTGGGCTGCAGGCAGGCACGGGAGTGTCTAGGTGAGCTGGCTCCTGCGGCCACCCAGCTGCACAGGACCCTGGGGAGGGCTGTGAGTACACACACAGGTCCTCCACGGCTCCCGAGACCGTGTGTCAAAGATCCCTCGGGCCTTTAGCCGAGGCAATAACCCTACACGCAGAGGCCAGGGTGGCCACGCGGCCCACCCTCTGGGAAAAAGAACCCCAGACATTCCATGTGTTTCTCTTGTCCTTCATTCCACCGGAGTCTGTCTCGTACCCAACCAGATTTCAGTGGAGTGAAGTTCAGGAGGCGTGGAGCAGACACCGCGGCAGCAGCGGCCGCAGCGGCAGAGAGGAGCTCCGACTTAGGCAAAGAAAGGCCCAGGGAGGGATGTGAGCGGTGCAGGAGACATCTGGAGCGCATCTCCTCCTGCAGAAGGGGGTGGGGTGGGGGGCGCGATGGGCAGATTGCAAAAAACACCACAGATGGGAGCCGCTTATTCCTCCTTGTCTAAAATTGATGCTTTGCAAATGTGTGTTTTCTGTAACTTACAAATATTAAAAGTTGCCTGCCTGCTGGAAAGCCTGCCTCTGTGATTCATGCTGTGGGGTGCTGACTCCCCCGGCCTTCTAAGTCACCTCCTCTTTGGGCTAGAATGGAGACAGGAGCTTGAACAATGGCCACAGGCTCCTCTCTCCGGGGTGCCCCAGGCTGGTGGCCTGAACTCTGTTTGCAAGCTGCTAGGAGCCCTGCTACCCTCAGCCTCCCCACGGTGCCAGCAGGACCTGCAGAACGGGGTAAAAAACTCGATTAAGATTTGTTTAAACCCATTTATATTGTAATAAAATAAATGTAAATAAGATTTAAGTGAAGGCAGACTGCAGATATTTCAGATGCTATACAAGATATATCTCATATAGTATGGGCGTAAATTCCGCTAAGGTTAATGCACTTAAACATATTTGACACATAAAAATGTCAGGTCCACCATTAATCATTTACCAATTGTAATTGCCTTTATATGGGTCTCTTCTCCCCAAGACATATGCTTAAAACACCAGGCTTGGTAGAAATCTGGGAGGGAAGAAAACAAATAATACTTCTCAGCTGTCAGGGTCTATGATTTGCTTTGATAGATTTAGCGCTGATTTCATTGGCTTTACAAGCCTGTGTGATTTTTTTTTACTTTACATCTCTCCTTTAGGGAAGGAGAAGGTTGTGGGGAGGAGGGAGAGACCCTAAGTCCAAAGAGAGTCCCACCCAGGTATGGAGGAGATGGCCAGGCCTTTATGTTAATTGCCCCTTCCTCGGGTAAACGGGGTCTCCTTCAGGGAGCCAGTCTAGCTAAACAGGCAAATTCTGAACAAAGCCTTGCTCTGACAAGTCTTCAGAAAAACCGGTTTTCACCTCCAGAATGCACCCCAGGCAGCAAAACCCATAGATACCCTGGCCGAGTGGTGCTTTGTCTTAGGAACCACTAGAAAGAAGATTCCAGCTTTGCAGACTACCTGTCACTTGGGTCCCCGAGCTCCCTCCCCCAACCAGTGACCTCAGAGGGGAAAGGCCTCTTCACCCCCCTCCATGGCCTCCCTGGGACTCTGCCCCTGAGGACTAAAGGGTTCCCTGACTGATGGCCGGAGCCCAAAGGAATAAGCATTTCAACAAACTATCTTCCTGCTTCAAGTCCAAATGGATTCAGAACTTTGTTCTTGTCACCCTCACCTCTCCGCTCGGAGCCCTTGGGCAACAGAAGAATGAGGAGGCCAAGCCATGGGCATTTTAAAAAAAAGATGTTTACCCATAAAAATTCTGCAGCGAATGGGGTTGAGGGTGGGGTAGCAGGACACTCAGGCTAATTAACCAGCAAATACCTTGCACTCAAGGTTCTGAAAGAACAAAAGGGGCGCAAAGCAGAAGCGATGTGGCGTTTCCCTTTGCAGCTTGGTTTGAGCCCTATGACCTGGATTCTTTTTAAAGCAAGAGGGGTTGTGAGCGCGCATGCATGCATGTATGGGTGTGTGTGTGTGTGTGTGTGTGTGAGAGAGAGAGAGAGAGAGAGAGAGAGAGAGAGAAACCAACCTTCAACTGGCCCACGTCGGGGCTAGAATTCAAACTGGTGGCCAGAGGGCCTCCTGTCAAACACCAGCCAGGGCATAATGCCTGCACGACAAAGGACAGATGCCTTGCTGGATCCCCACCCCCCAAATCCTACTCAAATGCAGCCTTCACAGCACAGGCACAGGGCCCTGTATTTCTAACACCAAGGTCTACACTGTCCACCTCCCCCTGCCAGCACAGCAGAGACTGTTAATTCTCTACTGCAAACGGAGAAAACCCTGAGCCTGGCCGGGAGCAGCTTGCCAGGGAAGCCAGTGTGTGCCTTGGGCTGGAGCAAACTGCCCCATCCATCTTCCCTGTCCAGCCCCCACTATTTTATGTCTCATATCTCCATTGCAAAGCATGGCTCGCCAAAACACAACACCGAGAAAATGATTTCATCAAAATTCCCTTGCAACAACAACAACAACAAAAAAACAATATTGCCCTGCTTTCTTTATTCATGATCTTTTATTGAAGCGAAAGGCAAATATCACTGAGCCAAACCTGAATAGACAAATATATACAACCACTGGTAATTTAATATTTTGTGCTAATGGTATACGCTGTAGATACAACCCGAGAAGAGTAAATTACAATCCTATCAATAATACATCGCATCTGGGCTCCAGTTTCCCAGTTCACTAGAAAATGTGTATTGGCAAAAGGCTCTCCGAATATTAAAAGCCATGCATATAATGAAGCAGTGGATACAGAAGCTAGATACTCCCGTAGGACCGTCTTCTGGTCTTTGTTGTCAAGGTCCTTTATGGAGGAAATATCCCACATTGAAGCTCCTAAAGCCGGTGCTAAATGAAGATATCCTGCCCACATTCTTAGCAGATCTCTGGGTGAAGTTTCAGTCACAGAATAACCTATAATCAGGACACCCCTTTGCCAGTCTACTCAGAGCATTTGCGTCCATTCGGAGGCCTCCGGTCCCCGGCAAATGTCGAGGGTGTGCTGGGGTGCTCTACCCTGATGGATAAAAGACTGCGGCAGAGTCCCCGTGCAGACAGCAATGTTGGAGAGAGAAACCCACGTGGCTTCAGGGCTCCCTCTCCTCCTGATCTTGACTCCAGCTTCGCCAATTGTGTGTGGTCCTCCAAAAGAAAGGAAGAAGGGAGGGAAAACAGATGACAGGCAGGAGCCAACCACCTGCAGAGGATAAGGGATTTATTCTGGAATGCAAAATGCCGCCAAGTTCTTAAAACTCAGTGGATCCAAATTCCCTTACACCTCCCACCAGAGGAAGCTAGTGGTGGTCTCATCTGAGAGGGAGGAGGGAAGTATTTACATCACGGCAATATTAATGTCGCGGACGAATTAGGTTACTGTTCGCGAGAGGGCTAGATAGTGCCACAGCCACATGCTGGTGTCTGTCTTTGGCCTCCCCTGATTAAGGAAGTAATGAGGAATCATATGGCCCAGCAGGGTCACTACCTTCCTTATGTCTTTTTTGATCAGACCCTAGAAGGAGAGCCCAGGAGGGATAGGAGACCGTCGGGAGCTTTCGGGCAAAAGGAAGGGGATGCAGACCGCGGCCCCAACCTCAAGCTCAGAGATGAAAAGGCCTGGCCCAGACACCAGTTCATTAGTGGAAATAAAATCTTGCTAAATTATAAGGAACTGACCAAGCTTTCTGGAGAGAGGCACCTATGCATCAAAGAAAAACAATGAGAAAAATTCCCTTTGTCTGGAGGCAAGAAGAAGCATCTGAAAGTCGTGTCACAGCCCCATGGCGCCTCCCTCCACCTGTCTCCCTCCGCCCACTTTCAATCCCTTTTTCCTCTTTGAAGGGGTGGGGAAGGCCAGGTTTCCTTGCTGCAGTCAGATAGCAGGGCTGGGTGGGACACCTGGTGGGCAGCAGGGGAATTACACCCGTATCCAATGTCCAGCGTCGCTGCCCAGGTCTGAGGTCATGAGAACAAGGCAAGCAGCTCCCCAGGGCATGTGGTATCGAAGTGGGCTTTAAATATAGTAGCAGTTGGATAGATACTGACCGACCTACATTTCGGTCACGTTCCACTACATTTGGGAAGAATTGGTGGCTGGGAATAAATATGAACAAGTAGAATCCATAGATAAATAAATACACACTATGATTTGCCATACAAGTCCCTCCTTATTTAAACTTTACTTAAAGCCATATTGAAAGCAGACACCAGCCCAGACCAAGCTGCACGGCGGGGAGAAGTACCCCCGAAGAGAACTCTCGCCAAAGGTAACCTAACAGCGACTGCACAAGGCTCATAGTGATTCCTTATTCGCCCCCAAGTACATTGCCAGCGGCGGGCTGCACTTTCCGAGTCAGTGTGTGAAGCGTTTAAGACGGGTCAGATTAGATCTGCTGCCACTTTGATCTGGCTAGGGGACTTTGGGCCAGCCATTTAACCCCTCTAAGACCGAATTTCCTTATCTGTCAAGTGAAAATAACGATCATAATGGCAAGTTACTTACTAAGGGCCAGACTCTGCATGCTTTGTGTATATTAGATAATCACTGAATGCTCCCAATTACCATGTAAGGTATGATTGATATTCCACCTTTATGGATAATAAAACCAAAACAGGGAGAGTCTAAAGGACTTGCCTAAGGTCACTTGGTTTGTGAGGAGCAGAGATGAGATCCAAACCTGGGCTCCCTAGCTGTGGAGTTCACACATGGGACTGTCACTCTATCCTCTCTCTTAATGTCAGTGTGAGGGTTAGACAAAATAGCGCATGCAAAGGGCTTAGCGAGTGCCTAGTAGAATCTAAGGACTCAAAAATATTATTTATTATTGCAAACTCAGTATCCAGAAAAGGTTTCTTTAAGAAGCTTGTGTAATGCCCACCGACCAGGAATAAATAGTACATGCACATCTTTGTCTTCCAGCAACTCAGCATTGAAATTATTTGGGCAATCTAATACGTGTTCACTCTTATGTGGATCCTGAGAAACTTAACAGAAACCCATGGGGGAGGGGAAAGAAAAAAAAAATGAGGTTAGAGTGGGAGAGAGCCAAAGCATGGGAAACTCTTAAAAACTGAGAGCAAACTGAGGATTGATGGGGGATGGGGGGAGGGGAGGGGAGGTGATGGGTATTGAAGAGGGCATCTTTTGGGATGAGCACTGGGTGTTGTATGGAAACCAATCTGACAATAAATTTCATATATATAAAAAAAAGAAATTATTGGCAATCTAGTCACAACTATGATCAAACTTAGCTTCTAGAATAATTATCTCTTTCTATCACCTTTGTTATAGCTGATTTTCACCTTTTAGCTTCACATTCAGTATATGTATCATACTGTGGGATTTTCTTTCCTTTCCTTTCCTTTCCTTTCCTTTCCTTTTCTTTTTGATACAGGCGTGGCATAAATCAGAAATAAATAATCATTTTTCCAGAATAAATGCCATTTCAAATTTTTACTGCATTTTCCCAGGGGCACGTGGAAAACCCTCGTGAAGAAAGAAACTGATGAAGAGCTAATAAAGAAAAAAAGTTTTGAGCTCCCAAGAAAGTGGAACAGTCAAAAGCAATAAGTCAAAAATAGCAAACAGTTGCTCAGTGAGGAGGCTGCTGTGAGCTCAGCATCCTGAAGCCCACATTTGAGGTTTTGAGGGGCAGGATCGTACCGAAGCGATGCCTTACAGGTCCCATTACAGACATTTCCAAAGTTGGGGCCACTGTGACACCACGCATGCAGTCCGCAGGCTGGAGCTCCTTCTCTAAGGGTTTTCAGAGGTGAGAATGGGGACAGGAATGTCACTCAGACCACCCCAGGCGCTGGGCTTTCAGATCACCACTCCCTCTTAGAGCGTCAAGCTGATTGAAGGAAGTAGGAGGGTTGTGGCTGGAGACTGCTCACCTAGTAGTTGCCTGCACCAAGGAAGGCCTTAGCGGAAGCTGGTCAGGTCAAAGAGCAGGCCGAAGGAGAGACCAAAATGTTTACAGAATCAGTTCCTTTTGCCTGGTTGCCCTGTGACCATCTGCCTTCTCCGAAGAAAGAGAGGCCGGAACAAAGCGAGTGTCCTTTTGTATAATATAACCGTATCAATTACATTTCATTACTACACCATTATGGCACATTGTGCTATAATCCAACTGTTAATGGCCTCACCTCAAAAGCCCACATCACTCCCCTTTGCCCTCCTGAAAGCTTAGCTTTTGGCTAAATCACTTCATCTACCATAATTATGTCCAGACTCCCTTTCTCAGGTAAGCCCGTGCCAGTAACAGCAGCAATTTCCTTTGCCCCTCCAAAGGGGCCCTGTGAAACATTTCTTTCCACTTGGAGGTGAATGTTTAAACGTTTCTATAGATTAATAAACCCGCAGTGCTTCTTTAATGTGCATACAAGTCACCTGAGAATCTGGTACAAACAATTCAGCAAATGTAGGATGGAGCCTAAGATTCTAAAGTTTTAACAAGATCCCAGGCGATGCCACTGTAGTGCTAGGACCACCCTTGGGATAGCAACGAACTTCAGGGTCCAAGATTCTCAGCCCAGTTTCGTCACCCCACTCCTCTCTTCTCCACAGAAGGCCAGGATCCACATCTCAGCTTGGCTTTGCTCGTTTTCCTCTGGTTTTTTGAGTCATTGGTGTCTGAGCCATTCTGGGGAGGCAGAAGAGGCCCAGAGGGCCTATTATGGCAGCCCAAGGTTCTGACACGTGATGAAGAAGTTAGAGTCTTTTCTGGCCGTGAAAATGGCCCAGGTGATTCGTACTCATGAACCCATAGCAGTTTAGAATAGTAATAGTACCCCCCGATGCCTAATATATGAGGTAGATTATTTAGAAATGAAATCTCTGTGACCCAGGAATAAGATGAGACAACTTTACGTATCTTGGCCAGTGACCACTGATCTGGGACAAGCAATCATGAGGATGCTTTAGCTGCCAGACAACCCGTAGCTAAACTTAGCAATTTTCAAGATGGAGGAAGAGAGAAGTCAGGCAATTTACTAAATATCAAGATTCTCAGCCAGACCTTGAACTGGCCTATTTCTTCTGCCTGTTAATGTAGGGGTATTTTCAACAAGCTATTCTATCACCGTGCTAGGAAACTTCTGCTTTCTTGCTGACTTACCGTGTGACTTCTCAGTGCCCTAAAACTCCATGTCTCAATTCATTTTTTTGTCAAACGGGGACTGTGGAGCTGGTAAAATTCAAAAATTAAATATTCAGTATGAACGTGTATTTATAGAAGTACACTCCTAAAGTTCAGCTACTTTTTCAGTGTTTACTAGAGAAATGAATACCACAGATAAATGGCTGTTCTGCAGTAACATATTGGCTCATGAGGTCAGTGACTGGAAAAAACTCAAGCCAAAGGACAGATTTGAGTGCAAATCTAGTCCCTGCTCTTAGGTAAAACAGTGAGCCTATGTGCTCTTCAGTTCACCAAAAGTTACGAAGCAAATCATGGTCTCCACCCCTCAAGATCATTATAGGTACGAAAAGTGCTTGGTGAATGATAAATAGAAAAATGAGCATTTTTATGCATCTCAATGATACTAGGACATAGAGAAGATAAAAGACAGCGAGACCAGAAGAGCTGAGGCAAGACGGAGGGTTCATAGCCCTGAGATTATAAGACACAAAAGGACCAGAAGCATCAACAAACTAGGGGTCTAAAACCAAATGGGCGGGACACCTAGGTGGCTCAGTCACGGTCATGAGATGGAGATCCTTGCATTGGGCGTGGAGCCTGCTTAAGATTCTGTCTCCCCCTCTTTATCTGCCCTTCTCCCACTCACTTGTGTGTGTTCTCATGCTCTCTCTCTCTCTCTCTCTCTCTCAAAATGGAAAACCTATCTATCTATCTATCTATCTATCTATCTATCTAACCAAACAGGCCAGTAGGTATCTGCACATTCAGAATCAAAGGACAAAATAAGCAAATCATCCATGGATCCAAATGGATGTTGGAGGTATAGGCCGGCTGAGGGCAGACCCATTGGGACCAAAAATCAGAATAAAGTCATGGTTTCGGCCATCAAACGCACACAGTGTAGGGACTCAGGCAGATGCATTTCCTGAAGTCAGGATGAGGAAATGAGTCAGAAAGCCAGGCATGTTGGTGGACAAGAAGGGCACCTGCTACAAGAAACAAGCAACAAGAGGCTGGGACCTGACCTTGCTAGAGGCAAGTGTCTGGCCCAGTCAAGACTTCCTCAGTTCTTCCTATCAGGGCATGGACAGCTCAGAGCCTGCAGATACAGGCAGGGAGTCACGGCGTCTGGCTGGGTTGTAAAAGGAATAACAGAGCAGAAACTGACAACAGATTCTGACATAGCACCATTAACATATTCCTGACCCACATTCATTTTGTCAAAAGATGCTTTTCAAAATTGAGTCTTTATTGAGAAGACATGCACCTAACTCTGATTTGAACAGGAGACAGAGCTGCATGCAAAATAAGAGGTTAGAGAGTACCTATTTTACACCATGATTCTATATCCAGAAGCAAAGCACCCTGTTTTGTATTCATATTCTGTGTTCCAGATAAACTGTCAGGTCCTTCTGCCAGATTTTTATGGATAATTAGAAGGTTGCAAGAAGCAGATGTTATGAAACTATCTGTGACTAGTTCTTAATGGTGGATGACAAGAACCCAGCACCATTTCTTAATTACAAGAGACACAGCAAGGCGTATAAAAAAATAGAGGAAGAAATTGTGAAAGCCTGACAAGCTCTCAAATGGTTAATCACCCACATTGAACCTGAACATCTCTTTGCTATGCAATTCAGAAATATAGATCCCGCCAGCCTTTAGCTGAATAATTTCATAAGTCGTGCATTCTCCTGTGTCGCTTCATTTCAGGTGTTAATAACTAAAATATGAGTTTCCTGCCTAAAATAGGTGGCCTCCCCGGTTAATGCTGCCCTGACAAGAACATTGCATTTTATTAAATATAGACACTGTTTTTGCTACATCAAATCCTACTCCGTAGGATAAAGGTAGGGAAACTGGGTTCTTATCCCGTGAAGATGATGGCCACAATTAACATTTTGTGAGAACTCACTCTGGGGCAGGCAAAGCTTAAGCTTATTTACTGTGGATCATAGATGATCCTGGCAACTCTAAGTTGGTGGGAATTTTATTAGCCCCATTTTACAGAAAAGGAAACTGGTAACAATAACACTGATAGCAACAAAAAAATACCACAACTACCACTGCTGGAAGTTGTCACATACTTACTGTGTCCTCACATTCTACATTTGCACACATCATCTCATTTAATAGGGGTAGAGCCAGGGGCTTCTGGGTGGCTCAGTCGGTTGAGTGTCTGACTTTAGCTCAGGTCACAAACTTGTAGTTTGTGAGTTCGAGCCCCGCGTTAGGCTCTGTGCTGACAGCTCAGAGCCTGGAGCCTGCTCGGATTCTGTGTCTCCCTCTCTCTCTCTCTGTCTCTCTGTTCCTCCCCTGCTCACACTCTCTCTCAAAAATAAATAAAGATTTAAAAAAAATTTTTTTTAAATAGGGCTAGAGCCATAATTATTTTTATTCCCATTTAACAGAGGAAGAAGCTAGGGTTCCAAAGAACCCTAGCCAATGGAAAAGATTTCTTGATGTCAGGCTTGAAGCATTTTTAGATGGACTGAGGGCAGACAGTAGCAATTTGACAGATTTTCCTGGTTTGTAATCTGAAGGCCTCTGGTGATCTCTCAGAGTGGCCCACACAGCCACAGGCACAAAGATTGTCCACACATGGGTTTTTGTGGTGATTTCTCTGAAATGTATATCATGTTGGCCAACGTTAGCCTGCATGGCTTTGGTAAAAGGGCAGTTTTAGTTCTCAGTGATTCTAAGTCAGAAGGGTAGAAGAAAAATTGGAAATGTTGGTTTGTAGAGTTGTAACCAAATATTGGAGGAAACTAAAAGAATTCAGAATCTAGTCCAATTTACAGGTAGAAAACAAAACCTCGGGCACCTAGGTGGCTCAATCCATTAAGCATATGACTCGAGTTTTGGCTCAGGTCGTGACCTCACGGTTCATGGGATCGAGCCCCACATGGGGGCGGGAGTGCACCAACAACAGGGAGCCTGCTTGAAATTCTTTCTCTCCCTCTCTCTCTGCCCCTCCCTTCCTCTCTTTCTCCTTCTCTCCTTAAAAATAAATGAATAAACATTTAAAAAAGACTGGCAAACTTTAAAGAAAAAGAAAAAGAAAAGAAAACCTCAGAAACAATGAACAGAACTAGAGTTTAATCTCCATAAGTATATATTATAATTTCTACCAATACATCATTTTGTTGTCTATGATCACCCCCATTTCCATCAAAGATAGCCATAGACTAACTTGTTTGCAAAGAAGTAGGTCTAGTTTTAATAAATGTGGCTTGATTGTTTATACAACAAGAGTAGTGATTGACAATATATAATTTTTTAATCTGCTTTGCTGGAACCTTTATAAGGAATGTCAGATTGGACTTTTCCAAGCCTCTGAAGACAAGGCAGCCAAAGCAAGGACTTGCCATCAGACTTGACTGCAATACCTATAGATTTAGGTTACTTCCTTTCTTTTCAAGGTCCCAAAATATCCTGAAATTTCTGCAGTCACCAGGAAGTCACCTTTCTTTCTCGCCTAGTAATGTGCTGGAATCCCTGTAAGTAAGATACCAGGCCATTTTTCCCAAGGGGCATTATTGGTTCCAGTCAACCTTAGTTCCTTAAAGCTGTCTGGTCATATCTGAGTCTTTGTATATCTTTCTCAAGTATGACATTCCAGTCAAGGCCTTGGTAATGCAACCAATGTTTTCCAGTGTGTCTTATTACAAGAAAAACAGATTCTTAGTGAACTTACGCAAATAACTGTATTGCCATGAAAATTAGAATACACACTGAGAGTTTATGAATTCTAGAGGCACCAGATGGGAAGAAAAGATAGAAGTTTTATCTTTGTTCACAAAAGTATATATTCCCAACTGTTCTAAGTCATAGGTAGCTTAAAAGAGAAAAAAGTTTCCTTAAATGTGGAAAACAAAATGTTTTTTTAATTGGCCATGTTTTAAACAAAAAAAATTATAAAAAATTATAAGCATACTCCTTAGTTCATTGAGTACAATGTAATTAATATTTGCTCTGCTTGAACCTCGTTATTCTATTAGCTCTGGAAATTCTTACCTAGTTCAGTTTTCTGATCTTAAAGTTATCAGAAATCTGTATTCTAGAACACTTTCTATAAGTCTTCTTGAAGATGAAGTACTTTTGCAGGAACACTTTTTCAAAAGCATCAGAGAAACAATAGCCATCTATAAATGACAAGAGACTTAAAAATAGCCATGATTAAAGATCTGGTAAAAGTCTACTACAATGCACTTGACAAAGAAATCTATTTATTTTTGTGACACATAACATTTTAAGATAACTGGAATTATGACTGAAAATGTTATACCAGGACATATTAGATTTCTAGAAATTTCATACAATTTGTAGAACACTGGTAGCACATACTACACAATACAAGGGATGCCTGGGTGGCTCAGTCGGTTAAGCGTCCAATTTCAGCTCAGGTCATGATCTTGCAGGTTGTGAGTTTGAGCCCCACGTCTGTGCTGTCAGCTCAGAGCCTGGAGCCTGCTTGGGATTCTATGCCTCTCTCGTTCTCTTCCTCTCCACCACTTGCGCTCCGTCTCTCTCTCTCTTTCTCTCTCTCAAAAATAAATAACACTAAAAAAAAAAAATGCAGCATAAAAAATGCTTAGTACTACTTTATTTTTTTTTTAAGTAATCTCTACATCCACTGTGGGGCTCGAACTCATGATTCTGAGATCAAGAGTCATGTGCTCTATCAACTGAAGCACAGCCAGATACCCCAGTATTACTTTTTCATTTGACAATTTGCTTCCCATGTAATTTAACATATCAAATAAGCCTAATTAGTTTAACATCTTCTTTTTTATAAGGAGAGAGAACAAATCTTTTGAGATATTCCAGGGACCCTCTAAAAAATTCCCACAGTTAGTTCAGGACTTTATTCAGAACTTGATTTTGAGAAGTTTGTCAAAAATATCAAAGAGATTTCTAAAAACTTGGTCAAATAGGATCATAGATCACTGTGAAAGAATACTTAGCTATACGTTTAACTATAGTGTCAGTTAAAGACTTTACAGGCAAATTCAGAAAGCTAAATAGTTATTTTTTAAAAACCTTCCTTCTTTTAATAGAGAATACTCAGCTTTCCTAAGTAATCAAAGACCTGATAACGACAGAAAATTACTTTGATGAGATACAAAATCTTTGGTTTTTAGGCAGATTACTTTAAAAGGTAAGGCAAAACCGTTTACAATCTTTTATCAAGACCAAACCAATAGTTCAAGAAAACTTTTTCCCCCTCTTAACAGGGAGAAAATTCAATTCTAATTTTATACCAGATTATTTTTGATGTTAAAATTCATTTAACTTAATTAAACTTATTTTAATCTTAGCTTGTTTGACTAAAATTCCTTTCCCAAGACTCCTTTCCTATAAACCTTCTACAACTTTCTTTTTCACATTCACATTTTGTCCTATGATTTTTCTTTCCCCTTTAAAAATAATTAGGGGTGCCTGGGTGGCTCAGTCGGTTAAGCGTTCAACTCATGATTTCGGCTCATGTCATGATCTCACGGTCGTGAGACAGAACCTGATGTCAGGCTCTGAACTCAGTGTGGAGCCTGCTTGAGATTCTCTCTCCCTTTCTCTGTCCCTCCACTGCTCTCTTTAAACAAACAAGCAGGGGCGCCTGGGTGGCGCAGTCAGTTGAGCATCCGACTTCAGCCAGGTCATGATCTCGCGGTCCGTGAGTTCGAGCCCCGCGTCGGGCTCTGGGCTGATGGCTCAGAGCCTGGAGCCTGTTTCCCATTCTGTGTCTCCCTCTCTCTCTGCCCCTCGCCCGTTCATGCTCTGTCTCTCTCTGTCCCAAAAATAAGTAAATGTTGAAAAAAAATATTAAAAAAAAAAAATAAAAAAATAAACAAACAAGCAAACAAGCAAACACTTTAAAAACAACCTCTCTTGGGGACAAAATTACTTTATTTTCCTTAACAAAGAAAAATGCATTTCCATTTCTCATACTTAATTTTATTAAAAACACAGATCTTGTTTTTCTCACAATCAGAGATGTTTCCTTTTCTATTTCTAATGGCATTGCTTGCATATAGTAGAGTTTTTTAACTCTTGAAAACCCTCATTTTTAGTTAAAATAGAGAAGAAATGATTACAAACTGTTTTGTATGTTAGCATTCTGTTGGTTGGCAAATGTAGAAATACTTTGAGAGTATCTAGAAACATGTTTTCTCATAGCAGAATTTTCAGCGTGACACATACGTATTTACTAAGAGACTATAACTATCTTTAGCATCTCTGTAAAAGAAAATCTGTGTTGAGTAATTACTGTTCTAGTATATTATCTTATTTGGAAATAACCTAGATATTTAAGGACTTCCCACCATTTAATTTAACTTAGCAAAATTCTAAGGATGGAGGTTACCAAGGAGATTTGGGACACTATTTTTAAGTAGACACGCCATAAAACACTTATTCCTGAAAAGTTCACCTGCAAATTTTTACCCCGCTTACGTTTATTTACTTGTTCCTAACAATCATACTGAGATTACTCATGAAAATTTCATGAGACATTAAAGCAGTTAGCCCTCATTTTAGGTTATTTTTCTTGCTGACAACGTTTATAACAGAGATAACATGAGCTAATTTTACTTTCAGTAAACCGAGGTAGAATAAAAGAATTATACATAATGCTGATAGCTCTAAAGACAGGTCTGTATTAATGAAACCAGCAAATTTGAACTTGCTTTATTTCCCAAAAATTACCCTAGATCACATGAGCTTGAAAAATGTTTGGGTTAGTTTTTATTATACTTCTGAGATTTAAAAATAGTTCAAAAGGACTTGTTTTTAAGCCAATTAAATAGAGCTTTTTTTATAAATTAATTTGGGCACCACCATTTACAGGTAGAAAAATGCCACATCCATCATGTATACATAGAGATATACATAGACAGACACAGAGATCTGGTTGCTTTCATTTTAAAACTTTAGCCATGAATCTGGTAGAAAACAAAACCCACTGGTTTATAAATAACTGTCTCCGATGGACAGAAAAAGTTAAGGCTGCCCACTTAAAAGGTTTTTGCTAGTATTTGTGGAGAAGACTATTAAGATTTGTATTCGTCCTTGACAAGTAATCTTAAGGATGCTATGCTCCAGAGTTGAGGCAAGAGAGCCTTTTTAGCAGTTCGTATTTCTGAAAGGCCTCCTCCACCACTCCCACCCCTTTTTCAAATGGTTTCAGACCATTGTTTTAGTTACCTCCTGGGGTGTTTACATTTCAAAGACATTGTAAGATTTGTATCTTCAAGAGATAGAGAAAGAATGCAAGTTTTCTCCTAGGAGTTCCGGGTATATTTCTCTATTTTTCTCTGTTATCAGAAGTCTAGGGTAATCACTATTTAAATTTCTCCTCTTTTTCATACGTGGAACAATTGTACTTCAATGTTCTCATTTTTTTTTTTTTTACAATATCCTTCAATGTCCAGAGGCAAATAGGAAGGGCGCTGAATGGACTTTAACTTGCTCTTGGAGTTATGTTTTTATTTCTCTAAAAATTCAAGCTGTAAATCAAGAATTGTTGATTCTAACCTTTTTGGGTCTGCATTCTTGCAAATTATCTTCGAAGAATTTGGTAGCCTTTTTCGCTAAAACATTTAGAGGTTAAGGGACGCCTGGGTGGTTCAATTGGTTGAGCATATGATCTCAGCTCAGGTCTTGATCTCAGGATTGTGAGTTCAAGCCCCACATCGGGCCCCATGCTGGGCATGAAGTTTACTAAACCACACACACACACACACACACACACACACAAACCACACGTTTAGAGGTTGATGTGCCCACTCAGCCAGCCACACTATTTTAAATTTGCCTTGTTTTGTTTTAGGGAGGAAATCTCCAACTAAGATGGAAATGGAAATATTTCTATATTTTTTATCTTCCCGGTTTAGCGCAGTATGCCTTTGAAAAGTCCGTATAAAGCTTTCAACAAAGGCCTTTGAATGAGATCATCTTCTTTCTGAGTGTGCAGTTTAAACTTAGACCAATCCACTTTAGGGAGGAAAGCCTCCATCCAATGCCGATCCTATCAAATCTTGAATACCGGCCTGAGTTGAGCTATTTTCTGGTCATTTGTAAAAGGGCCTGGGGGAAATTCTGGCCATCTGTTTCCTCTATGATAGGGCATTAATTTTGTAATGTTTTTCTTTAAATTTGGTAGGATCTTTGGGAAGTAGAGGTAAAAGGGGCTTTATAATTTAAAAGATCCCCTGTTGTCCAGGGGACATGAATTCTTTGGGTGGGGTCTAGGGCATATTTGCAAAGAATATACCACATAATAAGAGGACCTGAAACTGGCAGAGCCTGATTACAGAGCCCAACAAAACAAGTTCTATGACTGAGTTTTATTGTCCATTCCAGGTGCTTTTGTTCAATCAAGGGCTCTTAGTATTTACAGGAGTGACCTGTACATTCTGGGTTTAGAGATGAGACCAGAGCGCTCTCCGAAAGTCTTACAGGGAAAGAGAAGCTAAAATAAGCATCTAGATGTTTAAGGGATATTTCTGGAGAAGTTAGAGGATTTTGACAGCTAAGAGAACTTGCTAAGGAGACCAGGCAAGATTCTAAGGAGAGTTTGTGTTGCACGGGGGCTTTAATTTTTGTTCTGTCGCTTTATCTTGTTAAGGGAATCCCTAAGGCTAGCAGTTATATTTCCTTGTGGCTATCTTTTATTATTTTTTTAAGTTTATTTACTTATTTATTTTGAGTGGGGGGAGGCAGAAAGAGAGGGAGAGAGAATCCGACAGCACAGAGCCTGACACGGGCCTCAGTCTTATGAACCATGAGATCGTGACCCGAGCTGAATGTATCTACCTTTTCAGTTGGTCTTTCCATGAGCATCCATGAGACAACTGTTTAGGATGAGAGCTCTCAAAAACTTTTTTTTTTCAAATACAGAAGTCTTTCCAATTCAAAAAGGTCATCATCTGGCCATTGATGAGGAGGATCTTATTTTTATCTCAATAATGACTCAAACCAATAAGCCATTTTATGGCTTACCCAAGGACACAAGAGGCCTCTGACGAAAGAGTGCAAAAGATGTAGTCCTGACAGGATCCAGAGAGTTCGTTCCCAGGGTTAGCCTCAGAAAGCAAGGGACTTCTTATGACAGATGTTAAGAACTGTGTGGTAAAAACAGTATCTCTGGTCTCTCACAGGAATGGGGGATGCCTCCAGCCACAAACCCACTACTCTGTGACTGGGCCGACGCTACTGGGAATGAGACTTTCCAGCACTAACAAAGCAATGGAGGTTGAGATGACAAAGACCCTTATGGACACACTCCCTTAAGAGCTGGCACAACTGGGGCGCCTGGGTGGCTCAGCCGGTTAAGCATGTGACATCAGGTCACGATCTCACCGTTCATGGGTTCGAGCCCCGAGTCAGGCTCTGTGCTGAGAGCTCAGAGCCTGGAGCCTGCTTTGGATTCCATGTCTCCCTCTCTGTCTGTTCCTCCCCCACTTGCACTCTGTCTCTCTCTCTCTCTCTCTCTGTCTCTCAAAAACAAATAAAGATTTAAATAAATTTAAAGAAAGAGCTGGACAAAGAGAACTCTGCTTATGACTTTGTGTCTCAGAACCCCCAGTCTATTCAACTGGTTGTCAGATGCACGCCTATATTTGTATCTTGTGGATAGGGGGGACCGGAGAGAACATTCTCATTGGTCACAGGACCAAAATCTCAGGACATAGAACAAGATGACAGGAAAACCCCATCAGATCTATGGTTTTCCTCCTTACGATAAATAACACAAAAGACAAAAACAAAAGAAAGCAATGATTATCTCTGGAGGAACGGAATTCGTGGAAATCAGGAGTATTCGGAAAACTCCTTGCTATACCCAAGGAACTAGTTCACACAAATATTTTTTCCTGCTAATTTAAACTTATAAACAGAAAATGACTCTCACCACTCTTCCAGTAGACCCTGCAGGCAGAGATCCCAGAGCCTGATGTGGTACGAATTCTTACCTTGCCAGAGGCCCCGGGATCTCTCCAGAACTCCTGGAGAGAGTAGTGTCCAGCCAGGGCAGAGTCCCATGCTGGCCGCCAAAACTGTAGGGAAGGAAAGCGTTTCCCTTCTTATCTTCTAGGTTCTTTGCCTAGAACCTAATAAATAAATTGACATAATTCAGATTAACAGGAGAAAACCAACTTTAATTATATAGGTACAAGGGCCCCACAGAGACATGAGAGGTTCCCCAACAGTCGGGCAATTGAGTTTTATATGCCACCTGGAGTTGAGGAGAAGGGGGAGGGGGAGGGGTCTGGGACTTCAAAAGGGAAGAAGACATCCACAGAAAGGTGGGAAAAGCAAATGTGCGGTGAACGAATATTTGCTGTGCCCAGCAAAGAAGTCTTTCTTATGTAAGAAAAAAAAGTTATCTTTGATAATACTCTCTTCCTGGTATAGGCTCTCTCGCTAAATTCTTTCAGGCAGTTGAGAAGAAGGTAAAAACACCCTTCTTAAGTCTGTAGGACCTTGATCATCCTCAGCTCAAAATGATGCACCAGCCAGAGTGTTGCATTCTGCACTAAACCCCCGCCCCATCCTTTTGTCCCTACGACGTTTTCTCAAGTATGCAACAATTATTTATAAATTTATACATGTGTATATAATTATTAATATATTTATTTTTTTTTTAAGTTTATTTATTTTTCAGACAGAGAGAGACAGAGCATGAATGGGGGAGGGGCAGAGAGAGGGAGACACAGAATCCGAAACAGGCTCCAGGCTCTGAGCCGTCAGCACAGAGCCCGACGCGGGGCTCGAACTCACGGACCGCGAGATCGTGACCTGAGCGAAGTCGGCCGCTTAACCGACTGAACCACCCAGGCGCCCCTAATTATTAATACATTTATATTCAACTTGACTTACAAATTACTCACAGTGCACTAGGTATTATGCTGGATGCTGAGATATAGTGCTAAAAACAAAAACAGGGTCCCTTGTTGCATGTACAGTTATAAGGGGAAACAAATATTAATCAAATAATTATACTATTCATTGAACGTCTGCTTTGTCAAATGACAAAACGAAAACACTTTAGAAATGAGTTCGGTGTCCTTTACTCAAGCGAAAGCACGGATTGGAGGAGTGCAGTTCCTCCCCCAGGGATTTGGGGTAAGACTGAGTTTAATATGGCGTTAGAAGAGACAAGGCAAAACAGGGTGTGACTGGCTAGGAAGTCAGGGGGTTCCTCACAAGGCCAAGAGGTTCTGTTTGCCGGGGAAGGTAGGCTAGCGAAAGCCAAGTTGGAAGGTTGGCTCTAGCCAACCTCGTAGCTGACTTGGGTCTAGACCATGGCATGCGCTGGCACTGGGGTGGCATCCATTTTGTGGGTCTCAAAACACAAGTTAACACGATCAAATTTAAAACAAAACTAGAGACTTTGAAGGGGAGGAAGGGAGTTTGTTAGACTTTCTACAGAATGTTTTGTTCCCAGAGCAACAACAACAACAACAAAAAAAAGAGAGGCAAAAAAAAGTGTTTTGTGTGCAAATACTCCCTGAAAAGACAGCAAGTCACACCAAGCTATAAATGATTAAATCAGTGCTTTTCCTAGATCTGAGTTTTCTGAAGAGAATGAAATCACAGAGGTAATGCGGCGCTGAGAGTGGGGGGAAGAACACAGCAAAGAGATGCTGGAGAGCTCAAGACAAACGTTGGCTGCTTCTGTAATTTCGCCCGGGGCCAAGACCGACTGCCGGTGCTACACTGGGTCGCAGGAAGTCTGTTAGCGTTTACCCACTTCCTACTGAGAAAAGAAAAGAACCTCAGAGCACCAGCGTCTAGAGAAAGAGAGAAAAGCAACTTTTAAATGAAAAAGTCCCTCCTGTGCGACGTCAGAAAGCTTCCTTTTAAATTGGATAAACAGCTGCACACCCAAGAATAATCGGCAGTGAAAACAGCCCTACTCAGACCACCTGTCCTTGTTTTCGGGGTGGGAAACCAACTGCATTTCATTCTGCAACAAAATGGGCAATTCCAGATGCATGGTCCCTTGGTGTCCTATGGTCAAGTGTTCCCTCTGTGCTGGGGTCCGGTCCCTCTCCACGAGCCATTTCTCAGAAGGTGTGTGAGCCTTTGCTGTAGATGACACGGCCTTGTCCCAGAAACCCAGGTGTCTGTGTTGCAATTTTCTCACTGGAACTTTCCAAAAGTGCTTACCATCGCTGACACCTCCAGCACCACTGATTTGGCTTGATTGTGTGGCTCAGGCATCAGGGCCCTCGTACCCTTACCAAGACCTCCAACACGCTCATCCAGTCTGATTAACAGGTTGTCGTTGCCGAGGGGACCAGTGTGATAGTCTGTGGGATGGCTAGATGACCCAGGTCTCTTTAGATCATATTATGACAGAGGATGGAAGAGGATGGGGCAAAACTATAAATATATACCAATGTCCATTCCGAGCGAATATCAATTGTTTCTGATTCTCTTTAGAGAGAGATGAAAAGAACGCTTTGGCCAGTCAATACCTGGTGCCCCAGATCATGTTCATCTGGTGTAGCAAAAGGCAGATGTGATTGGATTTACTATTTGCTTGAGTTTTAGGTAATTCATTGTCATCTTCCACGATCTGTCTGCTGCTACGGAGGCCAGACCGGTGAATTAAATGGAGCTTATGATAAGGGCCATGACCCCTGCATCCTTTGGCTCTTTAAAACCAGAGCTAATTTCTGCCATTCCCACTAGGATGTGATATTGTGATAATTGTTTGTGATTTACTTTCCTGGCCAGCAGGTGGAAATGGTGGCACAAAGGATTTCACTTAGCCTTTCTCAATAAATAGCTCTTACCCCTCAGGCCAAGGAACTAATGGATGGTTTTGCTAAATACCAAGTACTTCTATTCCCTTTATACATGTAGGGACCAGGGAAGTGGTCTTCGGGTGGATCTGCAAACCTAATACACACAACTGTGAGCCAGATCTGGGCCAAACTTCCAATTATTACCTGGCCCCCATGTGCTCCTACTATATCAGTGAAGACAAGGTAATACTTCTAGTTCCTAGATATCTCCTCGGATCTGGTGCTCAAGAGTCCTTAAAATGTTTGGGTATTGCCCTTTCCCCAGTGGAGTAAATGGCTGGAATCCCTTTGGGGAATAACTGGTAGACCCAATGTTGTATACACTTCCTGTGGTGTTTAGGGTCCTTCCTCCTGGGAGCCCAGCCTCTCCTTCAGTGAATGAGTTCCAGACCTGAAAGCTGGCTCATCTCTGAAAACTGAGCCAGGAATCATGATATTTTCTTAGAGTACCTGCTATGAGCCTCCTAATCGTCCATTCTTGTTGGGTTTTTTTGTTTTTGCTTTTATTGTACAGATTAGGCAGTACCCTCGTTGGCTGCCCGTAGATTTTGCCACGAGGGGTGCTGTGTTCTATTAATATCTTCATAACTCTGCAGGTCAGGCACCCATCGATTGTAGCTTTGCTGTTATTTATGATAATTGTACCCACCCGGCTTCTGACAGTTAAGCACCGCCACCTAGCCACTGCTACAGGCTTATCATCTCCACTGTCACAAGGGAACCTATTTCTGCCACACTATTTCCTATCAGCACAGCCCTGTAGAGAACCATCACTTACCTTCTTTTTTGTTTTTAATTTTTTTTTTAACGTTTATTTATTTTTGAGAGCGAGACAGAGCATGAGCGGGGGAGGAGCAGAGAGAGAGGGAGACACAGAATCGGAAGCAGGCTCTGGGCTCTGAGCTGTCAGCACAGAGCCCGACGTGGGGCTCGAACTCACAAACCGTGAGATCGTGACCTGAGCCAACGTCGGATGCCTAACCGACTGAGCCGCCCAGGCGCCCCCATCACTTACCTCCTTATTGAGGCTGGTGCCCCTCTCAGTACATTCTTTACTGTTCCTCTGGACACTTCTGTGGAACATAGTCACCCGGCCTTATGTATTATATTCATTCTAACATACCCACGTCTGTGAGCTTTCTAATCCCTTCTTCTTTTTTAAAAAATTTTGTTTTTTTCAACGTTTATTTATTTTTGGGACAGAGAGAGTCAGAGCATGAACGGGGGAGAGGCAGAGAGAGAGAAGGAGATACAGAATCGGAAACAGGCTCCAGGCTCCGAGCCATCAGCCCAGAGCCTGACGCGGGGCTCGAACTCCTGGACCGCGAGATCATGACCTGGCTGAAGTCGGACGCTTCACCGACTGTGCCACCCAGGCGCCCCTCTAATCCCTTCTTCTGCCACTCCCATGGTAATTCTGGCCTTTCTACCTAACTAATGAGCCATCCTTTTGCCATACTTCTGGGACATGTCTTAGGAGTGTGTTTATCTCACCTCCTGAGGCCCTTGCGAGGGAGTTTCAAAAAATCATAAAATGCCCTCATACCCATAAGCTCCCTTTGATCTAAATGTGTGTTCTGCTTCGCCAGCTCCTTGATTCAGAACAGTCAGAATATAATCCCATGCCCTCTTTCCTGGCTAGGTTCTGCAGTTCCTTCGAGAATACCATCTCATTCCTTCCCAGGCAGGCCAAGCATGTCTTCGCTTGGAGAACCTTCTGTGTCATCTTCATGAAAGGAATGAGTCTAAGCCTTAATAGGAAAGAATGGTGCTCTCATTCAGGCTCAGAGTGTCTAGAAAACTAGAGAAATTTAAGACTGCAAGAACATTAATCCAGATGTCCCCATCTCATGTGCCAGACGCCCGTTCTTTCCCAATCAGAACCTTGACTTGGGCATAGCTGACCTGCCTTTGCTGGGAATGAAATTTTCTTTGGCCCTTGGCCATTCTTCTGATTAAGTCCTAGGCCAGGTCTTCAAAATTCTATGTCCTTCCCCCTGCAGATGAGTGTCTCATTACATGCAACCATGAGGAGATGTAGGCGAGAGAGGATGTCCATGTTTTCGCTGAGACCCAGATACAAATTTCAATGAATGAAGAAATGAAACGACTGAATGAATAAAATGAATGAGGTTTCACATCAGAATCACATGTGGAGCTTATAAATATGTATTCTTGCCCTCTCTCTCTCCCACACTTCGACGATATGAGTTTATAAATCTTGGAGTGGAGCTTGGGAATCTTTAACATTTGGTAGCCCCTCAGGTGAACTTCATAGGTCTCTAGTTGAGTTATTTAACAAGACAACCATTCAGTTTCCTGGCTACCCCCGACACAGCTACTGTTTTTTAATTGAAAACAAAAGAAACCCAAACCTGATGGTACCAAAGTTTAGAAGTAACTTTACCCACCATCTGCTTTTATTGGTTCTGGGGCATGCCCCACCCAGGGCTAACTTCCACAGCACTGGGTCTCCACAGAGCGTGGAGCAGAAGAGTAACATCCTAGGAGGCAGTTTTGATAGGAAGGTAGGGGCCGTATTAGCAACAACATCTCCAAACTGCTTGCCTCAAAAATGCGAGCAGTACGAGAAAGCGGAATACCAGGACAAGAGGAAGATACCCAGGGTAGCCACAGCGATTCAGCACGGTCCCATGTGAAGTGAGCCCCCCATGGGCACATCTTTGAAATGGGCCCTGTGGGATAATAAAATACAAATGTTTGGACTTACGGGGCGCCTGAGTGGCTCAGTCGGTTGAGCGTCCGACTTCGGCTCTGGTCATGATCTTGCAGTTGACGAGAGAGTTCGAGCCCGTGTCGGGCTTTGGGCTGACAGCTCGGAGCCTGGAGCCTGCTTTGGATTCTGTGTCTCCCTCTCTCTCTGCCCCTCCCCCGCTCATGCTCTGTCTCCCTCTGTCTCCAAAATAAAAATAAACATTAGAAAAAAAATTTTTATAAACATTTGGACTTAGTCATCCCTGTTCCTGATACAGAGCCCCTAAAAACCTTGGAATTTCTTGAATGATGACAATATCTTCTGTATGGTAAAGAGAAGACTGGGTGGGGGGCAGGGGGGAGGGGAAGGCACTAAATAACTTCCAGGATAGGAGCTGCTGGCCAGGAACACCAACCCAGTGACTAGAGGTTAGAACTTTCAGCCTCACCCCTATACCTTGCCCTATATGTCTCTTCCCTTTGGCTGCCCCGAGCCGTATCCTTCACAATAAACTGGTAATATTATATAAAGCACTTTCCTGACTCCTGTGAGCTGCTCTAGCTAATTACCAAACCTGAAGAAGGGGTCATGGGAAACTGAATTTGTAATCGGCTGGGCAGAAGTGTCGGTGGTCTGGGCACCCCATTTGTGGCTGGTGTCTGACATGGGGGCAGGCTTGTGGGACTGAGCTCTCATCCTGACCTGTGGGGTCTGCACGAAGTCCAGATCATAAGTGTCTGAATTGAATTGGATCGTCGGACACCCAACTGGTGTTGGAGGATTGGCTGTTGGTGTTGGAAAAACCCACACAGACCCTCACACCATGTCCTCCTATGGCTATGTCCCTATGCCAGAAAGGCCCAGCCAGGCTGGTAGACAAGGTCTTCTACTGACTTCTCTGCCCACTCAGGGCCTGGCACTGAGAAACGAGTGATTGGTAATGATGGGGCTCAGGACATGCTACCCCAAAATATGGCACTTGTCATATTGAATATCTTAAGCTAAAGAAATTTGAAAAATGGCAGAAGCAGGAAGGTTACCCTGATAACCCTCTTCCCCAGCCCAGTTACCTTCTTCCCTGAAACAGGTCATTCTCCCACATGGAAGTTTCCCTCTCTGTACCAAGAAGAAGGAAGATGTTCTTTTTTTTTTTTTTTTTTAATTTATTTATTTTGAGAGAGAGCGTGAGTTGGGGAGAAGCAGAGAGAGAGGGAGAGAGAGAGAACCCCAAGCAGGCTCTGCACTGTCAGCACAGAGCCCATTGCAGGGCTCGATCTCATGACCCTGGGATCATGACCTGAGCCAAAATCAAGAGTCGGTCGCTTAACCAACTGAGCCACCCAGAAGCCCTCAGAAGATATTCTCATCTCCAGAGATGGGGAGTTTAGAATCAAGAAATCTGTGCAAACAAACCTTGTTACACTGACCCCTATCTTCCTACTTATCTCTTCACCATTTACTACCCCTAGCCCAAATCCGTTTGTTTTGTCAAATCCTGACAAATTTACTGTTTCTTTGTCTAAAAGATGCAAAAGGCTTCCTGCTCTGGTCCCTCCTTCGTCTTCAATCTCTTGTGAAAGTGTCCATATACATGAACATTTTAATAAAATGTGTGTGCTCTTCTCTTATGAATTTGTCTTTGTCAGTTTCACCCTCAGACCCAGCCGGGAACGTCAGTGGGTCAGGACACTTTTTCCTCCCCTGCAGTTACAGAAGGGTCTGGATCCTCTACCTCCTCCCACAGCCCTGGGCGTGCACGATGCACAATGCACACTTACCCAGGCATAAGCCCCTGGCCTTCTCCCTCTTCCTCCATCAGGAACAGGGCCCTGCGGTCCAACCAGCCCTTTTCACAAGAGGTGTCCAACGACAAACCTCCCGCTCTGACCTCATGTGGAACTTGGTCTCCAAAGTGTCTGACCAGACTTAAAACACCTCCACACAGAGGTCCATTATCACCACACACACAAAATCCAACCAAATGTGCTCTCTTCCCCCAACGCAAACCCCTCTCCCAACCTGTGTATCATTTCTGTTTACTCATTAAATATTTACTGAGTTCTTCTTTTTTTTCACGTTTACTTATTTTTGAGAGAGAGATACAGCATGCAAGAGTGGGGGAAGAGCAGAGAGAGAAGGGGACAGAGGCTCTGAAGCGGGCTCCACACGGACAGGAGCGAGCCCAATGCAGGGCTCGAACTCACAAATTGTGAGATCATGACATGAGCCCGTGTCGGACACTGAATCCACGGAGCCACCCAGGCATCCCTTAAATATTTATTGAGTTCCTGATATTTGCCAGGCACTACACTCGATGTTGGAGATACAAAACAAGCATAGAATCAGGTCCCTACTACCCAAGAGCGTAAGTCTATTTTGAAAATGTGTGTGCTTAACCTAGATGAATTAGTCAAAAATGAAAGCAGGACTGTTGTAAACTGTTGTTCACTTCTGTATGTTCCACAGCACAGGGTACAGTGGAAATGCTTTTGAAACGACCAAATGAACAAATGGGAAATCAGATGAAGGAAAGCAAACCTAACGAGGCTGCTGAGACAGCAACCGAATGTCCATTAGGCACCTCTCTCCTTGTGGGTAACTGCTTTCTCTGCTTTCAGATATGGGCCTCGGGATTCTTTGCAAATGCTGTTCCTTTCTGCTGGGTTACTTAAGGATAACAATTGACTTTTCCCTTTTAAGTTACCAACACTCTCTGCTAATAACATCACTATCAAGCTTCTAGAGCCACACAGCTAAAAACTACTCACAGCAAATGGCTACTGATGAGTCAGAAACCCTTAAAAGCTGTAATCAGGGGCCAGCATGATACATACAGGTTCATGGTTAGGCAGGCAGGAGTCACCTCCAGGAAGGATAACGATTATTCCCAAGAGCGCCAAGGCTGTGCACCACCCCCTTCCCAGCACCTGGCTTCTCGTTAATTTACCTGTGACATGTTGCTACACTTAATTGCATTTGACAATTAGTAACATTTCAACACCTCTTTTAATGGGACAATTAAGAGAGTGCTTGTCTTGGTTGCAGGAAAATATATGAGCTGATTTTTCAGAGGGAAAGAAAAAAGACCAAACGTAAACCTCCAGTGGTATTTCAGTTACAGACAGCTTTGAGGTAAGACCTTTCCCTTTTGCATTTTGCAAGAATTATGTGCCAGCACGCCTTTTCGCGTTTGTTTGTTTGTTGCTTGGTTTCTCAGAATAAGCATTTCTCTACCAGACAGCTCCAGGCCGTTCACGCAGCCACGAGATATTAATTACAAGGAAGAATGAACGCTAAGCAGTTGCCGTTCCTCATTTCTCACTCGTGTTGTTGCATTGATTGCTTGGGAAAGCGGATGCCCCGAAGGCAGTATTTTGCACAATCAATTCGGGCCCCAGGGAAGCCTGAGCAGAGTCTTTGAGCCTTTGTCCTGGCTTCCAGTTCTCTCCAACAGACTGGTGGGGAAGTGTGGCCCCTAGAGATCTGTGAAAAACCTTAACTAACTTGCTATTTGTATTACCCACCCCTGCCATACACGTTAGTAACAGAAAAGTTACCAGTTGCCCTGTCACTAAAAAAAAAAAAAAAGGAAAAAAAATGTACCTTTCAACAATAGCTTACAAGTCTTTGGACTCATGAACATTAGATTGTCCCTGTAGACAAGCCAGCAGGGAGTCTGTTCTTGAAGATTCATCTAATAAGAGCTGTGAGGGGCCCAGAATTGAATGTGTCATTAGCAAAGGGTTGATGCATTGCATGTTCTGAAACAATTACTTAGCAGAGCAGATGGAATGGATCATGGAAGTGGTGTCTGTGTTAGAAGAAGTCCCAAGAATGTGGGGCCCCTGACTGGCTGTGTCGCTAGAACATCCACACCTACGTCCTGAAACCTATGCCCTCACCATACGTGGATGCTTCGTATTGCTCATTAACTATTGCTTTGTCTGGTAGGCACTTGGACCATTTGCCCCTGACCCAGCAGATTGTAAACTCCTCTGACACCAAGAATTATGTCGTATTCTGTGCTAAATAGTTCACAACTCAAGTACAGTGTATGCTTATTTATCTTATTAACAGTAATTAGAACTGTTGGGTATCCTTCAATAAGCATTGGTTGAATTACATTGTATTGAATTTTTAGATTTGGAGTCGGACTTACTAAATTAATACTGGTTTGATTAACAGTTACCCTTTTTACCCCCCCTCCCCCCCCCCCCCCCAAAAGTGCCTCTACAGGTGGAAGACTGGGAAGGGCAAGGAAAGCGTTTCTGCTCCCTCCAGCTCCCTTAATCAGCTTGGGTTGAGGCAGCATCCACTCCAAAGTGGCTGGGCGTTTGTAACCCAAGCACTGTCACAATGTTCCCCAAGGGAGAAATGCAATCAGAAGAGCAATAATGACTTTCTGTGAGCTGGGATGAACAACCTCATCTCTCAGGTCACTAGGGCAACCAGCTTCCAAAATCCCAACACCGCTTTCTCTTCCCCCACCTCCCCCCCCCCCCCCGGCCGCGGGGTGTTTCCCGCGCCCCCCCCCCCCCCACAGCTTGTCCCCAGGGACCTCCACTCGACTCTCTGAGAGTCTAAACAGAACTTCTACAGGCTCATCACCCTCCTGGATTTGTAGGGATGCGGGGTTGCTGGTTCCAAAAGATGGCCTTGATTCCTACCTGCACTGAACATCCTCAACTGTGGCACCTCCTCAGCATGTGCACACACATACAAACACACACACACACACTCTCATGCATGCACGCACACACATGCACGGCTAACTGCACACACTAATGCCACATCTTGCTAATTGCATTACCCTTGCTGGTTATTATTAAGGTCTTGCTTTCAGGACGTAGAGAGAACCAACCACATAATGATCAAGGAGACAAATGGAGCATATCAGTGCAGCCGCTGTGCAATGATAATGAGTTACATAAATCAAAAGTTCAGTAATTTACCTATCAGATTGAGCAGTGAATAGGGATCTTCAGTTACTGTGATTGTTTTGTGATAGATTTTTTTAATAACCCTTGTACGTAAATGTCCTGGAAACTAGAGATTTGTTTCCTACAGGGAGGAAGCAGAACGCTGTGTGAAGAACATGGCATGAGCCAAGAGACCCTTTAGCTAATTTTAGCTCAGCCATCTTGGGGAAGGAAGCCAGCTCCCTTCTCTCCCGGCTTCGGGTTCCCCTATCAAATAGAAGCATCTTTGCACTCTGTAAAGGTCCCTTCTTCTCTGAGATTCTGTTACCCATACTGCTCAGAAAAGTACAGCAGGGCTCGCCCTGCCTCTCACTCTGCAGATGGCAGCAGCTTTGATGAGCTCCAGCCAGCCCTTCACCGACTCGAGAAACGTGAGTTTCCCCCCACTCTGTGCGTGCTGCTCCACTCCGCAAACCCTCCACTAAATCGAGAGATGGTGTAGCTCTCTGCCTCTTTTTACTCTTGGTGAAGTGGGTTGTCTACACACGCAGTGTAGGTGTCATCCTACACCACGTAGGTGGTGTCATCCACAGTAACTTCCTTCCGTTTCAGCACAGACTGTCGATGCCATTCACCATTTTGTTTAGTTAGTGGTTTGTGGGTTAATACTTAGGCACTTTGAGGGATAGGTTATCTTCTGAACCCATACGACTAATCATTCATTTTACTCTGATTTCCCAGGGGAATAATCCCCAGGAAGTGGGAGGGGATTGAGTCATGCTCAGACTCTGGGAGTAGAAGCCCTGCCAGACTCTCAGATTCAGAGAGGAGCCTGGGGCACGGGGGGTCCTTTGTGGGATGGCGACAAGGAGTATGTGTGTGTGTGTGTGAATACGTGTGCAACATGTATGCATGTGCACCTTACGTGTAAACATGTACATGTATGTCTGTATGTCTATGTGTGTACGTATTTCTGTGTATGTGTGTGTTTCTCTGTGTGTGTGTGCGTATGTCCACACATATGTACATGTGTGTGCACCTGTGTGCCTATGTCTATACGTGTATGCTTCTCTGTATGTATGTGTGAACAGCACTGATGTCTCCTGATTTAAGTCCTGGATCAAGTGAAGGTTATATCTACAATAAAGAGGGTGAAGAGGCCAAAACCTCACCCCTTCTCCAAACCACTGGCCTCTGCCGCCCCTTCCAAACAAGGATCCCTTCCCTCCGACCGCAGGGAGAAAATAATCATCTTCTCCGCATCATCTTCTCCGCACGGAAAGAGACTCACAGAGCATGAAGCAAGTTGGCTCCAGCTCCTCTAGAAACGAGCAGATAAACAAACAAACGGGAGCTTGGAAGGAAGAGATGGTTTATGAATAAAACAATGTTTTATTAAGTTGCTATTAAATTTCAATTGAACAGGGCTTGGGATACATAGGCGCAGACATATTCCTGAAACTAATTGGTTTTCCACATCTGCCTTGCTTCCTAATTGGACTAATTACCACACTGTAGGATCATGTTCATCGTACTACACAAAGCAAGAAACCTTGATTTACAGTGAGAGGAGCAGCAATTAGAGGGAATTAATTCATAAAGCAACATCTAAATAAATCATATTATGAAAAGACAGCAATGTAATTATTGTGACTGGTGGGTCCCTGGTGGGGGAACATCAAACTTCAACCTCAAACCAAGCTGCCGGATGCTCCCCGGATCAGTGCTGCATTCTCCTATTTCATCAAGCATGTACTACCTATTCTTTAAGGCCTAATTGAAGTGCCGTGTCAAAAACAATATGGCCCAACACTTCTCCTCTCCGGCAGCGGAGGGAAAAACATCAAGTCCTCACCACCTCGTATTTGTCCTTTGTCAGAATTAAATATGAGCTCAGCACGACACGGGTAATGCGTTATGGCTGCAGTTTCAAAATGGGAGGCTTTGCAAACTTAAGTGTCATTATGAATCTTCTCTCGACGTGCAGTGGTAGTTTTGGGGTTGCAGCTAAGAGAGCTTATTAGTCGGAATAGCATGTTAAACTCGGTGCTTCAATAATTCATGGCTCCTGGTTATGTAGTCGCAGGCGAGGTCCCGCCCGGCTGTAACGGGTCTGAAGTCCTTGCAATATGTACTGTAGCTCCTTCCCCTTTGACAGGGAGATCCTCCGCGCTTCCCTTTGCTGTTTTTGCTTTTTGTTTGCTTTCTTACTATCATCAGATAGAACCTGAGAAGGGCTTGTGAAGGACATCCAGAGTTAAGTTCTTTGAGCCTCGGTTTCCCCACCCATAAAATCCAGCGACTTTTTCCTACCTCAGGTGCATCCTGCAAGATGCTCAAAATAGGGTTTCCTCACTTTTTTACAGCAAGACATATGTAGAAAGTGATGTTTTATAACTTTGAAATCTATTTTTGAAAGAGAGAGAGAGTGCGAGCAGGGGTGGGGCAGAGAGAGAGGAAGAAAGAGAGAGAGAGAGAGAGAGAGAGAGAGAGAGAGAGAATCCCAAGCAGGTTCCACGCTGTCAGCACAGAGCCCGACATGGGGCTCTAGCCTACCACCCTGGGATCATGACCTGAGCTGAGATCAAGAGTCAGACCCTTAACTGACTGGGCCACTCAAGTACCCCGAAAATGATGTTTTTATATGATGCTCAGGTAATCAGAAGGGACTGTTTGTGGCCAAAGCCATTAGAATTTCTGGATCCGGGCTCTGGCCACCCCAGCATCTGCCCTCCTGCCTTATTGACTGAGGGAATCAATATCTTGATATCCCTATAATTCATTGGTGCTGCAGATTCCTACTGAGGAACTCTTCCCCAAAGAAGCTACACTCTCTACTTCAAAAGAGTTTCTTGCACTCGAAGTGGCCTGGATCAACCCAGTCCTGCAGCCTCCCCTTCACATTACAGCAGGTCATTACTCAGCAGGTAACCTGAGTTCACGGTCAACTAGGAAGCCTACCTTTCCTCATCTCTGTCTGCTGGTGGAGAGGTGGGGACCACTCAAAGGAAAATATTGTAGGAAAATAACCTCCAACCCCAGTGCAGGGGCTCTGAACTTCCCTTGGAAGGACTTATCCCGTGTGTATTAAATCAAGAAGTCAAGAGTTTAGCAGGGGGTCAGAGCAAGGCTTTAAAGGAATGTCAGTGACTCACAGGACTAGAAGAGGCTATACTAGAAGAATAGTGCTTTTAGAATAAAAAAGACCAGGATTTAGGGGCACTTGGTTGGCTTGGGCAGTAGAGCACAGTGCTCTTGATCTCGGAGTTGTGAGTTCGAGCCCCACATTAAGTGTAGAAATTACTTTAAAAAATAAATCTTGGGGCGCCTGGGTGGCGCAGTCGGTTGAGCGTCCGACTTCAGCCAGGTCACGATCTCGCGCTCCGTGAGTTCGAGCCCCGCGTCAGGCTCTGGGCTGATGGCTCAGAGCCTGGAGCCTGTTTCCGATTCTGTGTCTCCCTCTCTCTCTGCCCCTCCCCCGTTCATGCTCTGTCTCTGTCTGTCCCATAAATAAATAAAAACGTTGAAAAAAAAAATAAAAAAAAAAATAATAAAAATAAATCTTAAAAAAAGAGAGAGAGCAGGACTTAAATCTATTTCTGTGATATATAAGTTCAAACATACCATTCAACTTCTGTACCCCTGTTCTCATTCTCAGACGGATAATAATACCCGCTTCATGAGGTTGTTATAAGGATCAAGAAATACAGTGTGTGTAATGTATTTCGCACCTTTCTAGGCGCAGACTAAGTCTCAAAAAATAAAAGCTACTGTGAGTAGCAGTAGCACTGCTCCTAGTTAATTTTTCTGGTCATTCTAATATAATCTCACTAAATGCTTGTCCATCTGAATGCCTCTGACAAAGGGAATTTACCTCCTGCGGAGGCAGCCCATTCAATTTTCAAGCAGTCCCATATCTCCTGGTTTCAACCTCTGTGTCTTCACTATGTCAGTTTCTGTTCACTTGAAAATGATTAATTTTGCCTAAATTGTTAGCTACAGCACCAGCATTTCCAGGGAGCCAGGGAGCTCCCCGTCCCTTCCCTGTCCAGGCTCAATCTTAGATCTTTCTAGTTGGGGGCTATCTACAAGAGGCTGATTTTGGGGATAGTAATTCAAACACTACTCTAAGCAGATTCTTCAAATCCAAGGCTATCTCTACCCTGATCTCACGAGCATGAATTTACCTAGATTTACAAAAACAATTGCCAGTAGAGAATAGCTTTGTTTAAAAAAAAAAAAAAAAAAAGCAGCTGATTCCATTTCTATTTGTTGCTAGGCACTCCCTTAGGATGCAGATCTGTGAGAACAAATTTTGTTGTGATGTAGAATAGTATTTCATGCCACATCCCAAGACCCATTTGGATTCTAAGAGATTGTGTGGGTCATTCGTTAATATAAATTAAAGTTGAATAAATGTGAACATGTCTACATGCGATGTAATGGTCTCAAACAATATAAGCAGAGGGTTTGAAGTAGAAAATTTGGAAGCAAAGCGCTCCAGCAACACCAGCAAATCTCCCTAGGGCGAGGGAACCCTTGGCAGGACTTTAGCAGGTGCACACGCCTCTACGCCTGGTGGAGAAGAGGCCAGAGTGCAGCTGGAGGCACCATGGGGCTGGACCCCAGCAGAAACACGGCCTCACCTCCATCTGCTCATTGTTTTTGTGAGATGAGTGTGGGAGTAGCTTTGTATTGTTGGGGGGGAGGGACACACATTTGGGGCTCAAGTGTCTAAATTCAGGTGCAGGCTTTTGAAGAGATATCAAGAAACATAGTTGTCTGATGCCTGGGGAACTTGGGGCCTTCAAAACATGTGGGAAGCTACGTTTTGGCTAAGTCCCTCCCTCTGGGGAAGGGGGAGCCCTAATCCCAGCTAACTCAGGATCAGGCAACCCAAGCCTCCAGATTCATTCACTGTAGAGCCCTCTTTGCTTCTCTAGACTTCCAGCTCTACATCCTAACAGCCCTGTGTTTTTAGGAAAGTCACTTACAGTCTCTGAACTGTCTCATTAGCACCATGTGAGTGACAATCCTGCTTATCCCACAAGATCGAGGTGTGAGAAGTAAGTGAGACACTGTGTACAAAGGCATTTAGTCAACAGCAATGATGCCTTGGGCTCTCGGGTTGTTTAGAACAATCCATTTTGGAGCATCTTTCATTCCAGGAACAGGAGCCTGGGCGGTAAGCAACCCCCGCCCCCCCACCACCGTGTATGTTCCTTTGATGTTCTATAGTCACATCACATTAAGCTGTGTCAAATCACCTTCGGATGATGGAGAGGAATTAACATAATATGATGTTGGAGGGCATGTTTGCTACTTGATACACCATAAATTCCTCCATTCAAAAGCAAAGCTTCACAGCCAATTACCTGTTCTTAACAAAAATTTTCATCCAATATGAGCCAGAAAGATGAAGGATCATTTCAGGCAAGTGGATGGGGATCCATCCCAATTTTTGATGCTTAGGCCATGCCCCCAGAGACCTTGTAATCTCTTCCCAGCTACTGTGAAGAGTAGTGGAGAGATGTCACTCCAGGAAGATGCGATCCAGGTGGGGCAGAGATGTGTTCAAGATTGTCCTGTCCCCCTCACTCTCCCTCCCTCTCCCCCAGCAAAGTCATTGTCTTCTTCACACCGGTGTGTGTCTGGGAGACAATTTCTTAGGCACACCTCGTAGACACGCCTATTGGCACAATTCGGTCTAGTTCAGTCCCATGAAATTCAAGGACACTTCCGTCCAACAGTCATAAGGACTTTGTCGATTCCACCGTCTGTAGCTTTCGTTTTCAACAGCTTTCTTGTCTATGCCACAGGGATGCGATTAGTGAAGGGAATGAGAGAAACCAGGAGAAGAAGAAGGAGTTGAAGAATTAAGAAACAGCAGAGACGAGAAACACTCAATAAAAGGCAATTTTCTGAAGGGCAATAATCAAATTTGCACTTGAAAATTTCCCAAACTCCACAGTAGATTTAGGTCTCCTGTCCCATAAATTATATGCAAAACAAGTACAAAAGAATATAAATATTTTACAAATGAACCAGTGGCCTCTATGACTATTTCAGTTTCATGACTGTAGATCTTACAAGAGTTTCTGATTATTCAAAACTTGAAGAAACTATAAAGTCACATCCTGGTAGTTTAAAAAGAACCAGTGAACTTAGGGAGCTCATTCAAACAACCAGCTGCTTAACGAGAAACCTATAGATGCTGGTGAGGATGTGGAGAAATGGGAACCCTCCTGCACTGTTTGTTGGAACGCAAACTGGTGCAGCCGCCCTGGAAAACAATGTAGAAATCCTCAAAAAATTAAAAATAGAACTACCCTATGACCCAGGAATAGCACTGCTAGGAATTTACCCCAGGGATACAGGAGTGCTGATGCATAGGGGCACTTGTACCCCAATGTTTATAGCAGCACTTTCAACAATAGCCAAATTATGGAAAGAGCCTAAATGTCCATCAACTGACTAATGGATAAAGAAGATGTGGTTTATATATACAATGGAATACTACTTGGCAATGAGAAAGAATAAAATCATGCCATTTGCAGCAACGTGGATGGAACTGGAGTGTAGTGTGCTAAGTGACATAAGTCAGTCAGAGAAAGACAGATATCATATGTTTTCACTCCTATGTGGATCTTGAGAAACTTAACAGAAGACCATGGGGGAAGGGAAGGGGAAAAAAATAGTTACAGACAGAGAGGGAGGGAGGCAAACTATAAGAGACTCTTAAATACAGAGAACAAACTGAGGGTTGATGGGGGGCAGGGGAAGGTGGGTGATGGGCATTGAGGAGGGCACCTGTTGGGATGAACACTGGGTGTTGTATGTAAGCCAATCTGACAATAAATTATATTTAAAAAAATAAAAATAAATAAACAACCAGCTGCTTGAATAAAAGAGTTTGGGTTTTGTGGGGTTTTTTGGTTGGTTGTTTGTTTATCTGTTTAGTGACAAGCCAGTTCCATTTAGCAGCCATGTGCCAATAATGCCTTTGCATAAGCAAAAATGAAAATGCTTAATCCTCTGAAAAATTTGGGTTTGCCCATTCCCTGGGAAATCTGTTCAGTAAGAGGAAAATCCTAAGTGAATTGATGAGGACAGAGAAGTTTGAACAAAAGAAAGATTTATTGAGCTTCTGCTAGCATCCAGGCACTGTACTGGGCTGGGAGTGGGAAGGAGGAGGGATACGATGAAGAGAAATAAACCCAGAAGCCTCACTGTTTAGTGAAAGGACACAATCGTTGACACAACTGACCATCTATCTGCAGGCGCTTCACGATGAACTGTAGTCATGAAGCTTCCACTTTATAAACTGACAGTGGGATCAAATATTTGAAATCATATGTGTCCCAGGGTTGCTCTCATTGTCCTACAGCACTTTGAGTTTAGAAGAAGACAGATGTCACCAAAGGATGGGTTGGACGCCCAATCACTGTAGCGGGGAAAATCAACATTCCAAGCAGAGGGTACGTGCACCCAAAAGGAAAGAATGAAAACTCCCAGTGGACTTGAGACACTATTGCTCAGCGAGGTGGGCATGTAGGATAGGAACAGGCTAAGGTGAAAGGCCAGAGCACAGATCTCCTGAGGTGCTATGTTCAGGCATTTGGAGTCAGTCTATATATTGACTAGAAAGTTCATAATTACCTGGCAGATTGTATTTCCCAAAATTGACCTTAGCAATATTTTTCAGTCCCACATGTTGTTCTAGAAGCTTCCTACTCTCCATCAAGAGACAGTCCATCTGGGCAGACTGTCCCTCATCTAACCAATAGAGAACAACAGAAGTTATACTCTATGACTTCTGAGGCTAGATTCTAAGAACTATACAGCGATCTCTCTCTTTCTCTCTCTCTCTCTCTCTCTCTCTCTCTCTCTCCCCACTCACCTGTGGAACCCAACAACCATGATTTGAAGAGGCTCAGGCACATGCAGAGGCCTCACGTGGGTGGTCCACCTCTCAACCCAGTGGAGATCTTAGCTGACAGCCAGCATCAACCACTGAACATGGGAGGGGGTAAGTCTTCAGATGATTCCATCTCCTAAACTTCAAGTCTTCCAGCTGAGCCCACAGATATTGTGGAGCAGGGGAAATGCCCTGTCAAAACTCCTCACCCATGGAATCTAGCAGCATAACAAATGGTTCTTTTATATCACTAAGTTTTAGGGTAATTTATCATGTATCCATAGTAACTGGGATATTATCTTAATAATAATAGGCTTAATAATAACAGGACCTTATAGCTTTTGATATTCACTACTCACTTAATCCCAATGGGGAACCTATTATTACTCTCCTAATTTTATTGAAAAGCAAAGTTCCTTGATTAAGAGACAGGGCTAGCAGATGGTTGAGCTAGCATCAAAACCAGAATCTTCTGGTTCCAAATCGTGTTTTCCTTCCATCGTAACATCTTCATTTTGGTGAACAAGAGACAGGCTTAATTAGATCTATGACCTAGAAGGTGATTGTAGGGTCAGTGGAGCATGTTATGTGCAGTGGTTCTGAGATCAAATTACGTAGGTTCAATCCCTGGTGCTGCCTCCTATGAGCTGTATGACTTGGGCAAATTAAGAGATGTGTTTGGAAATCCCCCCCCCCCAAAAAAAGATATGCTTGATTTTCTTCATCAGTAAAGAATTTAGAACAATGTCTGGCAAATCGTATGTGCTCAATAAATGTTGATCATGGTATGGATTACCGAATTGCTCTTACTCAGGAAAAGGGGTCTACTTCAGGCTTCCCACTTAAGTAGGATCCACTTTGATCCATATCCAGTCATGCCCCTATCCATAGGGTAAAAGCACATGGAACAAAGAGGTCATGAGCATCCAAGCCTGTGTCCTTCCCACTAGAGTATGCTCTGGGTGTCCAGGATCTTGGATGTCCACATACATTTGACTGCAAGCCTGCTTCCATGGCACAAATGGTTAGCTTCCTTGGCCCTTGGTCCTATGGAGAGACTGTGCTTTTGCCATATTCACCGTAGGCTGAGGGATGGCCAAAGCTCAGCAGCTTGCATGGGGTATAGATGTAAGCTCAGAATTCTCATGTGCATGTGTGTGTGTGCAAGGCCTTTTCAGTTGTGGGTAGAGACAGGGATGCAAAGAGAAGGGTGTATAGATGATGGGCCAGGGTCCAGGATCCAGATCTCCCATGTTACTATATTCTATCATGCAACCCTGAGGAGTCCAAAAATTTGAAATTTGATCTGGGTTTCCATGTAATTATGAAGGTATATTTGCTAAGGCAGAGAGCCAGAATATATTCTGTGTAGCATATTTTTTATCTTGACTTAGAAGTTTTAAATATTTAGACATTTAGTGTTTGGGTCCCCATTCAAATCCTTACCCCGGGCCCTGCAAACGTTAGGATGGATGGATTGATCAGGAATGAGACAAAAGGCAGGGAGAGCAGCTGCCGAGCTCCTGCAAGCATTCACATGACAAATGGAAAGCCAGATTACTGGTTAGGAGCTTCAAACAGAGAAAATAGAAGCGAGAGACATCCCAGCAGAAGTGATCAGTCCCAGCCCTCAGTAGGATGAGGGGTTTGAGAACATCCTCAGTGATATTTCAGACATGTCTAGATACTCCCCTGGATATGAGAAGCAATGGTGGGAGAAACAGCAGATTTGGGGTGGCGGGGGTGGGGGTGGGAAGTAATACAGTAAGTTTGGTTCTCTGCATGCTCAGGGTGAGGTACCAGCAGCCTATCCTCATGATGAGACCATCCTTGAGATACACAGATTTGGCAGATATTAAGGCATAGAGTGGATACAATCACCAGAGTGGGAGAAAAGGGCTATGCAGTACCTCAAAGAAGAGTCCAGCAAATATACTGTGTCAGTCAGGATAAGTGGAAGCAACCATGACTCTGACATCTCAGGAGCTCACAGCATCCAAGGTTCACTTCTCACTCATACATGTGCACTGGGGGGGCGGTTGCAATTCTGACGCATGTTCTCTAACCAGGACCCATAGCTGGTGGGGATTGCAGGGGGGAAAGGGACCATGGTTGTTCACATGCTGGCTCTTAAAACTCCTTCTTGGAAATGACACATGGCCCTGCTTCTCCTATTTCACGGGGCAAAGCAAGTCATGTGGTCAAGCCTACCATCGATGGGGTAGGGAAGTACAGTCTGCCCCAGAGAGAGGCAGTGATCACTTTTGAACAATAACATAGTGGCGTGCCATTCTGGAAAAACAAGTCTTCTCACCCCTCCTTTCCCTATTCCATACTTGGAGCTGTCTCGCTCGGGAGTGGGGTGCGGGGCTGCATTTCAAATAATAAGTCACTTGGGTCATGGAGGAGGGAGGGATTAAGATGCTGATGTTCCAAATGGGGGCAAAAGCACATACAAATGTAAAGAGACGAAACAGAGCATTAATTCACTTGGGAAGGACTTCTTTATCATCGAAGTACTAAGTACTGGACAAAGATCTTTGTACAAAGCTGGAAAATGTCCCAATACAACTAATGATGTACGGTCATAAGGGAAAACAAACATTTTTTTATCAAGCAGTTTCTAATTGCTTTATACCCATTAACTGTCCCTCCCGGATAGCTCAGTAAAGTGACAGTTATTATTGTCATTCTACAGATGAGGAGCGTGAGGCTCAGGAGTTTAATAACCTTCCCAGTTTACACCACTGGCTAGGGTCAGAGCCCAGATTCCAATCCATTCCTAGTTCAAACCTTCCCATTGAACCAGCTATGCTCTAGCATTCAGCTCTTGGCTCCAAGGAAGAACTCAGGCACACAGCGAACAGAACAAGGTCCGGAAAAGAGGCAGGGAGCTAGTTAATAGGATATACCTATTCCCTTTAGATAGTGTAGGGGCCCAGGTCAGGCTGCCCCAAGATGGGCTACTTTGGCAAGAACATTATTTTGGGTTAAAAGCAATCCAAACCCAGCAGATTCAGAAAAAGCTCTTTACCCCCCTCCTCAACTGCCTGCTCTTACCAGGAAGAGAGCTATTAACAGATTCTTCTTTACTGAAGAAACTTTTCCGTATAATAGGGCAATGTTTGTTTTGCAGACATTTCAACTTCCTGCTAATGGTCTCCCTCCCCTTTGCACCCTCAGACCCCCTTCACCTTAGCTCAGAAAATGTTGTTCCCTCACGGTCTTTGTAATGTCCATGTCTGTGTGGATTCCCCATAAGCACATTATTATACTTGATTTTCTCCTGTGAAATCTGTCTCATGTCACCTGGATTCTTAGCCTAGCCAGGAGGACCTTCAAGGGCAGAGGAAATTCTTCTTTCCTGACAATGGCAAAGTCAATTCCCGGCGGGATCTCGGAGGGAGCAATGCTTTCACACTACGGCCGGCTGTCAAATGTGCATAGACCAAGCACTGAGCAGAGCAGCTGGACTGAGATTGTGAGGTGAGTGTGGGGCATGGGGGACAGTGGAGAATTGTCCTGGTGGAGAAATCATTTCAGCCTTCCAAGTCCCCCTAAGTAACCGTCTTCTCTCCACAACTTAACTCATCTCCCAAGCAGGTTCAGACCCTACAACACATATTGCTTTTCAGCCCTCTTAAAACACCATATTCTGCCTTTTGCTCCATATGTTGCAACCTTCTCTGCCTTCAGAGATTGCAGACTTTCTAAAGGCTGGGATAGCGTCTTATTCATCTTTGTTTCCCAATGCCACTTGGTAGCATCTCAAAGTGTCTACCCAGTTGAGAATCGTTGCTCAAATATGTCTCCCTGTGGACAAGGAGAGCCGCCCTTGACTCGAGAAACTTTAATGGCTATATTTTGCAGAGGGGTGAAAGGGGGCTCCTCCTGGGATGAGTGTAATTGGAGAGAAGGAAAGATTATTTCCAGAACATTAGGGGTTGCAATTTTTTGAAGAATCAAAAACAGTCTGTTCCATCAACTCTTGGATGCTCCTTTGCATTTAAAAGCAATGCCATTTACTTACAAATTATAGTGGTTTTGATGCAAATGAACCACTTCAGGACAGTTTCCTCTCCCCAAGATTAGCTGAGAAACATGGAGAAATTGACCAAGGATGCCGAATGCGGAGCCTGAACTGAGGCCTATTAAAATAAAGCTCAGTTTAATTATTCCTATTTCTGAAGTAAGAGGCAATTAGAACCCAGTGAAGCGGCAGGAGGGGGCTGGCCCAGGATTTTGCTTGTATTTATGTGGATTCTGGGTCTCGATGTGGCCAGCAGAGCATACTTGACCAGACCCTGTGGGGAAATTGCTGAGTGCAGAGGCTTGTCCCGGGCTGGACCTGACCCAGACTTGCAGGAGAATTGTGGTAAATTATTGAATCCCTTTGCCCTCAGTTCTCTGTTAAGTAGGGAGACCCATCCCTGCCCTCTCTGCGGGAGGAGTGGGAAGATAATATTAAGCTTGTGCCTGGTATTTGACAATTTACAATTTATAAAGTGTTTTTGCATCCATTATCTTATTTGATCCCCACCAGACCCCATGAGGCGGGAATTATCATTTGCATTTCCAACAGGAAAACTAGGGTTGACGGAGGTTGGATTGCTGAAGTCACACAATCAATTAGTGACGGGGGCATGCTGCTTCTAACTCCAAATCCTTTTTCGGCCTTTCTTCCTCCTTCATAGATAGAACAATAATGAGAAGTGTAGAGAAGAACTTTTTTTTTCCTTTGCCCATTAAAGGGGAGCAGATTTTACTATCCCAAACTAGGTCTCTTTGGCATAAGCATTACTTTGAGCTAAAGGCAGTAAAACCCCAGCAGATTCAGGGAAAGCTCTTTACCTCCCTCCTCACCTGCCTAAATTTACACTGGAAAGAGAGCCTGTGCTAGGAAGAGAGCTATTACCAAAGATACCTTTTTACTTAAAATTATCTGTGTAACAGGGCAACATTTGTTTCCCAAACATCTCTTCTGCCTTCCTGGGAATGGCTTTCCTTCCCTTGGTATCCTCAGCCCCCTACCCCTTTCTTTAGCTCAGGATGTTATATAAACCTCAATTACCTGGCTGCCTTTGGGGTCTCATATTTTTGTGGGGCTCCTGTACATAGAAAATCTGTTTGCTTTTCTCCTATTAATCTGCCTTACATCAATCTACTTACCGGGCCAGTCAGAAAAATCTAGAAAAGGAAGAAGGGAAATTTTTTCTGTCCCTACACCAACGCAGGTTCTTCGGCCGGGACCCTGTAAATGTGACTGGCCAAAGACAGATGGACAAAAGAAAAACAAACAGAAGTTTATTTACATATGCCATACTCATGGACACATGGAAGCATCCAGCAATGAGTGACCAAAAGGGGTTGTTTGCATTTGGATTTATATACCATCTTAGGCTAAACGAAGAAAAAGGTTTGGGGGTGCTTCTGGGTGAAGGGTGGGGGTGCATGGAGGCAAGTTATGGGAAGGTGATCAGGAAAAGCATGGTAAACAAGTACTCTTTAGTAAGGTTTATTACATAGATTTAAACTGGTACCTTCTCCACCGATGAGTTGCTAAGGGTCCTTCTCTTCCTCATATGGGCAAAAGAGACATCTCTACAGCTTAAAATTTCCTCTATGAAAGGAAAAATTTTGCCCTCTTTTTAGAGCTTTTCCTGCATCGGCTCATTCTCAATGGCCTTGTAGCTCAAGATAATCCATAGGCCAAAGAGGCATATTTTGGAGAGGCATATTCTGGTACCCTTTGTCACCCACTAGACCTCAAGACCTGACCTTTCCCACCTACCTGCTTGTACTCACTGAACTTTGTCCCATGTTTCTCCTTGAGCGGGTCGTTTCAGCTTACCTCTTAACTCAGGCAAAAGATGCACGGGGCATAGCATCCCGTGATGAAAATTGAAACTGATGAAGTTTTGGGGTGACGGGGGGGGTGGTTCATGGGGCCTGGAGCTGACAACGAGGAAAGAATTCTCAAAGATATCTTTGGTGCAAAAAGGTGATTTTATTAAAGCATAGGGGACAGGACCCATGGGCAGGAAGAGACGTGCTGGAGTCCTGATGGGTAACTCTTTATATACCCTCAGGTTGGGAGGGGATCAGGGATAGAGTATGTCTCTAAGGAATTTTGGAAGCCAGGTTTCCAGGACCTTGAGGGGCTAGCTGTTGCTAGGGAAACACCATTTATCACTGTTTAATAAAACCTCAGTCACGAGACCCTTCAGATGCATATCGGGGGGCCGTAAGCTTTGGAGTATGACTGCCAGCATGTATCTTGGGGCAGTTGAGATAAAGGAAGTAGACTTACAGGATCCTCGAGGTTGGGACAATGTTAAGCCAATAAGCCAAGGTTCTCTTTTGCCCCTAAGAAAGTGTCATCGTCGAGGTTGCTGAGCTCCTAGAAGGAGGTCACTCTGCCAGTTTCAAGGACTTGTCAGTGGAAGGTAAGGGAATTTAATGTTTCATTTGCCTTAGTTTCCCCAATCAGCATGGCAAGCATTTAAACCCCTTTCCTTTGTTCTTGGGTAGATGGGAGTGTTTGAGGAATATCACACATATTCCACGGGGGGGGGGGGCGCCGCCCCAGGGGCAACAATGTACCAGCTTGGATTTTGCCCCTCAGCCTGCCTCAAGCTCCCTCATCAAAACAACCCCTCAGGCAGTAACAACTGCCCTGAAGAAGAGCTCTGGCGGGCCCAGACCACCCAGACCAGACTGAACTCAACCCTGGACTCACGCCTGCGCAGATGGACCGCGGAGTGACCTGAAGTTGCTTTTGTCTCATTGTAATACTAAACTCTCTACCCAAGGAGGACACAAGCCTCATTTGCATAACAGACAAAGTATATATAGGCATGTTTCCTTACGCACACGAGCGACCCGATGGCCGCCTCTACATAGGTTGACAAGGCTTCCCTTTCTAAATATTCATCTTAACCCGAAATAAATTCACCCTTGCTCGGGAAGTCATGGCTTTGGAAGCTATTTCCTGTAGTCTCTTTATTTGCTGCAAATAAAGTTTACTTTGTGTGACAATTCCACCTGGTGTAGTTTCTATCTGTGACTCACGAAGGAACAAACTCACATTTAGTCTGGATATACCTTCAGGAGGTATATCCAACTACCCAGCAAAGTAGGTATTATTATTATTCTCACTTTACATATGAGGAAACTGAGATACAGAGAGGCTAAGATAGTGGTAGGGCTAAGATTCAAATTTAGCAAGACTGGCTCTAGAATATACATTCTTAAGCTTTGGACACTTCCTTTACCCATTTCTGGTGGCAGAGCAGAAGGGAGAAATGTGGCCAGTATTATCTATGAGTAGTTACAAGTATGGTATCACTTGAGAGATGAAGGGTCAGGGGCGCCTGGGTGGCTCAGTCGGTTAAGCGTCCGACTTTGACTCAGATCACGATCTCGCGGTTCCTGAGGTCGAGCCCAGCGTTGGGCTCTGTGCTGAAGCTCAGAGCCTGGAGCCTGCTTCGGATTCTGTCTCCCTCTCTCTCTGCTCCTCCCCACTCAGGCTCTCTCTCCTAAAAATAAATAAACGTTAAAAAATTAAAAAGAAAGATTTAAGTTCCTATATTCCTCCTATTCCCTCCCACACACCCAGAAATCTTTCCTGCTAACTACTATGTTGCCAGACATTCTATCATCATAGATGATTTCTCTGGACACAGTTATTAGTTCTCTTTGTTTAAAGGCTCTTACCCTACCTGCCTCATTACCCACCCCCAACCGCCAAGTACACACACAAAATAAAGTCTCAGTCTCAGTCTCAGTCTCTAGTAGCAATTTCGTCAGCATCTTGGTCCCCTCTTGCCTCGGTTCTAGCCCATCCCTGCTTCACAGCCTGCCTCCCCAACCCACCAACCCCCTGGGAGTCCCCTGAAGGGGCCACCGTCTCTTGCATATCCGTGCAGTTTCACATTGGGTTCTCTCTTCCTCATTACCTGTTGAGCATCCATTTTTTAAAGTTCTTTGCTGCTCTCCCAGTTTACTTTTTGGACACCTCCTTAGTGCTCCCATAGGAACCTGATCGTTTTGTTTTCATAGGGCATAATTGTTGGAGCAAATAACCACATGCTACCTGAAGGAAAAAGTTATTTTTGTTTGCCTCTGTATTACCTACTTCAGTGCCTGATACTTAATAGGTATTTGATAAAGTTTCTCCAGGTTAATACTGTTCATCAACATTCTATTATAAATTAGTTTATTGGTACCTTTCTTCCACAATAGAAATGGCTTTATCGGTTTTCGCCCCAGATCGTTAGAGTAAAGCATTCTGTAAATGCTTTCTGTTATTATAAGAAAACATAAAGAAAAAGATAAGCATCACTGATACTATCACCCCCAGAGCTATCTTGTCTTTCAGCTAGTTTTCTACAACAGCAACTAGCTGAGAAAGGAGGGGACTGATGACATGGCCAGTGTACATGAGCGAGGCCAAAGAAAAAGGAGAGACCTAAATCCTACAGTATTGCCCTGGCGAGCCATCTGTGTGTTGAACGCTTTCTTGGATGTGTTCCAGATCAGCAGGAATAAGCATGAGGTCACTGGCCACTGAAGAAGAAACACCAGGGGAAATAGGACAGAAAAACCTACAGTAAGTCAATGAAGAGGCAGGCTTCTTTGCTGCCTTCCGAGAGCAGAACCAGAACACGTGCAGAAAATTTGCAAGAAATCAGACCTTGACTCAATTGAAACAACTTCCTAATAATCAGAGTGATCCACAAACACAATATATTGCCTTCTGAGAGAGTAAGCAGCCTGTTCCTAGATGTGTCCAAGTGGCTGCTGGTGTTCAAGAAAAATTATGCGTGACATAGATGGTAAGGCGGACTTTATTCAAGGGGAGCTACTATAAGGGAGTTTTGTAGTTTAAAAGAGACAGGTCCTCCAGTTCAGGCTTAACTCCAAATATAAGGAAAAGTGGGAACTTAAAGCCAAGGAGCAGGGAGGAAGTCAGTGGATGAAAAATTACTGAGCGGTAACATCAGGAGTCAGAGGGGATTCTGGCTAAATCCATCTAATAGGATTCTTGCTGAAGGATTATCAGAAATCCCCTGGAGAATGGTGGAGAATAAGGAATTTGGTCAGATATCGAGGGTGATCAGATATTGAGGGTGGGGGATTCTGTTTAAACTGATTTACCAGAATTCTTGCTAAAATTAGACCATGGTAAGATGAACACAGAAATCCAAAAGTCAGGGGTCTATGGAGAAGAGAGTTCAGAAGAGCCTGACTAGAGTTTTGGTTGAGGAGATCATCTTTGTCACTGAGAGATATGCATTTATTTACTCCATCAGTCAGGAAGCCATTCAATCAACACTTACTGAGCACCTGCTTCTTGTCAAATGATGTTCTAGGTGCTGGGGAACCAAAATCAGATGAGGCCTATTTGTCCTTGTCCTCAAGTGCTATTCATCCCGAGCAGGATCTCGCTACAACAATCAGGAGGGTAGAGCAGATGACGTCTGAGATCCTTTCTAACTACAGCCTCCAGTGAGAAATTTGGTCTCAGAAAATCTCACAAATGCATTCTGGCTTGAATGTGGGTAGAGGAGAGAAGACAGGAGAGCTTCTGATGACACACACTTCTATCCGTGTCTAACAGTGCCCTTTGCTTCTTATCTAAGGGATGAGATAGAGTGGTTGCATTTCTAATTAGGTTGGGAAAAAATCCACTTTCTAAAAGGTTTGCATTTTTACAGTGTTTTATTCAAGTTAAATCATGGGGCAACCTTGGCTCATGACCAAAGGGTCTTTTATTTTAGAAAATAATCCTCAGTCGGATTTTCAAAATTGCAGGCTCTCCTCATGCCTCGACAATTAGATCTTATCTCACCAAAAAACGGTCTATCAACTTTGAGGAGGTTGCCTACTTGAGACACCAGGGCTCACATGTTTACTTCTCCGGACCTTCACTTGTGCAACTTGACCCCTTCACACAGCATATCAACTCCTCCCCACCTCCTTGCTCCCTATTTAGGATGCCTTTCCGTCATTATAGTCGGCCTGGGACCTCTGCAGAGATACAGCTTGTGGAGCATCTAGGTGGTAGGAAAAGAAAGGCCCCCTCACGTGAAATAAATATCAGGTACTTGGTCCCCTGGCAAAGATCCTCATTTAGCCCACCTTCTAGAAACCCCATACCCCCATACTGATTGTCTCTGCTCAACTGCCTGGCACCCCAGGTCAGCTGTTCCAATCCGACCACACTCCTTGTGCCAGATACCCCAGTTTTTTCCTTCTTTCCCTGCCTCCACTCAATTGCACCATAAACACATGCATAAACACATACACAAGCACATACACAACGGGTTTTGCTTTTGCTTTAGGGCAGGGAAATTTGGTCTTCAGAAGCAGTTTCCAGTAGGAAAACTAGTTCGATTTTATTCAAGAGAAGGTCACCTTCCTGTCTATAAGAGAAATTGGCTTCTTCTAATGCAGCAAAGAAAAAGCCAAAAAATAAGTTGAGTTGTTGACATTCAAAGAAAAGAAAAAAAGCAGCTGAACATAAATATTCTGCTACATGTCCATAGAAGATCTAGCCAAAGCAGCTTAATGACTACTGGCCGACAGAAGGGCTGGGAATGCTCCAAGGTTGGTTGGGAAGGCAGCAGAAAACACCAGAAGAGGTGGTAACTAGTGGACTCCATTTGACTGTCAGCCTCAGCGCATTTCCCCAACCTCTGCTGTTTCTGATTCCCTGCTCGGACTGAATGGCCCAGCGCAGGTCTACCAGAAGTCTCAGATAGGCAGCTGGCTAAGCTGTCTGGTTGTTTCCAGCAGATTCTTCCTTGAGGGGGCAGCTTCAAAGAGCAGAGGAAAGAGGACAAAGGGAAATGGCAACCTTTGTGATGAAGAGACTCCTTCTGAAGCTGAGATTTTGTGACTTGCCATCAGCAGGGCAGCTGTGCATGCATGTGCACCTCTTATTCTCTGCAAAAGACTCCACAGTCCAAAGGGCAAGTTGAGGCCAAAATCCAGGGCTGACACAGGGCTATCGTCACCCAGAGCCAACATCTCTTTTAAGTTTCATAAAGGCACCGAATGGCTTAGCAACTCCTGCTAAGGTGGGATTGAAGGTAGCTTTAAAGGGAGAAAGCACGGGGGTGGAGGGATCCAAAGAGTCTGTTTCTTGTTCCGCTGCTCCCCAACAGTGGAGCTGTGAGCAAGTCACATTATCTCCTTGGATTTCGATTTCTTCCTTCCTAAAATGAAATCAGTCACAATCTGGGCTACCCTGAAATGTACTGTGACAAGGAGATGAAACGGATCCCCTGCCTCGCCGTCCGGTCCCTGGCATTCTTAGGAAAGAGAGCTTTCCTCGGAGAGAGAGCCCTGAGGGGGCCATGAGATCAGCCTGCATCCTGTTCTCTGCTTCCTCCACCTGACTCCAAGCGAGTGAGGAAGGACTCCATTCTTTGCACTGTACCTTGGCCCTGCTCCTTAAAATGCCGGAGGGTGTCTTCTCAATGTCAATGTCCCTAGTGGATTACAGGGGTGGCGTCAGCTGTCACAGGCCCTGGGCCATTTTCCATCTCTCCACAGCATTCATCTAGGAGTGGAAGGAGAGGAGGTGCTCATCAAACTTGTTCAGATAACTCCAGACGGCTGAACCAAGATGCCCCCCCGGCCCGCGTGCTCTCCGTCTCTTCACCTGCTGCCCTTGACTCAGGCCATCCCGTGAGACAACTGCACAAGGGTTCCGAGCCAACGTGCAGGGGCGGAGGCAGACACCCTGCAAATGTGATAGGTCCCTTTGCCCTTCAACCCAGCTCCCTTGGCAGAGAGCAAAAGTGTTGCTGAGATCATTATTTGCCCCAACCTTCGGTTGCCAGCTGGGTGCTTCCAGACCTCTCCTTCTGGAAGCCCAGGGGACTGGAGATTTAGTAGCCGATCAGGCACCAGGGCTTCCAATTTACAGTTCAGAGAAAAGAAACCCTATTAACCTGGCACCTTTTATTTCACTGTAAATCCCAGCCATATTTAACTCAGCCACCATCAAGGTTCTCCCCCCACACCTGCCAACAGCAGACCCATAATATAAAGCTTGCCAATTCCAGGAAAAATTAAGATGCTGCTTAGTATTCCAAGGGTGGTCCTTTCCACTAGCTTTCTTCCTGCAGTTCCCCCACCACGCCCGTTTAGCCAAAGGAGAATCATCTCTGGAATAACTTACAGAAGCCCATTCGGCCACGTGGCTGGGGAAAAGAAAAAAAAAAAAAAAAAGACTTAGTTTCCTTTCACCAAAAAAAAAAAATAAACTGGAGCCGTCAGCACCGATGACCTCGTAACAATCCCTCCCCCTCATCAAGCCCAGAGAACGAAAATGACTCACCAAGGCCACAGGACTCATAAGTGGCAAAGCCAGGGCCAAAGAAGGGAAGACAGAGAAGGGAATTATTATAATTAATTAATTATAAATTTGTGGGCCTCTTCTACATTTAAGGCACTTTTACATATTCTTCCCTATTAAATACTTACAACTCTGCAAAGTCGGTGTTACGATCACCATTTAACAAAGGAAGAAAGGGAGACTCTGAACATCCAGTTGATGCGGTGGAGGCCCAGGATTAAAGTCTCCAGCTATAGGACTGTCCGACTGGCTCAGTCGGAGATGCATGTGACTGTGGGTCATGAGTTCGAGCCTCACATTGGGTGTAGTGAGTCCTAAAAAACACAAATAAACCGGGGCGCCTGGGTGGCGCAGTCGGTTAAGCGTCCGACTTCAGCCAGGTCACGATCTCGCGGTCCGTGAGTTCGAGCCCCGCGTCAGGCTCTGGGCTGATGGCTCAGAGCCTGGAGCCTGTTTCCCATTCTGTGTCTCCCTCTCTCTCTCCGCCCCTCCCCCGTTCATGCTCTGTCTCTCTCTGTCCCAAAAATAAATAAAACGTTGAAAAATTAAAAAAAAAAAACAAAAAAAAACAACACAAATAAACCTAAGAAATGGCTCTCTAGCTGTATAAAGGCAAGTCCTTCAGAGTCATTATATATTTCCTGAGGGCCATGATGTGCCAGGCACTGTTCTAGGAGCAGAACTACAGAAGTAAACGTGAGATCTGTCTTCCATTCTAGTGAAAAGAGACAGAAATAAAGAAAGAAATAAGAATATCAGAGGGATAAATGCTCTGCAGAGGCTGAAAATAGGAGCAGGTGACAGAAAGAGGCAATGGCGGGTAAGTAGTCAGGGAGGGCTTCTCTGAGAAGGTGACATTTAAGGAGGGCTCTGGGGGCAAGAAAGAGGCAGGTCATCGTGTAAAGGGAGAGGGAAGTACCATCAAAGCAGAAACATGGTCACTGCAAAGGGCCCAGGACGGGCATGATCCTGGCTGGTTTATGACTGAGGAGCAGAAAGGCCAGTATGGGAGACAGTGAAATCAGGAAGCGAGCCCAGGGCTGCAGGCAAAGGCCTGGGTAAGGAGTTTAGTTTTTATTTCAAGTACAGTGAGAAAACATTGGAAGTTTTAAGTGGGAGACTGACATCATCTTTTTAAAAAAAATATTTAGATTTTAAATTTTTATTTATTTATTTTGAGAGGTGCGGAGGGGCAGAGAGAGGGAGAGAGAATCCCCGCACAGAATCCAACCCGGGGCCGGGGCCGAGGCGGCCCCGAACTCACAAACCCTGAGATCATGACCAAGAGTTGGACGCTTAACCGACTGAGCCACCCAGGTGCCCCTGACGTCATCTTTATAATTTAAAAAGAGCCATTGGTCCCCTTGGGTGGGAATGATGAGCTGTAACGGTTTTCCTGGTTAAGAGTTTCTCAAAAAGCCAAGTGGTCCAGCTCGACTACAGTGTTATCTGAGGCCATAGCCCCTGCCATGGCTTCTGAAGTTCTTGCCAGCCAAGAATTATTTTCAGGTGAAGAAAATAATGAAGCTCTCGAAAATAAAAATATAAAGGGGTTGGAACTTGCTACACAGGTGACAGTCCTAGTGCGGCAGAAACATTTGACCACACAAGTCTCCCTCCGTTCAGGGACCTGAGACAAGACCAAGGGTGGTGATGGCTGAGTCAGGAGGACAAGTATGAGGAGAGACTGAGATGAGGCCCAGGCCAGGAATCCCTCATCCAACAGCCTGAACAGCCAGCCTGTCCAACTCCCCCAAACCTCACTCAAGTGTGTTTGAAAACTATCGGGTCGGGGGGTCGGGGGGTCGGGGGGAGCACCTGGGTGGCTCAGTTGGTTAAGCGTCCAACTTCAGCTCAGGTCATGATCTCATGGCTCATGCGTTCGAGCCCCGCATCCCACTCTGTGCTGACAGCTCAGAGCCTGGAACCTGCTTTGGATTCTGCGCCTCCTGCTTTCTCTGCCCCTCCCCCATTCACGCTCTGTCTCTCTCTCTCTCTCTCTCTCTCTCTCTCTCTCTCAAAAATAAATAAACCTTAAAAAAAAAAAACCTATCAGGAAGTTGAATCAGTAGCTTCCCATCTCTCGATACACACCAGCAGCCGTAAAGTCAAACCCAGAGCTCCCTGGACAGTGATAGAAGACAGAGTTCACCTTCTACCTCATGAGGCGGCCAGCCCTCTTCGTCTCCTCACGGGGTTGCTTGGATAAGATACCTGGACCATTGGTCCATTTGCCCTAGACAACATGGAACACCACTGGTTCTCCGGCAGCACCAGGAAATGTGAGTTTGTAAGGATGGCAGCATTCTGACGCTCACCCACGCTTGTGGACCGCCAGGAGCCCGGCGGGTGGCAGTCTGTCAGTTACAGGTGGAAGCCCAGGGGGACGGCGCTTGGGGATATTGCTCATAACAGTACACGGCTCTACCCTTCTCAAAAGAAGAATCATCTCCTTTGTCCTCCAAAGCCCTATGAGAAGGTAAAGAGGAGTAGGATCATTTACATTTTAGAGCTAAGGAAATACATAGAGTCAGAGGTTTAGTGACCAGCCCAAGGTCACGCGGCAGGACAGGCGTAGAGCTTGGATTCTAACCAGGCCTTCTGAGCTGAAAGCTGTGTGGTTTCAAATTCTAGAATCCGCTGTCCCAGAAACTGAGTAGCAACGCCCCATCTTTGCCGCACTGGGAGGAGGCTGCAGAGACCCCAGGGGCAGAGTAGCTGTTTGGAAAGCGCAGAGCAGAAAGAGAAACGTTATGTTCTGCAGGGAACTTAATTGATCTGATTTATTTCAACGCAGATAAGGAACTACCCAGGTCTTCCGAGTACAGGGAGTCCTGGTTTATTGTCCTCTCCCTGAGGCAGGTTTTAACAAGTTATAAAAGACTGGATTTTTATCTCTTGATGCCTACCCCGGTAGATTAATCACTTTCCTGATCACCCTGGCCCTCCCCTTCACGGGCACACAGAAGGGAGAGGCTGAAGCTGCTTCTCAACATGGGGACGACGGCGAGGAAGGTGGGGGAGATGGGGATTTGGGGGGGGAATTTCTGTTTGTTTCTGAGCCCAGTATGCTTGTTTCACTCCAGGCCCCTCAGGGAAAGGAGTGGAGTCGGTTCTAAGGGGCTTAAAGAAAAGTCACATGGATTGATTGGCAAGTGTGAACACTGTCCACGTTGGAGTGAGTCATGGGGATAGAATTAGGAGGTGACAGGGACTTTTAACTCCTCTGGGGGAGATGTGTCTGACCGGCCTAAATCAGAGATCCTCAAACCTTAAATTAGATGAGAATCGATTGGATTTCATTGAAAATGCAGATACCTCGGCCCATCCCCAAATAATCGGATTCAGGAGGCCTGGGATGGGGCCAGGGCCTTTAAGGACTTCTACATCATTCTAATAAGGTGGTCCGCCAGATCATACCTTGAGAAAAACTTGACTACATGGACCAGATCCAGGGCTGGGATTCCCACAGTTTAGGGAATCCTCTGACTTTCCTTTCCAGATTCTTTACTGCACTGTGACCCTATCCAAACTTATTTCTTCAATGCTCTTGTGAGACAGCTGTGCATGGATTCCACCCTATACAGGAAGCGAAGTGAGGCCAGGAGAGAGCAGGGGCCTACACAGGTGGAGAAGTGCTCCACAGGGTTGATGATGAGGTTGATGGGAGATGTAGAAAGTAGAAGCCAAACAGCCCTTAGTGACAGCAGGTTCCAGATGTTTCCATTGAGAGGGGCTGAAGTGAACTTGTGTGTGGAAAACAGACTCTAAGGCTGAACATATCCACATGGACATTGAAGTTGCCCAGACGATGATAGGAAATGGCTTGCAGAGGAAGATGGGAGGCCAGATGCTGAATACTTCTGTGAAGTGATGGCCACAGCCGCTAGGTCAATAGATGACACGGACCAAGCCGTGGGTGTCAAAGGAGGAGGGGCGGGTGAAGAAACAAAGCTGAACAATAATGGTGGCAGCAAGAGCAAATGCCTGGAGGATGCCAACCTAGTCTCCGCACTGGAGCTAGAGGAGGGATAGTGGTAGCGATACAAGGAAAATGAGGAACTTCCAAAGAAAGAATCACAAAGAAGGTGGTCCTCTCAGGAGGAACCCAAGTATCAGTTAACAGTATCATGCAATGGTTTGGAAATCAGACAGACCTGGGTCCTAGCCTGGCTCTTCCAATTTCCAGTCCTGCAATTTGGGGAGTCACTCACCTCCCTTGGTCTCCTTTTCCTTATCCATGAACTGAAGATATAAGCAGTGTGTCTTCCTCAGAAGTTGCTTGTAAGGTTTTTATAAATAAGGTGTGCTGGGCAATTAGCATAGTGCTTGGCATATACCAAGTGCTCAAAAAATGTCAGCTATTATTATTGATACTCATTTTTCAAATCAATGCTTGGATAGAATAGTCTAGAAAAAAAATGGAAGATGAGGACAACTCACTTGGCGATTTTGACAGAGACTAGCTAGATGGTCATCCATCCCATTCCTTCTTCTTGGGCACACAGAACATCCCATTCCTTCTTCTTGGGCACACAGAAATAGTATGTTTCTCAGCTTCCTTTGCAGTTCGCTTGGATCTTATGTGAATTGCGACCTTTCTTTGAAGTATTTTTTAATGCTTTCTGAGGAACAGACATCAGGGGCAAGAAAGCAATCCAAAGGAGTACAAGGGCTAAACAAATGCAAATAGAGGATCTAGTCTTGCCTTTGAAATGGTAGTAAGCCGGCTTTCCCTCTTTAACCCCTTGGGTGGGCAAGGCTCCGCGTTCTCAGATCATTACACACTTCAGAGATAGCTATTCCTCAGCAGGTAGCAGAGAAGGGAGTTGACCCAGAGCATCACCGGTAAGGGGTGATATGTCAAAATGCTTATGACCTGAGTCACCATCTGCATCGAAGATGCCATTGCCCTTCCCTGCACACACTTTTTTGAGTTGGTTTTTTTGGACACTCACATTCTCACCAAGTTCCTGAATGGCTAATAGGTGCCATATTTTCATGCAGGCGGTTGTGTATGTTCAGAGGCATGGGTGGGGAACAGGGCAAAGCTGTGTCACTCACACAGCAGAACCGAACCCACAAGCTTGACCTCATTAGTGCTATGTTGTAATCAGCTGAACCTATAATCTTGATGGAGTGCATGAGTGCAGGCCCTCCCATGCTCCAACTCCATTCACTTATTTAACCCATATTCATGGAGTACCTTCTAGGTGCAAAACACCATGGTAGGTGTTAATGGTTTGATAACAAACAACTCAGACAAAGTCCCAATTTGCCTGGAAGAAGATTACTGAAACAACCTGTAGCAGTGAAATAGTAAGGTGAAGTGCTCTAGGAAAAGACGTAATGAAAATCTAATCTCAGTACCCCTTTCAGCAATGCCTGTGGCTTGAACTACCCGGGCAAGCCTTGTGTATGTGTGTGAGTCTCAGTTTTGCCCTCTACACAATGGAGTGTCATACCTCTGTCTTCAGAATCTGTGAAGATAGTGTATCGTAGCATTTTGTAAAATGTGTATTCCTGCCCAAATGTGAGAAAGTATTAGTAAGAGATTCCCAGGCTGTCTTCCCTTTTGAACATCCCCATCCTGCTGGATGGTGGAGAGAACTTCCTGATAGCTTTGAATTTTGCCAAAGTCAACAACGCTTAAGTCCGTTTTTGGCCACGCCCCAGGCAGACTGGAGTTGCTAACCAGACGCACTTCTCTAAGACTGCTTCTGAGTTTCAGCTGTTTGCACTCCTTCTGGATGCTCTCTGCACTCCTTGGCAGTCCCTGATTTATCCAACGTTCCTCTTTTTAGTACGGTTAACAGCATTCTGCAATCTTCCCTCCTTTATGAGACGAAAATGTGGTCTGAATACCAGCAATACCAGGGTCCGCGGGGTATTTGTTTGATGCAGAATCACGGTCCCTAAACTCTACCTCCTGAATCAAAATCTGAATTTTAACACAATTCCCAGATGATTCAACATGCATTAAATTTGAGACACGTTGCCTTAGAATATAGGTTGATTTCTACCCAGCTGCATAATTCTTTCATCCTCAAAATAATATTGAAGCACCCACTATGTGCTGGCACTGGCTGGGTGCTGGAGTTACATTGTTAAGCCATCCGTTTGGTATCTTTTTGGAATGAGGCAGATTACCGGCAGTGAATGACCCACAGATCAATGAGGTAGAACGTGAGAACTGCTCTGATATGGATGGCAAAGGGCTGTGGGAATATGGGAGGGGTTCAGCTGGCATGGGCAGTTGAGGATGACTCCACAAAGGAGGCGATGCTTAGGCTAAATGGCGAAGGATGAGTAAGAACTGGGTGGGTGGAGCGGTGAGAAGATAAAATTCCCAGCCAAGGGACAGGGATGATGGACGTCAAGGCAAGAGGAGGCCTGTTCTGCTCTTGGCCGGAGGCCCGAGCTCCGCTGTCACCATGGGAAAGCTCTTCTGCACGTGATGCTCCGCAAACACTCACTGCAGGGCCTTGGGCAAACCACTGCTCCTATCTGGGCCCCACCTTCATCTAAAACCTGTGGGTTGGGTTACAGCTTTGCAGTTCTCAAAATGTGAAGAGTTCCTTCAAACTCCAGCAACGGCCAAAGAGAAGAAAGACGAAGCAAGACGCTGGGCTGCCCATTAGAACATCTGCCAAGTGTATTTGCTTTCCACAACGGGGTGCCACTTAGCTCTTAAAAAGGAGGGCATTTAACAAGTGTGAAAACCACAGAAGGAGGTGACCTTTAAGGTCTTAAGTTAGTGTGAACACTGAATGTTTATTCAGTTCTTCAGCAACAACTCGCCAACTGACCTCCTGTAGCCAGCTCTGAGGAGGGGCCCAGGGTCTTATGCCAGGGCAGTGATGGGGAGCTCAGGAAGTAGATACAGAGCCATATGCACATTACTGTGGGCTCTTCCCTGATAATCCTACTTCTTCCACTCTCACTTGATGACTGTGGTCCTAAAAGAAGAAAAAGCAACTGAGCTTAGGGGAAGGACCAACTGCTGAGCTCCAGAGAGAAGCTCCATAAAAGACAAACAGGATGGTGTAAGTTGGCTAAAAGAACACTTGGCGTGAACACCCCCATGAAATTAATCAGATCTTATAAAGAAGGCCCTTGATGACGAGGTGGTAGACCTGGGGCCTGATCATTCTACCACTGTGTGTCTTCCGTCAGACGGTCTAGCCTCTCTGAGCCTCCGTTGTCCCATCTCTGGCTAATAGTCCTTCTGGCCCAGACAGCACAGGCCAGATATCTTGAACTCTTCGAAAGAGATGCCCTGGAGAAATTCAAAGCAGAGCTTTCTCTGCCTTAAAATGACTCCCAGGGCTCCAAGGACAGTTATCTTAGAAAACCTACTGATGGATTCAAGTTTACGAACCTGAAAGCTAAGGTACCTTCCTCTATAAAGAGCAGGGCGCTGTTGGAATGGGGCTGCATAGATCCTCAAACACTCACCTCAGAAGCATATGAGTAAATAAGGCTTATGTTTGTTTTAATACGGAAGCATTCTACTTCCAGGAGAGCACTGTTCAAAATTCTTTTGTTCTGAAATCTTCAGACGGATAGGCCTAATGTTTCACTGACCTCCTGTGGGCATAAGAAAGAAGTACACTCATTCTACAGATCTGGAATTCCTGGCGTGGGCTAAGGAAGAACCTAAACCTACTTACCTGATGGACAACTCATGTTCTGAAGGATCCTCCAGGCCATTGTGGGAAGTTCCTCCTGATACCAGGGACTTAAGACCATCTTATAGATCCAGTAGAGCAGGCAATGCACAACAGGCATCACCAAGGAACTGACTGAAACATCCACTCCTGAGCTCCGCTTAGAGATTCTGATTTTGCAGGACTGTGGTGGACCTAGGAATCTGCCTTATGTTACTGAGCACCGGGGTGATTCAGATGCAAATAGTTCTTTGGATCGCACTTTAACGTTTATTTATTTTTGGGACAGAGAGAGACAGAGCATGAGCAGGGGAGGGGCAGAGAGAGAGGGAGACACAGAATCTGAAACAGGCTCCAGGCTCTGAGCTGTCAGCCCAGAGCCCGACGCGGGGCTCAAACTCACGGACCGCGAGATCGTGACCTGGCTGAAGTCGGCCGCCTAACCGATTCAGATTCTGTGTCTCCCTCTCTCTCTGCCCCTCCCCTGCTCATGCTCTGTCTCTCTCTGTCCCAAAAATAAATAAAATGTTAAAAAAAAATTTTTTTAAAAATACTGACTTGCCCAACCCCCTCATTTTATAAAGGAGGCAACAAAGGTATGAACACATTAAACCTTTGGCCCAAATTAAACAGTTAATTACAGGCAAATATGGAGCCTGACACTAGCTTCTGACTCAGTCTTATTCGGTCATTTGTAATCAAAATAGCCACCATGATTCATTGGGCACTGTGCTAAATAAGTTGCCTTATATAATTCTTCCATCAACTCTATGACGATGAATAGTAGCATTACCCCCATTTTATAGGTGAGGGAACTGAGGCTTAAAGCTGCCATGTGACGCACAGCCAGTGACAGGAGAATAAGACTCAAACCTAACCTGAGCTCCACCTTGCCTCAGAAGCACAGCAGACATTTATCTTTCATGGCCTCTTAAAGGCAGCCACTTCCCCTGAGTCTGAACCAGAGTGATGCCCATGTGGCCTTCAGGGGCACACATTTAACAAACCTCCCTTCCTTCAAGAGAAAGGATTTTCAAGATGAGACATCCTTGTAAATCTCAACTTAGACAAGGACCCTCCCTCATCCTAAAGAAATTTGTACTCAGTCAGCTAGAGATGTTTAATCTACTAAAAGGTTCGAGCTGTGAATACAGTCTGAGCCCCTTTATTAAGCATCAGACCATTGAAACATGGGAATAGAGACAGGCATCCAATCAGGGACAAGCTGGGACAAAAATGAAGGCTCTCCAAAGGGATGGGTCCAAGACCCAAAATTCCCTCAGAAGAAGCCACAAATGAGCATTGTTTAAAAGTATCAAAAGAAGCAGCAGGATTATTCTAATGTACCTTTCTCTTTCATTAAGCCCTGGATTGGTTATCTCTCTCTGCATAACAAGTTACCCCAAAACTTAGCAGTTTAAAACAAACATTAATTATCTCACACGGTTTCTGAGATCAGGAATTCGGCCTAGCTGATTGGTCTGCCCCAGCGTCTTTCATGAGGTTGCTGTCGAGCTATAGGCCATGGCTGGGATTTTCTTCAGGGTCAGCGATCTGCTTCCAAGCTCAGTCACGTGGTTGTTGGAAGGCCTCACTCTCTCCCTGACTGTTGGCTAGAGACCTCAGTTCCCTGACACGTGGGCCTTTCCACAAGGCTGCCCAGTGTCCTCAAGATGTGGAGATGGTTTGGCCCAAGGGAAATAATAGACTGGGGAAGAATCCATGATAGAAGTTGTACTTTTTCATACCCCAATCTCAGAAATGACACGCATATTCTTTTGGTCACACACGACTACCTAGTGCAATATGGGAGGGGACTACACAAAGGTGTGAATATCAAGAGGCGGAGATCACTCGGGGGCCATCTTGGAGGTTGGGCACCTCAAACTCTTCCTAGCTCTACCCACCCTTCCTTGTCCACACATTTCCTCCACATGCGAGGCACTGTGCTAAGCACACGTGATATAGTCACAAATGTCTTCTGCCTTGAGCTTCATGTTTAATGTGAAAAATAGACACTAGATCATTTAATCACACAAATAAACGTACAATTAAAAATCTGTGGAGAAATTGAGAAGGAAAAGTACAGCTCGTGCTGAGAGTAGAACTTTGTAGACAGGGGTGTGAGGAGGCAGGTCATTTGGTTGAAGGACTCAAGGAAAGCTTGCCCGAGGAAGCAAAATTTTAAGGTGAGTTTTGAAGTGAGCTGAAGGAAGAATGGAATGCTAGCTTAGCTGGCACTCAGTAGACCAAGGAGGGGGTGCACTGAGGTGTCCCCTCCTGGAATGGCTTCCATTCCATCTCTCTGCTCCAAAGTATGCCCTTAGGCCTCATGGAAGCCTTGCCTCCTCTCTGAGTTCTGACCCACGCCTACCTCCTCTCTCTCCCCTTGTTCAGTCCTACACCACCCAGTCTGAAGGCCTTGCAATTTCATGGTGGTTATATATCCGCCATGTTTTTTCATGGGTTTACATTTTTCTTTCTCTATAGTATAAACTCCCTGAGAAAAGGAACCATAACTAGGTGATGCACCTTATGCACCTATTATAATGCATGACAGACAATGGCCATTCAATATGCTTGAATAAGTCACCGTGAAACCCACCGCAAAAAAGGAGCATCGGAGACCCACCTGCATACTGGTACACACACGATTGTGCTCTCTCTTTCACATGCGCACATGCATGCATGCACATATATCTGCCTATAGAGCAGACTCTGACAGTGAGGGTGGCAGAAAGGACAACTGAAAGGTGCTAAAGCTGGACCATCCTGAGTGATTTTAATGCATTCGAAGGGAGGAAGTAAAGACTCATAAATAATCATGACCGATTAATCACAGTTACATTTGTTCCCTCCCCAAATCTCATTAATATTACCGCAAATCTCTTTAAAGGGTAAATCTTGAAAGAAAACAAAAAGCACAAGCAATAACATTTTAGAAGCTGGGAAACACCTAAAAATAGTAACAGTGATTTAGCAACCTTGAAAAAGTTAAACCTTAAACTGGTAGCAGAGATATCCAACACGAAAGGCAATTTACACGAGGAAATTCCAAAAGCTCAGGGATTGGCAGCACAAGGCAATTCTGGAAGTGGGGATGAAGTTGGAACCGCAAACAGGAGGATTGACCTAAAGGCCGCTTACAAGCCGTTGCTCTTAGGGGGCACTTGGGCAGCTCATTTGGTTAAGCATCTGACTCTTGATTTCAGCTCAGGTCATGATCTCATACTTCATGGAATCCAGTCCCAGGTTGGGCTCCTCGCACACAGCATGGAGCCTGCCTGTGATTTTCTCTCTCTGCCCCTCCCCTGCGCGCACTCTCTCTCTCTCTCTCTCACAAGATAGATAAAATAAACTTAAAAAAATAAATAAAAGCAGATACTCTTAGAAACATATCTTAAATGTAAAAAAGCAAATTATAGAAGAACTACATATAGTATGCTACCATTCTTAAAAGGCTCAAAACAAAACTTAAACCATACATTGTTTGTGGATATACACATATGTGATATATACATTAAACTACTATTTAAAAGCAAAGAAATGATAAATACAAAATCCATCATAGTAATTACCTCCGCATCGAGATGGTAAAGGAAGCTGGTAGGTGGGAAAGAGGCAGAGCACAGATGTAGCTACAAAAACATTTGGAATGTCCCAGCTTTTAACAGATGTTCACCTTATTAATAAGGGTCATTATTTACATAGCTATCACTTGTATGCTTTTGTATATGACATTTGCATATTGTCTTTTGTATAAAGTGACATAATTTATTTTTTAAAGCAACGTACAGCTAGTTCTCTTCCCCCATTCCAAGTACCTGGAAGACTTGTCTCTTTCAAGCCCAGGAAAACTGGAGATTTAATCTCTGCGGTCTTTAGAGAGGTAGATATCAACCAGAGTTGAAGACAGGGGTCATACTGCAAGCAAGCACAAAATGAACATTTATACTTTGTAGCCTTTAGCCTTCTCCTTCCAGTCAGTTTCCAGAAGCTTTCAGCAAGTCCTTCAAAATAGATATTTGAAAGACATTTCTACCAGAAACACCTCTAGGACACCCCAAAAAGAAAGTTAAAGATTTTCACAGTGGAGGCCTCCCAATAAATGGCCAACATTGACCACCTTATAGAAAAGTGGTCAGCAAACCTCACCCGTGTATCTAGAGATCTCAGTGTGCTTTTTAGTGCTTGTTCATAAAGATAAGCAGGTGACCAAGGATTCCTGAACACTGAAGGAATCCCCTAAGGGGAAAGACAGACACGAAAATCAAAGGGAAAATAGTAAGTTGCAGGAAACAGACCATACCAGGAAAACAAAACATTTAAAGTTTTGTATCACTAGTGTTCTCAGAAAGAGAGCAAGAGAGACACTGTGTCTATGACATCAGGCACTGTGATGAAGGGAAATTAGAAGAACAACAACAAAAAAGTGCTCCTGGAAATTAAGCAGACAGTTGCAGAAATAAAACATGCTGTATGAGTTCAAAGGTTAAATTGAGGACATATTCTAGAAAGTAAACCAGAAGGGAGAAAGAAAAAAAAGAACAGAAGGAAAATGAGAAAGAATAAGAAAATTAGAAGACCGATTCAGGAGTGTCAATATTCAAATAGAAGGAATTCTAGAAAGAGGCCACAGAGGACACAAAAGCAAACATGAACAATTCCAAAGAATTTTCCAGAACTGAAAGATTTGAGTTGCCAGGTTGAAAGGATCTACCAAATTGGAATGGATAAGAACAAACAATGTGAAATAACCATGAAATTTCTTTTTTTTAATTATTTTTGAAAATGTTTATTTTTGAGAGAAGGAGAGAGAGAGAGAGAGAGAGTGAGCGTGCATGTGAGTGGGGGAGGGGCAGAGAGAGAGGGAGACACAAAATCTGAAACAGATTCCAGGCTCTGAGCTGTCAGCACAGAGGCTCGAACCCATGAGCAGTGAGATCGTGACCTGAGCCGAATCGGACGCTTAACCGACTGAGCCACCCAGGCGCCCAATCATGACATTTCAGAGAGCTCAAGAAAAAGAAGACATCTTACAATCCTTTTTCAACACAACACTACCAATTAAATAAGAAAGTAAAATAATGTTAATTTAAGACAGGCAAGTTCTCTCAAGAAGCTTACTTCCGGTACACCTATCTTTTCTCCAGAAGCTAGGAAAGAATACAAGGTTACCTGCTTTTCTCATAGCAAGTTGTGCAGAATTTTTGACCCTAAAATTGCAGGGCCTGTGAGAGAATTAAACCTAAGACTGTAGGCAGTGGGTCTTAAAGTTGTTTTTTTGCAGAACCTCTTCATACTCAAAAAAATCATCGGGGACTCCAAAGAGCTTTGGTTTATATGGACTATATGAATTGATATTTACCATATTAAAAATTACAATTAAGAAACTTTAAATGTTTCATTTTAAAATAACAATAAGCCTATGATGTTAATAAAACAGTATATTTGTATAAAAACATTTTGCCAAAAACAATGAGAATAGTGCCTTGTTTTAATTTTTGCAAATCTTTTTTTTTAATGTTTATTTATTTTTGAGAGAGAGAGAGAGAGAGAGAGAGAGACAGAGAGAGTAAGGCAGGGAGGGACAGAGAGAGAGAGGAGAGAGTCAGAATCCGAAGCGGGCTGCAGGCTCCAAGCTGTCAGTACAGAGCCGGACCCGGGGCGAACTCACAAACCGCAAGATCATGACCTGAGCCAAAGTTGGACACTTAACCAACCGGGCCACCCGAGCGCACTATCTTTTGCAAATCTTGTAAGTGTCTGACTTAATAGAAAACATTTGGATGTGCATAGCTGCTTCTTTATTTAATCTTTTGTGATCTGTTCTTGTGACAGAGTAAATAAAGAAAACACCAGTCCCACAAAGGGAGGAAAATTGTATGGCCCCTTCCAATAAAGGGGATGTTCTTTGGTTTGACCCCAAAATGCAACAAATGATAGTTCCTTAAAGGTTAGTTGTAACATGGAATCTGAAATCATATTGATGAGCGAAACAAAGGCAAGAGAAATGTAGTTTTAAGTTAAACTTCCTTAGAGCTTGCAGCCCACTGATACATGCCTGAAATGTGCAGAGTGTGACCTTCCTCGGGGCCCCCTTAGCACCTTAATGTTTACGCTTTATTAACCACTAAAAGTAACCTTAACTTAGCAGCAGCTAGCCCCTCAAGGTCCGGAAAGCCTGGCTTCAAAATTCCTTAGAAAGTTACTTTATAGCTACATCCACGGACTTAAAATGTATAATCAGTCACCTCTCACCTTTGCAGGGGCAGCTCTTTCTGACAGGGGGTCCTGTCCCCATGCTAGTAGAGAATCACCTTTTTGCACCAAAGAACATCTCAAGAATTCTTTCTTAGTCATTTGCTCACAAACCCCACTTCAGATTTCATCAATATCAATGACCTTAAGGGGCGCCGGGGTGGCTTAATTGAGTGTCCGACCCTTGGTTTCAGCTCAGGCCACGCACGATCTCACAGTTTGTGAGATCGAGCCCGGCATCTGGCTCTGTGCTGACAGGGCAGAGCCTGCCTAGGATCTCTTCCCCTCTCTCTCTGCCCTTCTCCTGCTCATGTACTCACTCTCTCTCTCTCTCTCTCTCTCTCTCAAAATAAATAAATAAACTTTTAAAAATAAATATAAATGAATTTTATGTACTCTCTTAATGCTAAAATCTAGTGGCCTATCTTCTACTTTGAATGGCCCTTTTATCCACGCATGACTTTATAACAGCATGCTTTGGTCATTTGGAAAATATTCATTTAGTGAAACATGTACATCTTAAAATGTTGACATATTTCATTATACAATATCAAAAAATCATATAATTATCAATATCACCATCGATCTCGTCAGAAAAACCTTTAACTGAGAGCTATCAAGCTTACAGTGATACATGCAGGTTTTCCAAAATTTAATTTTCATTCGATGTTTATTTTTGAGAAAGAGAGAGGGACAGAGTGAGGGAGAGGGAAGGCATGAGCGGGGGAGGGACAGAGAGAGAGGGAGACAGAGAATCCGAAGCAGGCTCCGGGCTCTGTGCTGACAGCTCAGAGCCTGACTAGAGGCTCAAACTCATGAACCATGAGATCATGACCTGAGCTGAAGCGACTGAGCTACCCAGGTGCCCCTAATTTTCATTTGAAAGCTCAATTTCATCTTAGGCAAGATTATTGTCAGTGTTTTTTCCTTGAACTGACTGGTCCCCTTTATGCCCTCTTTTAGGAAATATCTGTTAAACGCCCAGACATGAATACCGAGAGTTGGTCTACCTGTCATCATTTCAAGGAAAAATGTTGTTCTTTGGGATAAGTCGCTGGTTCACCCACAGCTCAAACCATCGCACAATTCCTTTACCTCAAGATTCGCATGGTACCTTGGGCTGAGGCAAAAGTACTTCCTAAATACCTCTTACTTTGTCACACAAAAATTGTTTTAAGGACCTAATGAAGGAATTCTTAGAGGACATCGATTTTTTTCTCTCTCCTGCAAATACGTGGTGGTGAAAAATACGATTCTTAGTGCAGTTTGGTGCCGCTGCTTGATTCGTGCTCAAGTACTAGCAGTTTTACACACCCCCACTTTTCCACCATCAGTGCAAACGTCAACCCAGTGGAAAAGGAAAATAACATCTCAGTATTAGTACGGGAAGTTGTTTCACCTCATGCACCTCCCGAGAGGGTCTTAGGGACATCCAAGGAGACAAATACCACAGTTTGAGAACCGCTGTCCTCAGGCATCCATCGTATGTAATAAATGAGTTGCTTTCCCACACATCTAGAATGCTACCAAACTGTACCATCCCTGGGGGGAACGGAGCAAATTGTCACTCAAAGCACGTTCTTGAGTTTGTAGTTCAAGTGAGGAGTCCCTTTTGAAAAAGACTGCGCCTGCCTATCTTTGAAATACAGTCAAATCTAAGTTAATTAAGGGTGGTAAAGCGGGGTCATCAGACTGCAAGCCCAGACTCTCCCCCCTCTCCCCACACTCTCCCTTTGCTCACCGTGATCAGCACTGGCCAGGAAACAAATGAGGCTACAAAGTTCTGTGATACAGAGTCAGTCATCATACAGCCTAGAGGCCTAGACTGGAAATCCAGAGAGCTGGTGCTTACCTTATTTGGTGCTGGATTCAAATCCTGATTCGGCCACTTCCAACCTTTGGACCCCAACCGTGCGTTCCAACCTTTCTCTCTCCTCATTTGTAAAATGGCAATTGTGACATCTATCCTTGCAGGGTTTTGAAACCATTCAATAAAACGACTGTCAAAATAATGACTCTCTTTGACCTTGAACAGAGATCACCTATTAATTAACATGATGTGCAGAAAAGCATAAGTACGTGTACCTGACCTCACGGAAATTATGATTTCTTTGGGGAGTCACATCATATATACATAATACGAGAAGGCAACCCAGATACCCAGGGACTAATTCCAAGGTCCTGACTGAAGGAATCGTAGAAATGAGAAGGCACGCCTCTCTTAAGCCACATCAGAACAAACTTGAGATACTTATCATTCCCCGTTATCCCTGTGATGATTCTCAGCAGAGCCAGAGTAAAAGCTAAGCAGGCAGATGCAGCCAGACAGGGGCAGCTGCCTACAAGGTCAATGCAGCTCAAGAGCCCCAGAGGCCCATCTGCCCACAAGGCTCTCTCCACCATTAACAACACTAGAGTTTAGGGGGGCACTGTATCCTGAGAGCTCTTGTTTAAAGGGAACACAAAGGGGCTCCTGGATGGCTCAGTCGGGTAGGCATCTGACTCTTGGTTCCGGCTCAGATCATGATCTCATAGTTTGTGAGTTCAAGCCCCGTGTTGGGGCTGACAGTGCAGAGCCTGCTTGGGATTTTCTCTCTCTCTCTTTCTCTCTCAGTCCCTCCCCTGCTTCCTCTCTCTCTCTGTCTCTCTCAAATAAATAAATAAATAAATAAATAAACTTATAAGGCAGTTTTTTTAAAAAGAAAAAAAAAAAGCATTAGCTTGAGCGAGTGACCATTAACCAGAGTTTCATTGGTAGGGATTATCTGAGAAAGATTTCCCTTGTCTTCTGTGGGCTGGTTGCCGACATCCACCTATTCATGGTCAGGGGAGTCAGGAGAGGCCTCGATCTCACGAAGAACCCACTGGGCTGTGAGGCCCTGGGTTCTACGGAACGCCAGAGGCACTGGAAGTCTTAGGACAACAAATGAGAGGGCCGATACCTGTCCACTTCACCTCCTTTTTACATAGTATCTGGGCAGTTGGTTCCTAAGAAGACCGAAAGGAGAAGCAGGGCAGGGCCGGGATTCTCTATTCCACAGACTTACTGCTGCCCTGGGGGGTGAGAAGTAGGACATCCCTTCAAACACGCCCAGAAGCAGCGAAGGAGAAGAGCTCTCTGCCGCAGAAGGAAGCTGAGGGAGAGAACTGGGTCAGCAAAGATGCCACACAGACAACGTGACTGGGTTGCACTCGAGGTCACCGGGAAAGAGGAGGCAGCCACTCCTGAAGGGGAGAAGTGATTTGGAAATCAGCTGTGTCACTGTTCCACCATCTGCTGCTGAGAAAGAGTAATTAAAATGGAGGGGAAACCTGTTGACAAGTTAATAACAGTGCTAAGATCTCAAAGGGGTAAGTGGAAAACAGTCCGTCATTAGCTCAGAACAGAGAGACGGCCCTCAGGAAATGCCCCCAACGTGCCGCATAGATGAAAGAGAAGCAGAGGAAGAAAAACGAGGATCTGAAATTTCCCTAACTCGGTTCAACCTGCAGGAGAGATTTTGCTCCTGTCGGCTTTTTTCTTATTTTCCCACCCCAGGGAGCTGGTCGGCGGGATCTCCCGTATCACGCTCTGGGCATCAACCACCGGGACCCTGCCTGAGCCTTCTTCAAGCCTCTGGGAACGCGCACACTTTGGACACTGAGTTCTGCTAAGCGTAGGTCCAACAGCCTGGCTCAGAAGTTTTCTTCCTTCTGCTTTTGAAAGTGAATTCGGATGCTCAGTGGAGCTCCGGGCAAGACAGGGCCATGCAGAGGGGCTTGGTGAGTCAGCATGGACCGCCCACACTCGCCCTCTCAATGGCAGGGACAGGAGAGCATGAGTTTCAGTGCTATTGGGAACTTAGCTGGCTGAGTGAGGTGGGATGAAAGCAGCCTGCAGCAGGTAATCAAAGCTTGGTCTGCGTCTCCCGTCCCCAAATAAGCCCTTGCATGTCTGCACTGGGGCCTCAGTGCCAGGTTCTCCAAGACAAACTCTTTAGTATCTTCTAGGGCCTTTGACAACATTGTCCCATCTTTCGGCCTCACTTTCCTACACCCTCCCCAACGATCCCTTTCCTCCAGCCCCACAGAGCTTGTCCTCCTCCCTGAACATTGCAGCCTTTGCAAATTCCATTCCCTCTGCTGTGGCAGCTCTTCTTCTCCTTTTTTTTCCAGAGAAATGTCAATGTCTCTGTCAAGAACCAGCTCTATGAACTCATCCCTTTATGGGCCCTTTGCTTTTTGTCACCTCTAGTATATTCACACTGCATTGAAAGTATCTGTTCATCTGTTTAGTAATAACCTAGAAGAGTAACGATAATATAATAATGACAGTCAGCATCATTAACTGAATGCCAACTGTGTTCAAGGCACTGGACTAGACTTTTATATATATAATCTTGACATCTCACAGAAGCCTGGACAGTTATGCCAATCGCAGAGGCAGGATTTGAACCCAAGATGATCTGTGCTATAAAACAGACTTTGTCAATGGCAGGGATTATATTTTATTTATTTCTGAACCCCAAGATTTCATCAGGTCCTCAGATAAATACATATAAAAGGCAGAAAATAAGGACGTATAGAAGAACTTGACCTACGTTCATTGCCAATGCCACCTGCGTGTTTATCATTGACCAGGCATGAGGCTTAGCTCTTCACTTGTCTTCATCTCATGTCATTTTTGCCAAAACACCCGTGAGGTAGGTGCTATTATTATCAGCATCTGTATCATAGTACCTGGCACATAATAGACGCTCAATTAATGCACTTGGGATGAATTCATCTCCGTGTTATAGATGTGGGAACTGACACTTAGAAAGGGTAAATACTTGGAACGCACCGGATAGAAAGTAGCACAGCTAAGACTGGAAAACAGGTGTATCCTCTCAAGCCCACCCTAGAAAGGCTGACAACCAACTGTCTCTTTCTTTGATACTAGTATGGATGAAGTGCAGCATTTGAGATGTTGGAACGGGGTCTGGGGAGTCTCTGATGCAGGCTTTGTATGATGCATCAAAACTGGCATAGGGTGGAAATCAGCCCTGGACTACTTAGGATCCTGGTCTGAGCCCTCATGCTAGACAGAATAGCCTCAATGAGCCTCCTGACCTCATGGAGTCCAGTTCCTGCATCAACGAAGCGGGTTGGTCTGTACGTTCAAATGCCAATACAGAGGGAAGTAGAAGGTGTGGCATAAGCATGATGGGGGTCATCTGGGATTAAGATAATTCCACTGGTAATTACAATCACTAGCACAACTAAGGCCCGACAAGGGGCTCCTGTGTGCTCACGGACTGTCAGGCAAGAGAGACGACGCAGGGAGTCAGCAGTTACCTCCAAACTCCCTCCAGCAGTCAGCTTCTGGAAAGTCCAATTAGCAGCCCTGCCTAATCCCGGGCAACTCCGGATCCCTGGGGAAGCTGCCACCATCTCTTCTCCTCTGATTTTATTAGGACAATAATTGTATATTTCTCCACTTACCTGTGGTAATGAAAGAGCATCATTGTTTCCATGATGCAAGGCTCGGCGAGTGAGACTAGGGCTCCGCGCATCACTTCTCATTGCAATGATGCGGCACCAAAAAGCCATCCTTCATCATGTAAAAGACACTCTCCATACTGCAGTGTCTCTATTTGCAACAGCCTCTGAGATATTCATGCGATAGATCATATATTTGCCTGAATCAATATTTCCCTGACACTGGGAAGCCCGCCATCCATCCGTCCCATTTCATTTGATAAAGCCCTTCTGTGTCGCCTTTACTTAGGCTGACAGGATCACAGGCCCTCCTTTCCCACCTGATGGATGATGGCCAGATGAATGATTGCTTCATAAATTACTATCTTGGGAGCAGAGCCCTAGAACTCAGTCAAGCCTGCCCAGCAGTTGAGGAGACATGGTGTGAAGGGCAAAGGCTTGGAGAACCCAAACTGGGAAAGTTCTCAGTCCAGTGTTCTCATCAAACAGATGAGAAAACTGGGGCTGAGAGCAGTTAAGTAACTGGTCCAAGTTCTCATGGTAGCTATAAGTAGACTTGGATTCCTGCCACACCTGCTCTCCCCCAGAGGCCTTGACTCTGTTAGATTTTTTTCTTAACCTTCCAAGAAAGATGGACAATGGTGGTTCCAGTTTGACTCCCAGAAAGGAGACTTCAATTCAAATCCTGTCGACGTAGCACCTACCAGACCCCCCCCCTCCCCCGCCCTGCCCCACTCCCCCACTGAAGAGAGCACTCAGGCACAGAAAAAACAGTCTTTGCCCTGGAAAGTTCCACCCTCCATCCTATGGCTGAAGAAATCAGGTGACCAACAAAGTACCCGAAGACTAAAGTTAGGTGGCCCATGTCTACCACCCTTCCTGTACCTACCCTTCCTTTGACCTCAGACCCTGAGACAGACCTGCCTGCCTGCCTTCCTGAGGAAGCATTCCTGGTCAGTCTGTCTTTCCCATTGCTCCACATCCCATGTTCCTCACGTGCATGGGGACAGCCGGCACTTCCAGGCACATGTCACAGACCAGAAACGGTCACACATCTGTCCCTGCCTTTTCTCACTACATCTACAGAACTACTCGATTCTAATATTCTGCCTCCTCAACATCTCTGCTCCCCAGCAGTGAGATGGTGAATGTTTAACAACCAGCAGTCCCCCAAAGAAAACCCCCAATTTACTGATTTACCAGTTCTGGGGCTATATGTGTTCTATGGTGGCCAATTTCTTCTTCTTCTTTTTTTAATGTTTATTCATTTTAGAGAGAGAGAAAGAGAGAGAGAGAGAGAGAGAGAAAGCAGGGAAGGGGCAGAGAGAGAGAGAGGGAGACACAGAACTCAAAGCAGGCGCCAGGCTCCGAGCTGTCAGCACAGAGCCCAACGCAGGGCTTGAACCCACGGACCATGAGATCATGACCTGAGCCGAAGTCAGATGCTTAACGGACTAAGCCACCCAGGTGCCCTATCGTGGCCAATTTCAAGCTACCAACGTGACATCACCGAATGTGGGAAGAGACGTGCAGCGATACCATTCATATGGCATTTCTGCTCTACAGGTAAAATAGATGAAAATAGCCTCAAGAGCACAGATGATAGTGAAAAGCAGTCAAATAATTAGGAAGCCATGACTGTTGAGTTTCTATTACCTTTGTTTTTAATGTAAAGCGTTAAATTGTACATTGATGCAATTTAATTCGTAATAAAGGCAGTGTGTAACAATTGGCTGAAAATTTAATAACTGGTTCTCAAGAGCCAGTGTAAGCTGGCTCCAGCACACCACTGCATGTCTGTCTTCCCACCCGGGTTCCCTGTGACCTCTTCAGGCCTTGCCCTCTTTATACTTCAGCTGGGCTCTTTTACTAGCCTCCCAACCTGCCTCCCAGCTTCTGGCCTTCCCTACCCCCAACCACCCAGTTCTGTGTTTTCAAAATATAGTTCCTAGTCTCCCTAGCTAATAAATGGCAGCTATCCAATGTCTCCAAGTTAAGCGTAAACTCTTTTCCCGGAGGAGTCAAAGCTGGACCGTAAGATCCCAAGCCTTCCTTTCGAATTTTATCTCCCAAGTAGTACACTGTTGCCTTCTTGCACTTCAGAGGCTGACCTGGCTTTGAAATTCACCTTTGCCATTTATTAGTTAAGTGACTCAGACAAGCTACTTCACTTCTCTGATCATTAGTTTCCTCATATGAAAATGGGGTAGCTCATAAAACGGAGGATTAAACCAGATCATACCTAATATTCCTAAATTGGTGACCAGCCCACTTTAGGCAGCCCGTAACAGCAGTGGTATCACCTTCTATTTATGAGCTTATCCAATGTGTAAACACTGGACTGGCTCTTTATCGTATTTTGTCTCATTGTTGTCCCCACTTGATAAATAAATACAAATGTTTGACAGCCGTCTCTGCGAAATACGGATTCACATTTCCTATGCAATGCTACACTGCAGCCAATTTTATTTCCTATCCTTTGCTAGCATTCATCCCTCTCCATAGCTAAGCTTTTACTCCTGTATTCTGCCTCTCAAAAACTCATCCATCCACTCAATAATAAAAAGACACAGAACCCAATTAAAAGGAGGGCAAAGGATTTGCACAGATATATCTCAAACAACAACAACAACAACAACAACAACAACAACAAAACAAAACAACAACCCACGAACACAAATGGCCGAAAAGATGAAGAGATGCTCAACATCATTAGTAATTCGAAATTGCAAATCACAACCAAATGAGATACCATTTCACACCCACCAGGATGTCTATCATCAAAAAGACAGACAATAACAAGGTCATGGAGAAATTGGTGCCCTCATTCATTGCTGGTGGGAATATAATAAGGTGCAGACACTTTGGAAAACTGGTTGTTTCTCAAAAAGTTAAACATACAGATGAACACATGATCCAGTAATTCCAGTCCTCGGTATATACCTAAGAAGAACAAGAGCTTCTGTCACACAAAAACTTGTACATGAATGTTCATTGCACCGTTACTCACAGTAGCCAGAAGTGGAAACAACCCAAATGTGCATCAACTGATGAATGGGTAAACAAAATGTGGTCTATCCACACAACGGATTTTTTTCTGCTAGAAAAAGAAGTGAAGTATTGATACATGCTGCAACATGGATGAACCTTGAAATCATGTTAAGTAAAAGAAGCAAGTCACAGAAGAGTTCATATTGTACAATTTCATTAACGAAAGGATGTGGAAGCAAGGGTGTGGGGAAAAGAATAATTTTGCACTGTCGACGAGAACGTAAATTGGTGCAACCACTATGAAAACCCGTATAGAGGTTCCTCAAAAAATTAAAAATAGGACTAGCATATGATCCAGCAATTCCACTTCTGGGTATATATCCAGCGGAAATGAAATCATTATCTCAGAAAGGTATCTATGCCCCATTGTTCATTGCAGGCCTGTTTGCAATAGCCAAGAAATGGCAACAACCTAAGTGCTCATCAATGGATGAACGGATGGACAAAGTGTGATATATACATAACGAATATTATTCAGCCATAAAAAAGAAGGAATTTGTGACAACACGGATGGATCTTGAGGGCACAATGCTGACTGAAATAAGCCAGACAGAGAGATAAACTTTCCATGGTATCTTTATATGTGGAATCCAAAAGAAAAAAGAATTTAAAAAAAAAGGGTCAAACTCAAACTCATAGAAACAGAGAATAGAAAACAGTTGTCCAGGGATTGGGGGTGGGAAAAATAGGCAAAGTTGGTAAAAGAACACAAATTTTCATTATAAGAAGAATGAGGTCTGGGGATCTAATGCAAACAGGGTGACTGTAGTTGATAACCTGCATTATGTAATTTAAGTTTGCGAACAGAGTAGAAGTTAAATGTTCTCACCAAAAAAATAAATAAAAATGATAAATAGGGGAGGCGATGGTTATGCTAATTAGCTAGATGGTGGGGATCTTTTCACAATGTATGTCTATCTCAAATCACCACTTTCAATATCAATTTTACAACTTTATTTGTACAATACAATTTTGTCAATTGAGCTGAAAAAATGCTTTAAAAAAAGGGTAGCCATCCATCAAAAATGATGGTGCCTACCTAGTGCCTGCCTTCCTACTCCCAGTTGGCTGCAATTTCTCCCTCTTGGAAGCCCAGAATTCACTAGATGTTGTTTCTTCCCTCACGTCCTATACTCGTTATGTATCATTTTCATCTATTAGACTAAATAGCCTCAACTTTTGTGAATGTGCAAAATGGAGCAGATTCAGTAGTGTTCCTGCAAGATCACTCATACTTGTTATGTTTTTTTTTCACACAGGGAAGGAAAGATGTGTGTTTGAACCCACATCTGACCTGACCTGGGGCCACCGCTCATGGGAGCGTGTTACACGCATGTGTTTGTGGGGTTGAGGTAGCTAATGTATCTCTCATTGGGTAAAATGTACTGCAAAGTAATAACTGAGTTTTACAAACTGCGTCTCTCCTGTGGCCCTTAGCCCAGTGCCTTATGTGAGGTAGAAATTCAAGGAAAATACATGTGAAATTCTTCCCTTGGTGCTCAGTTTGAGACAGAAGATTGAGAAAAATTGCTGACAAGATGACCACCAAAGCCAAAATGGAATTTATTTTCCTACAGTTTTAAATGTTTCTTTCAGCAGGTGGTATTTTCCTTTGGAACAAGACATTATCTTTGATTTGACTTATTAACGACAACATGTACCCTCCTCCCCCACCCCCCTCCGGTGCACTGGGGTAAATGGAGAAAGGCTGGGTTTGTCCTTTGCCTCCTGGGTGCTCCACAGGGGAGAGAAAACTGGTGTAAGTCCCGTACATAGGCACAAGACGGGTGAACAGTGTGGCTAATACCCCACGAGAGAAGAGCAGGACCAGGAGAAGCCTCCACCAGCCACGGAACTGTGGTGCGTAGGCAAAGATACGGGGGTGGAGAGGAGTCCCTGTCCGTCTAGGGCAAGGGAACCAGATGGCCTTTGCAAACCGGAAGACTCAGCATCTTCTATGGAGATGTGTTTGTTGTGTAAAGGGCTGAGATGGAGCACTCCCTGAAATCTAATTTAATTCTTTTTCCCCAGCGATGATCAAGCAAAGACAGAGGCAATCCATTTTCACAGAGTGTGGCCCCGTGTGGTCAGCTGCCGCCAGTGTGGCCCGGGTGCGGCATTCGCAGTCACTGACATTGAAGGAAAAACACACGTCGATAGATAGGCACATACGCAAAACGCACACAAGCACACCTGCCCTCACGTGCGGCGGGCACTCGTGGGCCCAAAAACTGTTCTGTAGATGCTGAGGGCAGGGATGAAGTTACTTGCTTGTAAAAGCCTGAGCTAGGAGACAAACGCCAGCGCGATTTTTAGGACCAGAAGAACGAGGAAAAAAAAAAAAAAAGCATTCTTGCAACGCCACCTAATGGTAGGTAGACCTCATTACAGTCTTAGGTCCAAAGGGTAAGACTCCAAATGAATGATACAACCTTGGACTTCACCTTCCAAACATGTATTCCAACTTTCCGGCCGCATCTCCTGTAGTTTGGGCAGCTTCCAGCTCTTTCTCCTGTGCTTCCCAGATACTCCTTTAGCACAAAGCTCTGATCCCTTTTAACATACTCTCCTGAGGACTATAACTTCTAGCTGTTATCACTCACTTTCCCAGATGTATCAGACTCTGAGGACAGGTTTTATCTACTGCACGATACTTGGGTAGGGCTGACCTGCCACCTTCCCCTCCATCTCATGCTCCACGCTACAGCCTGCCTTCGAGGATAAGCCCTAGGTCAGTGGGATTTGAAAGCCAAAGTTCATTCCATTCCCAACTGGACTCTCCAGGGGCTGAGCTCTGACTAGCTTACAGTCTGGAGGGCGCCCTGGTGGCCTCTTATATAGACAACGGTCATATCAAATCATAACCTCTGAAGTTAGCTGCGTGGCTCGTGTTGACTTTTGAGATTGGAGGTTGGAAATCCCCAAGTAACCAATAACGAAGGAAGGGCTTTTGTGGGACAGTAGGCTACAGAGAGTGGGTCATTGTCTCCTTTGAAAGGCTAGAAGAACAAAAGCCACAGAAGCTAGGCCACTTGCCCGTGACCACACAATGCAGCATAGAAGGGGAGAAGTTAAGAGCTGGGTCTCCCAACTTGCAGGCTTTGGTGCCTCCTGCCGGGGTCAGGCAAGCCTGGACGGCAGACACTCCTGCTGAACTTTCCTGTCCGTAAAATGACATTTATGTTGCAAAATGCACTTTTGTTGGTTGGAAGTCGAAGAGCCATCGTAAGTGACAGGTCCCTAAATCTGCTGCACCTTCCGGTAGAATCCTACAGGGGAAGCTAAAACCGTTTATGTTAAAGTAAACGTATGAGCTGTTTACAAGCTTCACCCTTTTAGCTGCCATAGTGAATGTACTAAAGGACTCGGTGGAGTCAGGATGGTCTGGGGAAGGAATCGATAAGGTCTTAATTCCCTCAAATGAATAGGATGGTCACCGTCTGATGACAGTGGCCCCAACTACTTTTTCCCCACTTGCACTCAGCAAACTACATGAAGAGGTGGAACCAAATGTGATCCAGGTGTAGCTGAATGGCCAGAGACTGCTGGACAAGCTGAAGATGCCCCTCTATGTGCTGGGCGCAAGAGAGAGCAGCCACGTCTTAAGGGACTAACTGGAAGTCTGTCCAGAAGAATCTCAACAAAAATTGCTAGCGACAGAATACATTGCCCTTTGATTATGAATCCAGCTGTCCATCCTAGAGTGAGGGAAACTAATACCCTGATAGAGTAACCAACTCTTTTTGCCTAGCATTTTCCCACTTTTGAACTGAAACTCTTGTGTGGACAAATCAAGGTGGCTGGTCACCCTAGACCCAAACACTGTGTGGCTGCTTGAGTAATAACCCATCTTTGCCTTTTCTCATACCTTTGCAACAATGTCCATAGCTGTGAATAATCTAGATGCATCCCTTCTATGAAATCCATGAAACACTTGGCCTGCAGGCCTCCCGCAGCCCTGTTCCGTGTCCCTCAACCTGGCTCGACTTCTCTTTTTAAATCAATACTCCCCTGGCATATTCTATCCATATTCTAGGTTGAGACATTTGTCATCTTTGCTTTGACTCTTTCCTTTATTACTTACATGCAATTAATCATCAAGTTCGATTGATTTATATTTTGAAATATCTATGACATACACCTTTTCCCATCTTTACTGCCATCATAGTAGCAATTATAATAAAAACCAACACCGACTCTAAGGACCAGTTGAAACTGATTCAAGAAGAAATGGAAGGGGATGGATGGGTGGCTCAGAGCCTGGAACCTCCTTCAGATTCTGTGTCTCCCTCTCTCTCTCTCTGCCCCTCCCCCACTTGTTCTCTCTCTCTCTCTCTCTCTCTTTCTCAAAAATATATAAATACTTTTAAAAAAGAATGGAAAGGAGAGGAATAGGAATCAACAAGTCTACAGAATTCATAATTTCCCCAAATTATTTGATGATGGAACTCATTTTTCACAGAGCAGCTAATGGACCCATTGTTCCATGAAGTACAATTTGGCAAAGGCTCATCTAGCCCACAGATGCACTGTTTTGCAGAATCAGAAAGAATGTTTAAGAGCATCAAGTCAAGCTGTATAATTTTATATGTGACAACTCTGAGACCATAAGGGCTATAGGACCACCAGCCACACCACTGCTCACCTCTGTGAGACTTGGGCTTTGAGTCAGGTCTCCTGATTCTGTTCAGGGTTCTATATACCATATCATCCAATCCTTCCAGCTGGGCCATCTGCATTTTGCAACCCCTCACTGAAATAGCCTTCCTCTCTCTCCACTGAAATTCTGCCCATAATTCAAGGCCACACTCAACTTTTAACCAGCTCCTCTACATCATTTGCTAACCACACAAGCCCACACAGGTGCCACCAGTTATAACAATTTGTTTAATGTTTCATTTTATTATTTTTGAGAGAGACAGAGCACGCACACACTAGCATGCATGCACGCACAGGAGAGGGGCAGAGAGAGCGTTGGGACAGAGGATCCCAAGCGGGCTCTGAGCTGACAGCAGTGAGCCCAATGTGGGGCTTGCACTCAGGAACCGTGAGATCATGGCTTGAGCCAAAGTCAGACACTTCACCAACTGACCCACCCAGGCGTCCCTATAACAGTTATTTTTATCATCCAGTTTGCTACCTAATATCAAGCATTAGAAAAATCTAGTATGTGTATCACCACGAGCCAAACTTGTGACCATGGCATTCATTTCTAATCTGCTACATCCTTCTAAATTGAGCCTGGAAACAGCTTCAGGACCCATGATACTCCAGATGGTCACAGCCAACCAGCCATGGTCAGCACATGACATGAAACTTTTTGAGGCCCTGATTTGGTTGTTAAACTATTTAATGTGTACGGCTATTGGACCCTCCTGAACAGCAAAGCCAGTGTCCTCAAATTCTGTCAGATAACCATTAGCCCTGTAGTCCTCTGCCCTAATAACTGTGCGATAATTGTTTGAATGTCTGAATACCAATGCGGAAGTGACAACAACATTTACATAATGCTTAGTTACAAAGCACTTTCACTCATGGTACTGCATTTAATAAATTCTCACCACCCTCGGAAGTCGGTGTGATTTAGCTCCCCAATTCCTACTGGACAGGGAGCTTCTGAGGAACGAGAAGCTTCTGTTTTTTATTGGCCTCTGTGGGGCTCGGGTCAGAGTAAACAGTCGATTTTGTGGAACTGAGGTATGAATTCTCAGGATGATACACAAGGGCTGGGAGAGTCTGTAACTCGCACCGGGCCACCCCACTCACCACTGTGCCGTGCGGCCCAGTGAAAGTCCTACAAGTGCTCTCGGCGCTTGAGCGCTGAATCTTTGCAGCCTCCATGTTTGAATTCTACTGTCAGAGAGGCTTTTCCTTCTTCCTGGTAACCAAGCAAAACCTGGTGGGTTAATTAATCCTTCTCGATGCTGGGCAGCAGTAATAGGATCAAGAAGAAAGCTTTTCTCCTCTTGTGCTCCCAAGGGTGCCTGGCGGGAGCCTGTGAGGAGATGGAACACAGCCTTCAGTCTGTTAATTGTTCAAGAGCAAATCATCTGTCAGAAGGAAACAGAAAAAAAGACACCATCGAATTCAGAGTAAGAACAATAAATAACATTCAGTGCTATACCCTTGAGAAAAAGAAACCTGCCGACATTCTGCTTCTGAGGGACAACAGAAATGCTCAGTGTGGCTGCAGACCTGTGCAGTACAATGTGGTAGAAAAGACCACGGCTTGGCTATAGTTCAGACTGGCTGTCTCTTTTACCAACGCAGGGCCCACCGGCCCCCCTTCCACACTCGGCGCCCCTACCCCAGGGAGACAGAGGCCGACAGCAAGGAGAAAACGATCATGAGAATGGGAAAAGTCGTTTCCTAATAGGAAATCCCTTTGGGGTTAGGGGGGTAGAGAAGCACATTGCAACTGCCTCATACCAGTCTCCCCGCTTCCAACCTACACTCCCAAATCCACCCTCCATGGCTCCCCCAGAGACTTCGGGATAAAACCCGACCCCGTGGTCTGACCCCTCTCTGGCCCTCCAGCCACACGCTTCTGCTCCCGCAGCACCATGCTGTTTGTGATGCCCCACCAAAGACATTGCTCGGTTCCAAGCCTCTGCCTCTTCTTTCCTCTCCATCAGGGGTGCCTTTTCCTGCAACTGGCTAACCCCCCGCCCCCCTCGGTCTTTAAGGAGCATCTCCTCTACTGTCACCACTTCCCCCACCTCTGGCCTCTACCAGCAGAGCCTCTGTGACGCTCCGCCGTCACACCCAAAGCGACAGTCCAGGGCCATGGTCCAGCAAACGGATACCTGCGTAGGATAACCTGGGCTTGAGCCTAATCTCTGCTGCATACGGCTTGTGTGATCTTTAAAAAAAAAAAAAAAGTGCCTTTTGGTTTTTTAAAAGATTTTTGTGTAAATCTACATCCACGTGGGGCTTGAACTTACAACCCTGAGATCGAGAGTCACATGCTCCACCCACTGAGCCAGCCGGGCGGCCCTGGCTCGTGTGATCTCGAGTTGAGTTTCTGGACTGCTGGATGCCTCTGTTGCTCACTTAGAAAACGGGGTGGAGATAATAGCAGTTTCTACTTCATAAAGTTGTATGAGAATTAAACTGTTTAATGCATGTAAATGCATTAGCCCATAGATGAGTGCTCATTGTGAGGTATTGTAGCCATTAATTATATTCCACTGTAATCACTGTCAGGCCCATCTTCCTCTGTAAGCTGTGAGTTCTTTGAGAAGACAGTCCATAGCTCATCCATGTCTTTACGCCCAGTGCGTAGAGTACAGTTCCCAAATATCCACTTGCCTCTTCTCCGTAAGAGAATTAACAACCCCTCCCCACTGCTCATGACCTGCAGCGCTTTCCCCAGGAGTAAGAGTGGTGTCCCTGCCCATCGACATCGTGCATGATCATGTGACTCGTTTAGCCAATGAAATATGAGTAGAAGTGACAGCCAATTCTCAAAAGAAGCTTCAAGAGGCATTACATGATTTCAGCTGCTCCCTTCCCTCCTCTGCCAGAGCAGTGTGTCCCAGAGAGAGGTTGCTCCTTCGTCCTGAGTCCCAGAAGGCAGAACGTATCTTGGAGCAGGGCCGTAAACGCAACTGACCTGTAATCAGTATAGAATATGAAGATGTAAGTGCTTGGTTTTAAGACACTGAAATTTGGGTTTATGTCTAACCACATCATAACCTAGTAAAACTGACTAATACCATACCCAGTAACACTTTATTGAATCAATAGATACACTGATAAAAGAATGAAGAAGTGAGTGAATTATGGTACATGCAATTCATTTCATGCAGTTTCTGGCCGTGTATGTGCATCACCTGATCAGTTAATTTAAGCACATCCTCTTCTAATGGTGAATGTGTTTTCTGACATTTATTTTAAATAGAATACTCTGTAAATAAAAAATCAGGGGTTCCTGGGTTGCTCAGTCGGTTAAGTGGCCGACTCTTGGTTTCGGCTCAGGTCATGATCTCACGGTTTTGTGGGTTTAAACCCCGAGTCAGGCTCTGTGCTGACAGTGAAGAGCCTGCTTGGGATTCTCTCTCTTCCCCTCTCTCTCTGCCCCTCCCCCACTCACGCTGTCTTTGTCTCTCTCAAAATAAATAAATAAACTTAAAAAAAAAATCAGACAGTGAATCTGTACTCATCCAGACACATTCAGTACATCTATCCCCAGGCCCAAATGAAAGGAAAGGCAGTAGAAAAAGGAACATTTCTTGGGCAGCTGCTGTTTCAGGTACTTTCCATCTGCCAGCTCAGCAGGACCTTCCAACGATCCTAAGAACAAACTCTATTTCCAGATGTGGAAACTGAGGGTCAGAAACCACATGAAGGTCACCAGAGATAAGTGATGATTCAGATGTGAACCCGGATCTATTTGACTACAAAGCCCATTCTCTGTCCACTAAAGGACACTGTAACAGTGGAAGCATCTGAAGACAAGCCAGGAGAACCCGGCTATCCACAATACTCCTCCCACACCACACCTAATATTCCTTACTTTCCTTTGGCACATGGCCCAAAATGTTGACAGTTAAGAGATCAAGTGAAACGTTTTGAAAATGTAATATCCCTGGCGGGGTTGAGCAGACTATCAGCCATTTAATCTTGAAAAGTGGATTTGTTTAATCAAATTGTTTTCCTATCACAAAATTAAAATCTGTCTGAGAAAAGAGAAAATGCTAGTGTGGATACAATGGGGAAGGAAGAAAGAGAAAAGAGCGGGTATTTCAAACCTGAATGCCCACAGAGCCTAGCAGGTGAGGTAATAAGTAGAAGATAATAAATGGATAGGTGTTGGCTAGTGGGGCCCACATGCCTGGTCTAAAGGGGACGGTGACTGGTTCGTTCAGGTCAATTACTACTGTGGAGGGTTGCCAAGCTTCTCGGAGCTGGATCTCTGTGAAGTCTCCAGACGTTTTCATGTTGGCAACATCATTCAGGTTGTTTCTCCGATACCATGCATTCCAACCCGCCCCCAACCCTCCTCCAAGACGGGTTCTGACCTATCTGGCATATCTATGTGATGCATAGGACACGTGAGAGGATTGCAGGCTTGGAAGGGAACGAGGAAGTGGGGAAAACCAGAGTAAAAAACCTCATGCTTGGGGAGGAAGGGGAGATTGGGCCGAGGACGGTGGTGCAGGACAAACACAGAAGGTGAGTGCCCAAAAACAAACTTCTTTTAACATGATTGGCTCAGGCTGATGGGTGCTTCCCCATTTCAACACTGCCTCAAGTAAAAGCAAACCCTGATAAGAAAAAGCCATTTGTTCCCAAATAAACTCCATTACTCTGCTAAATATCTTTACTGGATTTCATTTGATCCCAGGCATTCTCAATTCAATATTGCGCTCTGCCAACGTAACCTTTTAAAAGGAGTTTTATTGATGGTGTGCTACGCCATCAATGAACATTTCTCAAAAAAAAAAAAAAAGGAAAAAAAGAAAGAAAAAAGAAGGAAAGAAATAGAATTAAGTGGCTTTGCTTAGCGATCTTAATTACCTGGAATAATTAGCTCCAGTCAATTCTCCAACAAGAGCTCTCCAGAGAAATCAGTGTTTGGGGAAAGGGGAAAGAAAGGGGGAGCCAAGCTTGGGACAAAAGCAAGCATTTGGCAAGTTATTTAGAAATATCTAATTAACCTCAAGAGTGAGACTGACAATCAAAGCCACTTCCTTAGTGCTTAATTATTAGAAGCAAATAAAGAAAGTAAATATTCAGAGAGCTGGACTATTGGGCACTGGAAAATAGGAGCCACTCTGAGCCAAAGTGCTCAATAATCCCCAAACATACAGGCGTGTGTGCCTTTGTTTCTGCAGATCTCTGCTTAGGGTATTCTTCTGGCCCAAGTCAGATTAGGAACACGCATCAGTCTTCTGTGAGGTCTCCCCTGGCCCACCTTTCTCCCCAACCAGAGAAAATTGTTCTTTCCTCTGGTCTTCTACAGCCTTTGCACATCATAATTAACTTCATTGTACATTCATTAGGTGCCTATCTGTCCCCCTAGACTGTAAGCTTTTCAAAGCCCAGGTAAGTGCTTATTCACCTCTATATCCACAGTGTCTGGAACAGAGTAGATGCTTGATAAAAGGGAACTGAATGAACCTGTAGATCAATATCTTTTTGTGCCGTCTAGTACACAGTAGTAATTCAATAAATCCTTCCTTCTTGCTTTCTTTCTTCCCTTCTCCCCTTCTTCTCCTTCCTTCCTCCCTTCCTCCCTTCTCCTTCCTCCCTTCTCCTTCCTCCCTCCCTCCCTCCCTCCCTCCCTTCCTTCCTTCCTTCCTTCCTTCCTTCCTTCCTTCCTTCCTTCTATTTTTATTTCACTTTAAGTTCCACAATTAAAGGTTATTGATTCCAGAGCTGCTGGGCCCAAATAACCATGCTCTCCCATGTGAGTTTGTCATTTTGACTTGAAATTGACTTTCAATTAGCCAATGCAGATCACGATGGGGTGGCTGAGAAATCCCAGGGCAAGTGTGGCACCGGGGCACCTCGCCACAGAAGTCCACTGGGAGGGAACCTTCTTGATTTGCAGTCACTACCCAGGCTTGCAGCGTGTGAAACTGCAGGCATAAAAGACAAAGAAGCCTGGCAGAGAAGGAAAGGAGGAAAGAGAGAGGAAAACCCAGTGACACACAAGACCTCCGCTGATGTACTCCAGGCGAGTTGTCAAAACCAGCTTGTATATCTGCTTTAGGGCTATGGGGATCCTGAAAGCCATTTGTAGAATTTGATTTAAATATTTGTCCCTGAACCTGGAGCTGACTCTTGAAGGCTGAGTAAGAATTAACTGGGTGAAGAAAGTGGAAAGGTCTTCTGAAAGGAGGGAGCAGCATAAAGGGGGAGATGTCACGGTGGGAGCGGGAATCCAGGCCAGGCAATTTGGTTTTCTATACACCAGTGCTACTCTGCTAAACATGCAAATAGAGAGCAAGGAAGATATGAGACCAGGGGGGTCGAGAAGAGACATTCACAGTCATCGCTAATTTCTGGGCTTGGGTGTAGCTCGCAATTCTAACTTCCTCCTCAGTTTCAGTCTCAGGGCACACTGCCTGCTGGATGTCCACCCTCACTCGGGTGTCCCCCAAGCCCCCGGACTCAACATGCACAACAATCAGTGCTTTAGCCTCCCCCATAAGCCTCCTTCTCCCCTTAACATTCTGTCTGTTAACTGCACCCTCATTTTCCCAGCTGGCCAAGGTAAATCTTGGAAATCCTCTTTGACTCTGTCTTTCCCTCCCTCCAACACCCAGTCGACCAGCAAGTCCTGGAGACTTGGCCTCCTAACGGTTCTTGAATCTCTGCCTTCTTCCCCATCCCCATCATCACTGCCCTCATTATCTTTTCCCCTGAACAGTAGCCACCCAGCATGGCCTCTTACCTCCAACACCAACACTCCTCCCTAAAAAATTTGCATTTACCATTTCTAGCTGTAATTACTAACACAAGCTGGCTTTCATCTATTAAATGCCTAGGATATATGCCAGGGGCTACGCATGATGTTCAAAGTACAGTTCCTCACTCAGTCCTTATGGTGGTGATGATGGGCGGCCCTGAGCGAGCCTTGGCTCCTGAAAGCTTAATAATTTACAGATGAACTTCGGCTGATAAAATATCAGATGTATAAAAATATCAAATCGCTATGGTGTACACCCCAAACGCATAAGAGATTGTCTGCCGATTATACTTTAAAAATAAATAAATAATATACATTAAAGAAATAAACCAAGGCCTGTCCTGCTGGGCTACAGCGATGATATGCATGCAACCAGCTTTCTCCAGGGGGGAATAAAGAGCAGGGCCAGCCAGCCAGCCACATGGCTCTTTTACAAAAGGCATGGAGAGGTGGGCAAGACTCCTATTCTCTCCCGTCGTAACAACGGGGGGGGGGGGGGGGGGGGGGGGGCGGGGACGGAGAGCGTTTGGTCAAGCCACAGATATTTCCTACATGAGCCGAAGTCCAGTGAGACATACATGCATCACGCTCAGTGGGGTCCACTCTGCATGCCAGGAAAGAGATCCAGGGCTGTCGGTTTTTCAACCACACACGCCCGCTATCCCTTCCTACCAGCGCTGGAGAGGCGTTGAGATGGCCGAGCAGCAGAGGGACTGGGCTTGCCCTCGTCCCTGAGCACAGCGGCGTGGAGGTCACCACACTTGGAACACCCAGGAATACGGTGTGCGGAGTGACAAAAAAGGCTCCACAGGTGGACGGAGACAGCTTGGCGGGACAGAGGTGCGTGTGGGGGAACTGGGAGAGAAAAAAACGGGCGGCGGCGTGGGCGCGGCATGGGGGGAGGGGGAGCCCCTTCTACGGAGAGACAAAAGGAAGGGAAAGAGGCTGTGGAAGTGTGGGGTTGTGTTTGGACACGAGAAAAACCTCTCCGGACCACGGGTGGGGGAACGAGAGATTCGAGCCAGTTTCTACTTTGCAGACAGGCTTAGGAGCTAAAGATGAGAGCTTTCAGGGGTACGCGACTTTCTCCGAACCAGAGCCGCTGCTGTGTGCGCCCTGGGGGGAGGGGAGCCGGCTCCGGAGCGCGGTGGTGACCTCGGTGGTGACCTCGGTGGTGATCTCGGTCTCCGTGGTGATCTCGGTGGTGATGTCGGTGGTGATCTCGGTCTCCGTGGTGATCTCGGTGGTGATCTCCATGGTGATGTCGGTAGTGAACTCGGGGCCGCACTGGGAACGAGCGGGGCCCCTCCCTCCAGCGTTGGGGGAAGAGGGTGTATTGCCCGGCCAAGGGCGAGAGACCTTGCAGGCGCCAGTCAGAGGCCTTTGGTTAACTGGGCGGAGTGGCGCTACCCCAGAACCGAGTCGGGGCAGAGAGGGATCGTTTACGACACTGGGTTTGAATCCCAGCTGAGCGCCCGGGAGGGGCCGGAGACTGTGGAGCCGGACAAGCCTGCCGCCTGGCTATTCTGTGAGGCCTACCTGACAGTGTGGTTTGAGACGCCCAGTCTGGGAAGGACAAGGCCCGGGTGTTGCCGTTTTTCTCCCCCGTCAACATGGGGATTCAGGGAACAGGACAGCGACCCCCGGTGGAGGGGGACCCGCTTCCGCCAAACCCCGCCCCTCTGTGCCTGGTGACGGCGTGTCTACTGGGGTGGGACCTTATGTGCTGGGGTGACACTGACGCTGAACTGAGGGGTCACCTCCAGACCGCACGGCCTCCAACTGTCCTGCGCTCTTGTATGTTAGTCTGGGTTTCTTTTTTATTTTATTTTTTCTCTTTTCTTTCGTTCTTTTCTCTTTTCCCTTCTTTTTCTTTCTACAATCTTCTTTTTAATTTTATTTTTTTCCCTTTGGAATCAGGCTCATTTTTGATTTTTGGTCAATTCTTATATACATGTAAGTATTTTCTTTCTTTCTTTCTTTCTTTCTTTCTTTCTTTCTCTGTCCTTGTTGTTTGTTTAATCAGGCATTTTTACTCTGTTCTTTTTACACCTTTTCTATATCTCCTTTTCTTTATTTTTCTTTCTCTCTCTCTGGATTAAGCCTTATAGTTTCTTTGATTCATTGCCCGGTCTTTTTTTTCCTGTCCCTTTCATTTCTTTCTTTGTGTGGGATAAGGTTCCCCCCACCCTTTCCTTTTTCCCAGGGTTACTTCCATGAACAAATCAAAGCACACTTGGTGGAAGGCCCAAACAATCCATCACCATGAGCAGTGGGATAGAGAAGCCAAATACACAACCACAGAGTACACACAACACTCCAAAAACACTTCCTGAAGTGCCAGGCCCTGCAGCAGATGACCCCTTTTTAATATAGTGGTGCTCGCTGGGGCAGGACACATAACAAGCTATTAAAACATGTAAAAGAAAACTAGCCAAAATGACACAATGGAAGAATTCCCCTCAAAAGAAATTCCAGGAACAAATGACAGTCCGAGAATTGCTCAAAACAGATAGGAACGATAAATCTGAACAAGAATTTAGAATAATAGTCATAAGACTAATAGCTGGGCTTGAAAAAAGCATAGAAGACCACAGAGAATCCATTGCTGCAGAGATCAAAGACCTAGGAAATAGTGACGATGAGGGGCAACCGGGCGGCTCAGTTGGTTAAGCGTCCAACGTCGGCTCAGGTCACGATCTCATGGTCCGTGGGTTCGAGCCCCATGTCGGGCTCTGTGCTGACAGCTCAGAGCCTGGAGCCTGCCTAGGATTCTGTGTCTCCCACTCCCTTTGCCCTTCCCCTGCTTGTGCTCTCTCTCTCTCTCTCAAAAAAAAAAAAAAAAAATTAATGTAAATTTTTAAAATTTACATTAAAAAAATGTAAGACATAGTCATGATGAATTAAGAAATGCTGCAAATGAGATGCAAGATAAATTAGATGTGGTGACAGCAAGGATGGAAGAAGCAGAGGAGAGAACAGGTGAAATAGAGGATAAAATGATGGAAAATGACGAAGCTGATAAAAAAGAGGAAAAGGAAATTACTGGACTATGAGGGGAGATTTAGAGACCTAAGTGATCCAATGAAATGAAATACTATCTGTATCATAGGAGTTCCAGAAGAAGAGAGAGACAAAGGGGCAGAAGGTTTATTTGAACGAATAATAGCCGAGAACTTCCCTAATCTGGGGAAGGAAACAGACAACCATGTCTAAAAGGCACAGAGAACTCCCTTCAAAATCAACAAAAACAAGTCAACACCATGACATATCATAGTGAAACTGGCAAAGATAAAGAGAGAAATCTAAAAGCAGAGTGACAAACAGGCTTTAACCTACAAGGATGGACACATAAGGGTAGTAGCAGACCTGTCCACTGAAACTTGGCAGGCCAGAAGGGAGTGGCAGGAAATGTTCAATGTGCTGAACAGGAAACATATGCAGCCACGAAGCCTTTACCCAGCAAGGCTGTCATTCAGAATAGGTGAGATAAAGGCTTTCCCAGACAGACAAAAACTGGAGGAGGTCATGACCACTAAACCAGCCCTGCAGGAGATCCTAAGGGGGACTCTGTGAATGGAAAGCAGCAAAGACCACAAAGGACCAGAGATATCACCACAAGCCTGAAACCTACAGATAACACAGTGACACTAAATCCATATCTTCAATAATCACTCTGAATATAAATGGACTAAATGCCCCAATCAAAAGATATAGGGTATCAGAATGGATAAAACACAAGACCCATCTATATGCTGCCTACGTGAGATTCATTTTAGACCCAAGGACACCTGCAGATTGAACTTGAGGGGATGGAGAACCACCTATCATTTTTTGACACCTGGATGTCAAAAAAAAAAAAAAGAAGAAAAAAGAAAAAAAAAAAAAAGAAAAAGAAAAGCCAGAGTAGCCATACTTCTATCAAACAAACTGTAGATATAACAACAAACTGATATTAAAACAAAGACTGTAAAAAGAGATAAAGAAGGGTGTTATATCATAATTAAGGGGTCTATCCATCAAGAAGAGCTAACAATTGTAGATGTTTATGCCCCCAGTGTAGAGCCCCCAAATATATAAATCAGTTAATCACAAACATAAATAAATGTACAGATAATAATACCATGATTATAGGGGGCTTTAATACTCCATCCTATCAGCCTTTGCAAATGACTTCTCTACTGAGACATACAGACCCTCCTCGGGAGGCAGACATCTCTATTTGATCCTCAGTAGAGAGAAGGAAGCCAAGTCTACCCTCTTAAGCTGTCGGGAAAACATGGGGCTTCAGCAGACAGAGAGAAGCAAGAAGAAACTGGAGAAGCAGAATGCGTTAACAGCGGAGCAGCCCGTGCATTCGGGAACTGGGAAAGGGGAGCACACAGTAGTGGACGGAACCAGAGTTGTTTTGCCTCTAAAAGAGGTAGCTGGGGAGAGAGAGGGAGGTGGCTGTATTCAGCCTAGGGATTCTCATAAGGAGCAAATACAGAAAGTTCAAGAGGATGAAATGAACTTCCGCTGCAGGAAAGAAATCGGTGGGTTCGGACATGAAGACGTTGTGGTTGTACTGCAGGACGGGGCGGGGGGGGGGGGGGGTCCTCCCCTGCTCTTCCTCACTGTCTGGGCTGGCACATAGAGAAGGCAGGGTAACCAAAGAGGACATTTAGTCATTTTAGTGATTTTCTCAGGTGGAGGACAAGGGACCGCCTCTCGCATAATGGCGCGTAAAAGCTGTGCTAGGAAGAAGCTCATTTGGCGTGAGGAGGTTCAGACGGGCTGTTGATTGTGATCTCCCCACCCCACTGCCCAAAACATAATCACACTCGCACCTACCTACACGTACAGACTCACGCACACGCGCACACTCGCACCGGCCCACACACACTCAGACACTGCCACGTCTGTTCATGCATGCACATACTCACGCTCATGCATGATCACAGTCACTCGTGCTTACACTTGCATTCACACACGGGTTCACAGGAGAATACACTCAACCCAAATCCCTCTGGAAGGAGAGAACTGAGGGTGAATGAACACAGCAGAGGCCACAAGGACAGATGGGAACCAAAGCCAAGGGTCCTGGTGGGAAGGCTTTCAGCCCTGTACTTCGCCACACCTGAGATGTCCTCCGTGCCGTTGTCTGTAAACTTCCAAATCTTACCCCTCTGTGAGGGCCCTTGCCAGAGAGGTTCCCCAGTTCTTATTCATTATTCCCTGGAAATGGTTTCCACTGCCAAAGCGGGTCTTGGCAGCCATGTTTCTAGCGATAGGTCCTCTGGCCATAGCTAACTGGTTTAGGGGCTGAGCTCCTGGCATACGGTTTGGTTAATCATATGTCTCAGAAGTTGCAGGTTGGTCAAGAAAGACAGAATCATTGGCACTGAAGCACATGGACAGTGGACCTCTCAAGGGAAGGGCCATACTTTCCCCTATTGAGGCTCCGGAGGATCTCTGCTTCCAATCCTGCCTGTGACGTGTTTGTTGAGTACTTCCTTAGATTCCATTAGCTATCACAACCGACTCCCTAGGAACATCTAAAGCTAGATGAGCTTTGATTTATTTTTCTTGCAAACAAAAACAAAAACACCATTCGTTCTAATCTTATTCAAACGCTCACTCCTGCCTGTGCCTCTGGCTAGCAGTGATCTGTTCATCTTCAGAACACTCATAGCATTTTGATGGCTTTGTTATCCTCTCTGTACTATTTATTTCTGTCTTACCTTCGATACTAGACCATAAGCTACTTGAAACTAGACGCCATCCATGTCTTAGTCATCATTTTAGCCCACACAGCACCTAGTACAGAGCCTTGCACAAATAGTTCTTATGAGCGTTTGTTGAATGAATTAGCAAATGCATAATTGGATAAATGAATGGAAAAAAATAGTCTCAAGCGATGCTAAGTATTTATTCTATTTTTCCTCAGGAATTCCTGAGGTTACACTCCTAGAATCTAAACATCCTCTGCATGTGAATCCGTTCATTTTATTCCCTTTTATTGATTTGTTTACAATCAGCCATGTGCCTGACACAAGGGACGCAAAGATGAGTAAGATATGGACTTTGTTTTCAAGGATCTGTGGTCTCACTGGACCGATGAGGGGATGGGGTACAGATGAAGTTAACAAACATGGACCCCCCACCCTGGGACACAGCCCTGCACACCCCATTCCCGGGAGCAGAAGTGGGAAAGTCACATATTGCACATCCATCCCAATCTTGCAACAAGACCGTATTAAAAGCCATTTTTCAAGCTTGAGTAAGATGTTTATGACCTGATAGGCGATGGCTGGCAAACTCATTTCATCATAAATATCACAGCAGATAATATACTTCAGTATAAATGATGCATCTGCCTATGCCGGGATCCTCAGAGTGAAGAATGCTCCTCCAATGTGGGCTTCTTAAAGATAAACAAATTATGGGCCGTAATTACCCAACGTTTGATTTTCTTTTTTACGAGCTTTTCTTCACCCTAATCACACTCGGGGTGGGAAGATGAAAGCCACAATTGGGACTTAGAGAAGGGAAGAAAAAGGGTCTGCTCCCTCCGCAGTGAGTCAGATGCCAGATAAATATGTCTAAGGAAGGAGCCCGCGTTCCTGTTGCTCCCGAAGGAAAGGAAAGACTCAGCCAGTGGGAAGACGTATAGAAAGCGGGAAAAATCAGTGGGGGAGAAAGTGGTGACTTCTGAAGCAGGCACTTTTCAGAAGATGCCTAAGACATAAAAGGAATTCTCTTTCTCTCTGACACAGAAACATACATATCACGGACACACACACCATGCAGGTAAAATTCTACATCTCCAAACTGTCCCCCCCACCCTCCTACCCCCTGCAAAGCATGGGCTCAGTATGCTCTTTCCCACTGTGACTTCTGAATCCTACTTTCTAGATGCAGTCTTTCCTATGTCCCTTCCAAAGGTTTGCTTAAAATTCAGTTTTACAGGGGCACCTGGGTGGCTGAGTCGGTTAAGTGACTCTTGATTTCGGCTTAGGTCCTGATCTCCTGGTTCTCACGAAATCAAGCCGCGCATCAAGCTTTGCGCTCACAACGCGGAGCCTGCTTGGGATTCTCGCTCTCTCCTCTCTCACCGATCACTCCCCTTCTCTGTCTCTCAAAATAAATAAACATTAACAAAGAAATTCAGTTTTACAAACACCCAAACCCTTTACTTCCTGATAGACCCTTGTCTGTTCTCATCAATTACTCTACCAAAACATTTCCTCTAGGGTTTCTAGACATGTTGGTAAAATTCATACTTGTAAAAATCTCCTCTTACAAAAGGGACTCAGACTCTATTGGGTTAGTATCTTCTCCTGAGATGACAAGGTAAGAAGGAAGTAGGTCATTAAAAAATAAATCAAGCAACATAGTAGAAGGTCACATAGTAGAAGGTAATGTAGTAGAATAACCTCTTGACTGGGAATCAGGAAATCTGAGTTTAATTAGGAATTTTCCCATTTCTCATGCAAGTGACATTTCTTCACTTCTGTCCAAGTCAGTTTTTCTCCTCACTTAAAAATGGGAATCACCTGTCTGGTAGGTCGCTTTGAGGATTCAATGTAATAATATTCCAAAAAAGTCCCTGTCATTTCTCGGTGTTCAAGAACTATTTACTTTCACCCCAGCTTCCTAAGTTTGGATAAGAGAGGGCTGGAAAATTGCCCTGCATCCTTCTCTGCACCTTCAAAGATTCTTTCACATTAACCACATTCTCTGGAGGCAGGCAAGTCAGAAGCGGTTTCCTTATTTTATTACTGAAGACGTTGGAGCACAGAGAGGTTAAGAGACTTGCCCAAGGCCACATGGCGATTTAAAACCGACTCTTGTGTCTTTCTGCGCTTTTTGAAGGAGGCACACTCCCTCGGGAGGATCAGGTCAAAAGGAGGCTCCCTTCGTGAAATATTTACAAACCCTGACCCTTCGTAGCAGCCGAGCACCCCACACAGTTGTGGAGCAGCGCGTCCAGCAGATGTGAGCTCTGCCCTCAAAGAGAAAGAGCCAGTCAATATCTGATGCCAGAAATGCGATGGCTGAGGTTAATGGTTTGTATCTGAAAAAACGAGCTGTGGCTGGGGAAGAGAAATATGCAGAAACCTCGTGATAAATGTATTCGTTTCCTGGGGCTGATGTAACAAATTGCCCCAAACTGGATGACTTCAAACAACATATTTTTCCACAGTCCTGGGAGCTAGAAGTCTGAACTCAAGATGTCAGCAGGGCCATGTTCTCTTTGGAGGCTCCAGGGAAGAATCCTTTCGTGCCTCGTCCTGGCTTCTGGCGATGGCCAGAAGTCCTTGGCATTCCTCGGCGGGGCCCTGCATCGCTTATATCTCTGCCTCTGTCATCACATGGACGCTCCATGGATGAGTCTGTTTCTGAATCTCTTCTCTCCTTATCGGGACACCATCGTATGGCATTAAGGGCCCATGCTGCTCCCCTGTGGTTTCATTTTAACTTACCCAGTTTCATCTATAACAACCCTATTTCCAAACAAGGTCACATTTGGGGGCCCTGGGTAGGACATGAATTTGGTGGCAGGATGGGGGGGGGGGGTGGGGAGTCACTTTTCAAACTCAGTACAACAGGCAGAGGAGGAAGACTGAGAAACCTGAGCAGAGAAAACAAAGGAGAGAGAAAGAGACAAGATAAAGGCAGAGAATGAGACAGAGGTAGGAGGAGACAGAACTAGAGAGACAAAGAAAGAGAGATAATGGAAAAGAATAAGGAAGAGAAATAGGTGCTAGTGAGGAGCACCTGGCTGGTTCAGTCAGTAGGACATGTGACTCTTGACCTTGGGGTTGTGAGTTCAAGCCCCACATTAGGTATACAGATTGCTTAAAAATAAAATCTTTAGGGGCGCCTGGGTGGCGCAGTCTGTTGAGCATCTGACTTCGGCTCAGGTCGTGATCTCACAGCTCGTGGGTTCGAGCCCCACGTCGGGCTCTGTGCTGACAGCTCGGAGCCTGGAGCCTGCTTTGGATTCTGTGTTTCCCTCTCTCTCTGCTCTTCCCCTGCTCACACGCTGTCTCTCTCTCTCAAAAATAAAGTAAAAGATTAAAAAAAAAATCTTTCAGGGGCACCTGGGTGGCTCAGTCAGCTGAGCATCCAACTGTTGATTTCAGCTCAGGTCATGATCCCAGGGTTGTGGGGTTGAGCCCTATGTCAGGCTCCATGCTGAGTGTGGAGCCTGCGTGAAACTCTCTCTCTCTCTCTCTCTCTCTCTCTCTCTCTGTCTCTCTCTTTCCCCCTCCCTCCCTCCCTCTGCCCCTTTCCCCATGCTCTCTCTCTTTCTTTCAAATAAAAAAATTAAATTAAATTAAAAATAAAATCTTTAAGAAAAAAAAGAAGGTGTGAGTGAAAGAAACACACTCTCTCTCTCTCTCTCTCTGTCTCTCTCTTACACATGAAGTGTGAGAAACAGAGAGACACATTGCTGGTATTTAAAGAAATGCTCCCAAATATGCACTTTCTCTAGTCTGGATGGTCAGGGTACAGCCCTGTGGAAAGTACAGCACCATGGAAAGTGATCCAGATATTCTCTTTGGGGTTAATAAGAGGACTCCAGAAAGAAAGAGCAGCTAGTTGGGGTCCTGGGACTCCCTAGTGGCTCTCACTTTCATACCTACTCCTACCACTTTGGGTCAAGAGATTCCAGTTTTAAAGTTGAGACCCTGGGTATTGGTCAAAAAAATATCTTTTCAAAAAGCCAGTTTTAGGGCAATCTTGTGTCCATTCTCCTATCAAGAAGAAAATGGGCCACCCAGGAGATGTGGTGACACTTCCCCCTTAAGGAGCGTGTGTTCCTGGTCTCTGGCAAGCTTTAGGTGTCCCTCTGTATTCATTATTCACCCAACCAGATGTTAATTCCACATCCTGATCTTTTCTAGCTTCCTGGAGTTTCCCAAATATCTCCAAAGGGAGACTGGTCACTTTAGCATCAGCCGAAACAGACACCAGGGCCGAGGAATCATAAATTAACAGTAAGAAGGAGATGTCAGAGCTGGCAAGAGAACACCAGTGTGTGCATGTGCGTGTGTGTGTGTGTGTGTGTGTGTGTGTGTGTGTGTATGCAGGCTTTCATGGAGAAGTAGGTGGAGGCAGAGGAAGCCCATCAATGGATGCCCAGTCATTCCCAAGCTACAAAGACTTTAAAACTCTCTTGCCATTAGAACAGTCACTCATAATGGGAAGTCATGTACAACAGACAAACTTTGTGAACTAAGATCTCTCCTTGCTTTTATTTTCTTTTACCATAGTGAAAACTAATTGAGTTTGGCTTTTGGGGTAACAGGTTCCATTTTCTCCCCATCATAGAAACCCCCCCCCCACACACACACACACTTAAAAAGGGAAAGCTTGTAGGTCTCCCCAGGGAAATTTTCTACACCAACCTGACTTGGTCGGTATTATGACTGGGGATGTAGGTCAAAGGCAGAAAAGTGGGCTCAAGTCAACATAGTGCCATTCTTGGCCTCTGAGCCATCGCTTTGGAGTAACAAAGAGAAAGAGCCATAGCCTTGCCTTTTTGCCATATCCTTGCCTGCATGTTTGAAGGTTTTGGGATTCCCATCATCTTCCTTCTTACAGCAGCAAAGATAGTGAGATACACATGCTCATCTCCAGGAAGAAAGCACAGAAGAGGCATATTGCCTTTTAGGGGACATTTATTTCATATGGCCGCACAATGGAGAGTGTATGCCTTGGTTGTCATAGTGGCTGTTATTCATTCACTCATTTTCTCACTATTCACTCATTTCCCACCACACTTATATTGTCCTATGTGAAGCACTGGAGGTACCAAGTTGAAAAAACTCAGTCCCTAATTTTGGTTTGGCATTAGAGCAAAGCAAGAAAAAGGAACTCAAGAAGCTGAGGTCTTAGGATCATAAACTACAGTGATAGAGTCTTCTACCTGAGGGTAGACCCTTCCCATCTCCCCATGGGCCCGGAGGCAGCTCTGAGTGAAATCACAAAAAAGTGTTTGGGGCTTCTCCCAACTCTGGGTCCCTCTTCTGCCATGTGTCTAGCACCCCCCTGGTGACCTAATGACTTCATTCATTCTCACAAGTTAAGGTACTCTAACCAGTCGATGGGACAAAAATTTCAGGATCAAGCAGCTAAGAGAAATCCAGAAAGGACTGGAAATTTGGGCAGAGAGGTAGTTATTCCTGGTAACCGGTCACAAAGGATAATGACTGCCCTAGGATTCCAGGCTGGAGGAGAAAAGGCCAACAGCCTGAGTATGAGACAGTGAAAAATGTCTCATACATGGCTGCTAGCATTTCTAAGTAGTTTGTAATGACTCTATGTCCCTGCTGTCTTTCTGCTGAAATATCACTTGCCCTAAAAAAGACACAAACTGTAGGTTCTGACTTCCAGTATATTTTTGTGTTTCACTTACAGATGTTCCCTTTAGCATCTTATCAGCAACAAAGACAAACTCCATGGGCTGGTCACTTGTGTGTTATCTCTCATATCCGTTTCCTGCCTTTCCCTTGCTCTGTTCTGTAGTGCAGGGAATGAGGACGGTCTCTTGCAGGTGGCCTTGGGTAGCCTCTGCCAGTGGTGCACTGGTGGCAGCCTGGTGGTCAGGAGGAGGGGAGAAGCAGTATTTTCCCTTTCTCGTGTTGCCTAAGGCCATTTCTGACTCAGCTTGTGTCTTTTAGTTCCACCTCCCACCAAAGAGGCCATGCAGGGTCCAAGGTCACGTGGGGCAGCTCCAGCCTGTGGTATCTGAAAACACACTTCCTCCCACCTTGACTCCACACCTGTTAACAGGTGACTCCTGCACCTGTTACTCTTTGGGTTGCCTCACCATTCCGGATTTGGCTTTTCAAGCTTTTCCATCACCCTGCATGAAACTCTTGATATTAAATTCCCCCAGTTGAAGGCCTAGGGTGATTTCTTTTCTCCTATTGGAAACTTGATACATTCTGATTGGTCTACGTGGAAAAGTAATTCATTCGAAGTATGTTGGGTCATGTGCAGAACCACTGGGAATAAGAGAGGCTAAGCACCAAGACCCACCGCCAAGGGCACTCCACAGAAACCGCTATGAGCGGTCCTCAACAGCCACTGGTGAACTCCGAACGAAGGGCCACAGTCAGATGGTTTTATCTGATTGGAGGAGCCTGTGTCATTTATCTGACCTTTACATCAGAGTCAAGATCTGCTTTTCAGTAAAACTTCTAGGGGCAGAATTTCTTCCAACATAAGAAAGGAGATTCGATGTGGAACATCAAAAAAAAAAAAAAAAAAAAAAAAAAAGATAAATATTTATCACGGGAAAAAGACCAGGAGTTGGGGGTTGAGCTGCTCTACTAAGGTCAGCATGTAAAAAAGAGAGTCTCTGTAGAATGATTGGTTTGGTGGTGGCAGAAAGACTAGGAGCCGTGTGGGAATCTTTGATCTATGGGCGTAATCATGGAACCTTCCCAGTAGCCTTCAAATTAGTATCAGGTAATCAGCATTTACAACTGTATGTCACATAAGAGAGCAGGGCTGCCTATACAGGAATGAGTGTGTATCCATCTAGGAGCACTTTTCAGATGTGGGTACTAATCAGACACTAATCCTTAATTTTGAAATTAATCCTTACTGATTCCCCAGCCTGTGTCGTTTTCTTATTTCTGAAGACCAGGTCCCCACCTGATAGCTCTCTCGCAGACGCTGGGCTCCTGTACTAGTCCTTCTTCCTGGACCCCTGCTGGCCAAAGGCATTAACTAGCCTCCTCCTTCCCTCTGAGGTTGAGGTCCTGCCTCAACCTATCAGTTTTTGTGAAGGGGTCCCCTTTGTCTCTTGCCACGCTCTGTCATCCTCCAGCCGTCCCTCTCCAAGCATTGCCAGCCTGGAATCCCTCCTGATGCCTGCTCTTCAGAGGCCACTCGACATGACAGTGGCAGAACAAGGGTGTATTTCAGAGTCAGCCAGATCTGGATTGGAATCCCACCTCTAACACGTACTATTTGTAACACTTACTATTTGTATGAGCTTGGCGGGCTCCTATACTTCTGTAGTTAACAAACCAAAGTTTCTTGTATGGTTCTCAAACCTTAGCATGCAAGTACCTAAGTATCTGCTGCCCTGGTGTGTTCATTAAAAGGAGAGATTTCTGGCTGCCACCGCTTAGAGATCTGACTCATTAGATCTGGGGTCATTCCAGTGCTAGGGGCCTACAGACCACCCTTTGAGAAACACTGACCCACTGGGTTTCCAGGCCCCATCTCTTCTTGAAATGGTTCTGTTATTCATTCAGTCAGCATTTCCCAGGCTTCAGGTGGGCTTAGGGTTTGGGTGAGGATTATAACCATGTCTCCTTCTGATCTAACTGGAGATAGGTACCTTAGACCCCCCCCTTCCCCCCAGACCTACTGTATTAGAATCCCAGAGGAGGAATTGAGCTGACACGTGCAATTCCCCAAAGTTCCACATGTAGCTCATATATAAGCTTCTGATTCACCAGCCCTGTATCATTGCTTCTGTACAGCACACAACCCCAGCTCCCCTCCCACCCACGCTCTTAACTTCCACGCAGCCTTACTTGAAAAGGAAGCACCTGCTACTACTGATAGAAGCTGCTATCCCTGGCAAAGAAGCCATCTCTGTATTTTCTAAGGTTTTATCCATTTTCATTTGGCAGAGGAGTGGATTTCATTCTGATCATTACCTACATGGACAAGCAGCCAACGCTTAATATCTGTTGGTCAGTAGCTGCTTTCCTAACTAATAGTCCTTGATGGCCATCTAGAGGTAAGTGTGGTCTTCTCATCCACCTAGTCCCCTTAGCTGGCATGCACATATGCAAAAACATGGACCTGGGAGATCACATGCTTTAGAACTCCCATTCTCCCCAGGGAAGCATGGAGCAACTATAGCCAGGATGGGGAAATAAATGACTGACTTTATCCTTACAGTCCAAGGCATGCTTCACCTCCTCCACGGAGCCTTTCCTGGTTCTAGCGCTCTGTGCTGCTTTCCTTTTTCCGACTTCGGACCATGTCACATTACACAGCTTAGCAGTGGACTGTGTCCTACTTCGCAATGCTCTAAATCTGTTTTGCTTGCCTACTTTTTGCTTATCCACAAGATTGCAGCCTCTCTGAGAGCAGGACTCAGATTTGAGACACCCTTTGATGAATCACTGAGGCAGAAAGAGGATCAAAGCAAGGATCAGCTCAACAACTTCATACGGTAGCGAGACAGCAGCTGGGGATACTAACCGCAAAGGCGTCTTCCTTCTGGGGTGAAGGTGAGATGCAATGCTAGAGGCTACTGTGACCCGAGACATAATTCAGGTCAAGACACTAGAGTGAGATCCGCTAGTGGGGGAGAAAAAGGGCAACGAACCCAAGCAGCAGTTGGTATTCAAGACTGAAGCAGCAAGAAGTGGTCACTATGCGAGGGATATTGCCAGTGGGACTTTAAACAGTGGGCCAGGGGACGAGCTGCCAGTTCTGCACATGCAGGGAGAGGCAGGACAGAGCCTCCAAGGCCCCAGAATGAGCCTCAAGTCAAGGAACCAGCTAGAGAGAAGCTAGGCTTCTGGGCAAGAAAACCATCAAAATTACAAAATGGGGTCATTCCGACAGAGAAGAAAGGCTTGCCCAGAAAGCCCTAGCAGGTCTTCTGCCCTATTACTCCACCACCTTTAGGGGACTTCTCCAGGCTCCACCACCTTTAGGGGACTTCTCCAAGCTTGCGAGTTGACTGCCTTTCTCTCCTGACCTGAGCTCTGTGGCTGGTGCTTTTGCAGTTGGTTTCAGCTATCAGCCTAACCCTGTGTATTAGTTCTTGATTCCTGAGCTTCCATAACATCCAAGACTCCAGCTTTGTTCCCCTTTGACTCAAGTCTGTAGTGACAGAGGCAGTGGAAATGAGGTCCTGGTGGGCACTTTTTAACCCCATAGTACTTGGGATTGTGCTAAGTATGTACTTGATGTCCGTCTGTTTCAACACATCAAATAAACTCAGCTCACTGAAGCAAGTGCATGCCAAAAAAAATGTGAAAAATTCCCCGCTGGTGATGGTGGGCCAGCTTCAGAATCTATCTAAATCTCCCAGTTAATCTTCTCTGTCACTCCCTACTTCTCCCTTAAGATCAAGGACACCCGGGTTCAAATCTGCCACTTACTAGCCTGGAACCTTGGGATGGAGATAATAAATCTTGTGGGTAAGAGACCTCTGCCCCCAATCCCTGGGTGCCAGCTGGTCAGCCTGCTACAAATGCACCTCACACATCAAAGAGAAGGACCTGAAAATTGGTGTTCATTGACTACTTATTGACTTGAACATCTAACTCTTGATTTTGGCTCAGGTCATGATCTTGCATTTTGTGGGATCAAGACCCATGTTGAACTCCATGCTGACAGTGGGGATCCTGCTTGGCATTCTCTCTGCCTTTCTCTCTGCCGCTCCCCCACTCATGCTCTCTGTCTCTCTCCCAAAATAAATAAGTAAACATGAATTTTAAAAAGGATATCAAGCTGTAGGCAAGGACCCATTCGTAACAAGCAAGGCGACAAGCAGCATAGTGTTTCTGGGCACTGGGAATGTCAGAGTTCAGTATTTGTGGGAAGATCTGACAGAATGTGGACCATACTTGCTGGACTGTTTGTAAGGCGAGGCACAAACTCTCTTAAAAGATGAATCACCATATAAATATGTAATGTCATAGCAGCATTAAGGCATGAGTCATGCTCACACGATGGATGAAGGGTGGTGGAGGGGGCACCGAGGCGGTAGAATGATGAAGGAGCAGGATCTTTCCGTTCACACTACTGCCCCCACACTGGCTTTCAAGGTTTTAGTATGTTTTAAACTACTTTACTGTTAACTTATACAAACAAATTGCAGCAGCTTGATGGGAGAAGAAAATAATGATTCAAGCATAAGGCTCATTTTCCTATTGATTTCCTTTCTCTTTATTTCCTTTTGACCTCAGTAGAGAAGGCACAAGTCTCACCATTCAAAGCAACCATAACTCAGTCCTCACTCATGGACTTTAAGAAAGTGCTTAATATTTTTCTTCTTATGTCCCAGGGAACAGCATTTCAGGTGTTTAATCATCTTTATAGCCCCCAGATATTTGGAATTTATGGGAAGCATTTAAACTCAGTAGAAAAAAAATGAAAACAGTGTGTCCTAAATTCAGGGTAAATTTCTACTCTTGTTATAGGTGTTAATTTATGATTTGACAATGATTTCAAGGCTTTCTCTCATATCCTCTGAGGCTTGTATTTTCTTATTATTCAACCCGGTTTTATTCTCAGTGTCAAATGAATCACACATTCAATCACACAGAGTGTAATGTCCCTTGCCCCATACGCATAACCAGAGTCTCAGTCTATGGAATTATGAACCCCTGGGAAGAAGACCAAAGTATTCCTTGCGGTATCTCAGTCCCCCTGGTGACGAAAATGCCTAATCTTTCAAAAGACTGATTCTTTATTTTTTATTACAGAGATATAATTGATATACAATATTGTATTAGTTTCAGGTGTACAACATAGTGATTTGACATTTGTATACGCTGGGAAATGGTCACCACTATAAGTTTCTAGTTGCCATCTGTCACTGTGCAAAGTTAATACAATGCTATTGACCATATTCCCCATGCAGTACATTACATTCTCATGACTTATTTTTTTTAAGTTTATTTATTTATTCCAAAAGAGAGAGAGAGAGGGAGCATGAGTGTGAGTGGGGAAGGAGCAGAGAGAGAGAATCCTAAGCAGGCTCCATAATGTCAGCACAGAGCCCGACACAGGGCTTGAACTACAAACCGTGAGATCATGACCTGATCCAAAATCAGGAGTCCTACGATTAACCAAATGAACCACCCAGGTGCCCCAACTTACTTATTTTATAACTGGAATTTTGTACTTCTTTTTTTTACATTTTATTTATTTTTGAGAGAGAGACAGAGCACAAATGGGGGAGGGACAGGGAGAGAGAGAGAGAGAGAGAGAGAGAGAGAGAATCCAAAGCAGGCTCCAGGCTCCGAACTGTAGCACAGAGCCCGACATGGGGCTCAAACTCATAAACCATGAGATCATGACCTGAGCTGAAGTCGGACGCTTAACTGACGGAGCCACCCAGGCGCCCCTGGAATTTTGCACTTCTTAATCCCCTTCCCGACTCCCAAATGCCTACCCTCTGGCAACCACTAATCTATTCTCTGTATCTATGGGTCTGAATTTTATTTTGTTTTGTTTGTTTGTTTTTATTCCACATGTAAGTGAAATCACATGGTATTTGTCTTTCTCTGTCTTATTTTACTGACTGTAATACACTCCAGATCCACCCATGTCGCAAATGACAAGATTTCATTCCTTTTTATGGCTGAATAATATACTGTGTGTGTGTGTGTGTGTGTGTGTGTGTATACATACCACATCTTCTTTATCCACTTCGATGGACACTTACATTGTTTCCATACCTTTGCTATTGTAAATAATGCTGCAATTAACATCTGTCTTTTTGAAGTAGTGTTCGTGTCTTCTTCAGATAGATGCTCAGCAGTGGCTTGCTGGGTCAGATGGTAGCTCCATTTTTCTTTTAATTTTTTAAATTGATTTTTGAGAGAGAGAGCATGAGCAGGGTAGAGAGAGAGGGAGAGAGAGAACTCCAAGCAGGCTCCAAACTGTCAGCGCAGAGTCTGAAGTGGGGCTTGAACCCACAAACTGCGGGATCATGACCTGAGCCAAAGTCAGGTGTTTAACCGACTGAGCCACCCAGGCGCCCCTCATATGGTAGCTCTATTTTTATTGATTGATTGATTGATTGATTGATTGATTTAAATATAACTTATTGTCAAGTTGGTTTCCATACAACACCCAGTGCTCTATTTTTAAATTTGGGAGGAAACTCTGTACTGTTTTCTATAGTTGCTGTGCCAATTTACATTCCCACCAACAATGCACCAAGGTTTTCTTTTCTCCACATCCTCATTGACACTTCTTACTTCTTGTCTTTTTGCTGCTAGCCATTCTGACAGGTGTACAGTGATAGTTCATTGTGGTTTTGATTTTTATTTCCCTGATGATTGGTGTTGTTGAGAATCTGTATATATCAGTATTAGAATCAGTATTGAGCATCTGTATGTATTGGTCTGTTGACCATCTGTATGTCTTCTCTGGAAAAATGTCTAGTCAGATCCACTGCCCATTTTTGAGTGGATCCTTTGCTTTTTGTTCTTCAGTTGTATGAGTTCCTTATATATTTTGGATATTTAACCACTTATTGGATATATGATTTGCAAATATCTTCTCCCATTCAGTAGTTTGCCTTTTTATATTGTTGGTAGTTTCCTTCACTGTGCAAAAGCATTTTAGTTTGATCTGGTTCCAACTGTTTGCTTTTGCTTTTGTTTTTGTTGCCTGGGGAGACACATCCATAAAAATGTTGCTAAGGCTGATGTCCGAGAGTTTCCTGCCTATGTTTTCTTCTGGGAATTTTGTGGTTTCTGGTCTTACATTCAAGTCTATTCCATTTTGAGTTGATTTTTTTTTTGTACAGGGTGTAAGATATATGCCAGACCCTGTAATGGGCTTTTCCTCATCACTACTTTATTGTATCTGGTAAACAACTTACCAAAATATGATCTTACTTTTACAAAAAAAAAAAAATAAAATAAGAAGCTGAAACTCAAAGAGATGAAGAGAATTAACTCATGCTACTCGGCTAGTAAATTGCAGAGCTGGGATTGAAACCCAGGTCTGTATTTTCTCCTAAATTCAAGAGTTTCCTACCCCAGCACTTTTCCATTGGTAGGATTGATGCTCACATTCTTCCCCGAGCAGAAGTGTATAGGGTTGGGCATGCCTCACTTTTCTCCACCCTCACTACCTCTGCTGGCCCCGACACCACTCACCACTTCCCACCCCACTGAAAGATAAAAGTTGGGGGGCACTTGGGTGGCTCAGTCGGTTGAGCAGCCGACTTCGGCTCAGGTCATGATCTCACAACTCGTGAGTCCGAGCACCACATCAGGATGGCTGATGTCAGCCTGTCGGCACAGAGCCGGCCTCAGATCCTCTGTCCCCCTCTCTCTGCCCCTCCCCTACTTGCACTCTTCCAATAAATAAATAATATTTAAAAATAAAGTTGAGCTGGCCACACGGCTTGTTTCTTCGGGCTCATTGGAGGAACAGATTCACTGGCACACTGTCCCCTCACCATCTTGGAACAAGGGACTCCCCACTCTCAGAGACCCAGAGCCTCTCGGGAGCTTTGCCTTGCTCTTTACTCTGCAGAGCCACTCCTCACAGGTGAGGCTATAGAAAGGAAGAATCTGGATTTGGGTCCCGTTGAAACTCACCACTGGACCAACCTGGAAACTGGAGCTAATTGTTCTCCATCCTCTTACTTCTCTAGGAAAGACCCCTGCAGAGGTCTGGGAGAGCAGAGTCTTCTTAGCCTATAATAACTCTGCCTCTTATGATAAGGATGATCCATTCAGGTGCAAGGCAACTGTACGTCCAGGGCTCAGCTGCTACTGGAATTCTTGAGTACTTGAGAAGCAGGATAAAAGCCAAATCATGCTTTTAATAAACCAATATCAGCCAAACAGCCTCATATAAGCCCAGAAAGTCCTCGTAAAGCCAGCTCACACCCTTCCCAACCCCAGTGGTCATTCATTCACGTAGTTTTGATTCACAGACTGCCACTGGTGGCTCTTTCCCTCCCTGATCATCTTCCACCTGACCAACTGGCCTCAAGACCTGCTACCAGAAGAGCTGCCCATAGTCCCTCCCAGCGGCACCAGGAAGATAACTCCTTTCTCTCTTCCTCCATCACTTACCTTCTCTGGGAAGAAAGGGTTAGTGCAGGAGTTCCTGACCCCCACAGGTCTCATGACCCACAAGGTAGCTAGGCATATGAGCCTTCCTTCCTCAAGTCCAATCAAATCTCTGTCACTCTCTGACCAAGCAGAGGGACAGGTGCCAGTCAGAGGAGCTAGAAGCCTAAAGCTGTTACAAATTAATAAGGAAAAGACAAGCACGCTGTAGGTTAAATTGTGTCTCCTTGCCCCTGGGGGGGAAAAAAAACGTTATGTTCAGTTCTAACCCCCTCAGTACCTGCAAATGTGACCTTTTCTGGATTAGAGCCTTTGCAGATGTTCATCTCCGGCTGAGATGAGGTCACACTGGATTCTGGTGGGTCCTAATCCAGTGATTGGTGTCCTTCGGAGAGGAAGATCTGGAAACACACAGACAAGCACAGAAAGAAGACAGAAGCAGAAACTGGACTAAGGCAACTACACTCCAGGGAATGCCAAGAGATGCTAGCAACTACCAAAAGCCAGGAAGAGGAGGAAGGATTCTCCCTTAGAGGCTTCAGGGAGAGTGTGGCCCTGCCGAAGCTTTAATTTCTCTCCAGAACTATGAGAGAATAAATTTCTGTTGTTTTAACCCACATAGTTTGAAGTCATTTGTCACGACAGCCCTGAGAAACTAATACACACACCGCGGGGGGCAGACCGCAAGATGATATGAAAAAGCCAATCATGAAAGAAAGACAAATAACACTAAAAAACATAACCAATGTTCAACCTCCACGGTAATAAAAGAAATGTGACTTAAAACAATGGTATGCCCTTTTTACTTTTCAGATGGTAAAGATGAAAAAGAATCACAATGCCTGATGTTGTCAAGAGGGCGGGAAATGGACATCTACACGCCCCTGTTGGGAATAAGGGGGAACAAATCTTCCGGAGAGTAACACAGTCGTATGCACCAAAAGCTATAAAGATCATCACATTCAAGGAAGTAATTAGGTAAATGTGCAAAGATCTGTGCATAAGACTATTTTCATCAAAACACTGTTTTTATAGCAAAGGAAAGAAACTTCAAGTTCAAACAATAGGAATTGTTTAATAAGTTGTTATAGTCACACAAAATTACTATGAGGCCATTAAAAATGATGATTTGGGGGCACCTGGGTGACTGAGTTGTTTAAGCGTCCAACTCTTGATTTCGGCTCAGGTCATGATCTCAGGGTCTTGAGATGGAGCCCCACATCAGGCTCTGTGCTGGCCGTGGAGCCTGCTTAAAATTCTCTCTCTCTCTCTCTCTCTCTCTCTCCCTCCCTCTCTCTCTCTCTCTCTCTCTCTCCCTCTCCCTCCACCCCTCTCCACGGCTTGCATGTGCTCTCTCTCTCTTAAAAAAAAAAAAAGCTAAAAAAAATGATGATGTTGATATGTATATTTTTTAGCCAGTATTTCTTTATTGGGTGTTAATTCTCAATTAGGATATGAAAGGATTCAGGGGTGCTAAGCAAAGATGGTCAGGATTACAGAGTGCACCCTCCACACTCTCTGCGGTGGTCTGTGCGTGGCTGTGCACACGTGAGTTCTGTGTAAGGAAAGTAGTAGTTGAAAGGCAGGTCCGCCGGCACCATAGAAACGCCAGCAATGCTCCCTTTGTTCACACTGACGTACTGGTTGTGAGACCGGTGGTAAGTAACCTCTTTGAAATGCTCCAACAATGCCGTTAGGGGTGAAATTCCACATCAGTAACCAGGTTGGCAGCTCCCTTGGTTTGGCAACTTGAGTTTCTTCTTCACTGGCATGACTGATGCCATCTTGGAGTCTTGGGTGTCTACTGTCAATGTGATCTATATTCATCAACAAGGAGAGACGTTCATACACAATGCCAAGTGGGAAAAGCACAAAATAGTCTAATAAAATTGTGTGTACGTTTGTGTGTTGAGAGAGAGAGAGAGAGAGAGAGAGAGATCTAGGATATATACTATATTAACTATCTGCTAACCTTATGACTCATTTGGTTTTTGAATGTTCTCATTTTTCTAAAATGAAAATACTTTTATTTTTAATTCCAGCGTAGGTAACATACTGTGCTATATTAGCTTCAGATGTACAATGTAGTGACCCCCCCCCCCAGTTCCTTACATCATCCGGTACCCATTAGGACGAGTGCACCCCTGATTCCCATCACCTATTTCACCCATCCCCCACTGCCTCCCCCTGGTAACCATCTGTTTGTTCTCTATATTGAAGAGTCTGTTTTTGGTTTGTCTCTTCTTTTTACCCTTGTTCATTTGTTTTGTTTCTTAAATTCCACATATCAGTGAAATCATGTGTCTTCCCCTGGCTTAATTCACTTAGCATTGAAAATAAATACTTTTGAAAAATAAATGTATGCCTCAAAGGAACGAAATGGATTTAAGCGCTTCTCCATGTTCCTGGAGGAGGGCCCCGGGGTACAGCCTTCCCACACCCCTTGGCTCAGCGCAGGGCCCGGACCATCTTGAGCAGGCCATGGTACAGATTAGGCCAAGTTCACACAATGTTCATCTGCCCGCTTCGTGACTCTGCTGTGAAACTTCAACACATCCTCCCGGACCTCCTTCTTTTGCCTCCAGACCAATCAATTCTTCCTTCAGTCCCCATTTGGGGGTGGGGGGTGGGGGGGTTCTGTTCTTCTCTGCTATCTCACCGTAACCTCGAGCTGAGCCTAGTAACAGAACCAGTGCTCTCATCCCCCTTCATGTTGCAGCCCAGCCTCCCGTAGGGAGGTCCCCTTTCCCCACCCCAGTGTGAGCCCCCTGAAGGCAGGGCACCTGTCACCTGCACCTCCAGAGCCCAGCACTGTGCCGGACCCACCTGTGTTCATTGGACTGAGCAACAGAATTTCCAGAACTTCAAGGGACGTGGCAGCCAGTAACAGACAACTCTGTCATGTTGTCGATGGAGAAATGAAAGCCCAGACTATTGGAGTCACTCACCAGTGGCAAAGTCCAACATGAAGCTAGACCACCTAACCCCTAAACAGTGTGCTCTTCCTTCTACATGACCCCAATTTGCTGAAGAAGAAACAGACACCCTTCCCCGCCACCCCCCAACCACCATAGTTCAGGAGGAAACTGAGCGCTTTCCTCAGAATCGTCAGCAAGCCTGGTGCCTTCACTGGAGTCCTCCCACCTTCTCCTTCCCCTGTGTCTATCCTTCAGGCCCTTTCAATGGGAGCAAACTTCTTTACCCAGTGCCTTTCTCTGAGCCCCGGACTCTGCCCTTTTCCGGTCCTCCTTTCCCTGGCCTGCCTCATTCGCTGTCTCTCTGCAACATCTTTATGCCTTCCGACCTCATTTCTTGGCACCCCTCTGCTCTCCCCCACCTCAGCCTCAATGCCGAGTCGACCCCCAGGCCCAGCCGCCAGTATCGAGTGGGCCCAGACAGCGTGGATTGTGCCACCGTGTACCTTCGGGCCTCACGTTCCACCTTCCAAACCCACGTTCCCACTGAAATACCTCCCACCTGGATGTGGAGAGCCCTCAGCTTTCCGCGGGGGTCACAGCTCCTACTGTCTCAGCTCCTACTGTCTCAGCTTCAGCCCAAACACCAGTGCTCCTGACCCCCTTCCCTAAGTACCGCCATCGTCCACCTGCACAGAATCCCTCTGGCCCCTGCCCTTCCCTCAAGGCAGGCCACAGCCAGCCCAGCCTCTCTGCCCCCAAATGGAGGGCCTGCTTCATTTCCTCTTTCGCCTGCTGAGACATGAACCTTCACTTCTCAGAAAGCTCACCGGGACTCTCGGCACGCAACGAGACCTCTGCTACCACTTACCACGGCTCGGTTTAAGCCCTGGTGTTACCTTTGGGAGAGCGAAGTGGTCAGGACAGAACTCAGGAGCAGGACCAAAGATTACACGGATGAATGAGGCCATCGGTTTCCACGAGCTCCTCAGGGACTCTGCAGGGTGGGGAAGGGGGACCAGGCTGGCAGCACCCAGAGCAGCTCCAAACTTAGTTTTTTTAGATATTTGGAACACCTGCAAACTGTATTTAGTAAATGGACACGATTGTCACAATCAAGGCTGAAAAATACACCAAGGCGACTAGAGGAAGAATGCAGGTCAGGATAAAGCAGAAGTTCGGTTTTCACGACTGGAATCTATCCTCATTCTTTCATCCGGCAGATGCTCTGAGTCACTCCTATGCGCAGGTGGGGAACCAAGGTCAGGCTGACCCGACTCATGGCGGAGGCAGAACTCTCTGCCATTCAAGTTAGGACTGGTTCTGAGGATTGGGAGCCTGCCTTGGCCTGGGTTCCTGTTATCTAACAAGCCACCTCCAATGTAGGGCTGAAAACAACAATGTATTTTGCTCACAAATGTGCAGCTTGGGCAGGGTGTGGTGGGGACGGTCCATCTCCACTGTGTGCAAAGAGCCATTTGAAGGCTCGCTCAGTGCATCTAGTGGTTGATGCTGGCTGTCGGCTGGGACCTCAGCTGGAACCGCCAGCTCAAACACCTAAATGCCTGCCCACTTCTTTACAGTGTGGTGGCCGGCTTCCAAGAGTGAGCAACCCAAGAGAGAGGAAGTTGCCAGTTTCTGAATGTTGGGCCCAGAAGCTAGCATGGGGCAACTTCCCCTATAATCTATTGGTGAAGGAGTCACAGAGCCTAGATTCAAGGACCAAGGGCACAGACCCCGCCTCTTGATAAGTGAAGTGTCACAGATCTTTGCAGTCATGTTTTAAAGCTGACATAGGGGCGCCTGGGTGGCTCAGTGGGTTGAGCATCCGACTCTTGGTTTCTGCTCAGGTAATGGGATCCAGCCCCACGTCCAGGCTCTGCATGGAGCCTGCTTGGGATTCTCTCTCTCTCTCTCTCTCTCTCTCTCTCTGTCTCTCTCTCTCTCTGTCTGTCTCAAAAATAAACAAATAAATTTATAAATAAATAAATAAAGTTGCCATAGCCTACGGGTTGAGAAGAAATGACCCCAGCTACGGGGAGGAGGAGTGGTAAAGGTTGCAAACCCAGCTAACCTCTGCACTTCTCTCCAGAAAGTATAATGGTTAAAGATGTGGGCTGTGGTACTGTTCCCCCTGGACGCTTGCCCTGCCCTGCGGAGCAATATGCAATACGCTTGTGCCCTCTGATGAAGGCAGCTCTTCATAAACTGAATATGCAGCACTCGGGTCCAAGAATTGCCAAGGGATTCTCATTTTTCTCATCCATTCCTTAAGTGATTGCATTTCCAGGCCCTTTTCCCAAGCCGGTCAGCATCCCTGGGAAATGTCGGCACTTGTCCGTGTTCCTTGGAAAATGCTATGCCTCCCTCAGTGCTCACATCAGCGACCAGCACCACGCACCCCCGGGCATGACCTCTCCATCGATGGACACGGTCTGGTGTCTCAGCAGTTTCTGGTTCTGTTTACACTTAACCGAGTTTGCGGAAGCCTAAACCTTCTCCCCTGTGGTGCCGCTGAACTCTGGCTCCTCATTCATGACAACGCGATTCCACAGTCATTAAGAAGACACCCTGTATTTAGGCAGCAGACCCAGAGTGAGACTTCACATTACCCGCAGAAGGGAAAGGTCACACGCACACACAACTTTCCTCTCTCGAGGGCCCTTGAGCTAAAGGTTCCTGTTGCCAGAAGTATTGCAGCACAGTGAGTCGTGCAGGCAGGGCAGGGAGTGAGATATCACCTGCTGGGTGATTTTCCCCAAGTTTAAAACGCACAACAGGACCACAAAATAATCTTGACAGATGCCCATCCCTGATTCCGCTCCTCCGTGCAAACCAGCCTTCCTACTCCCACTTGGATGTGTACGAGAGGGCACATCCAAGAAAAGATTTGGCTCCTAACCTGACAGGTGGTAGCACAGGGCTAGATTTATTTAGAAATACCTAATTAAGCTCCAGAGCAAACTAGTCATCAAGGTGTTTAATTGGCAGTATGTGACCATTAGGAGCTAATTAAGTCGTTCCCTCATACTTTGATTAATGTTTATCATTCGGCCACTGCGTGGCTGGTACAAGTTTAAAGAAAACAGAAGGCCCAGCTGGACGGCCCCTGGATGGTGGTCCCAGCCTTTTCCAGCACCGAGGCAGAACCGGCAGATGGGGCGGTGTGTGTGATGGTACATCTCGTTCCATGGCCCAAGCCCGGAAGTTCCTCTAAATCCATATAATAAGGGGCTATGGAGGCTCTGTTCCGTGCCAGCCGGCCAGGCAGAAAGGATAGTGCAGAGACTGGCTAAGCCTATGTTCAGATCCTACCTCCGCCTCTTACTACCTCTGTAACCATGCACCGCCTGGCCCTTCTGGATTCCGATTTGCTTCTCTGTGGAATGAAGACAAGTAACACCTACCTCACACAGCTCTTGCTTTAAAATAAAATTCAGGGGCGCTGGGGTGGCTCAGTCAGTTAAGCATCTGACTCTTAAGATTTCGGCTTAGGTTCGTGGCTTCAAGCCCTCCATTGGGCTCTGTGCTGACAGCAAGGAGCCTGCTTGGGAATCTCTGTCTCCTCTCACTCTCTGCCCCTTGCCTGCTCATGATCTACCTCTATCTTTCTCAAAATAAATAAGTAAACGTTTTTCTAAAACTTTATTTAAAAAATAATAAGATAAAATAAAATAAAATAAAATAAAAATCAGATATCCTCAATCTTGTGTTCAAAACACTTAAGTGATTCCCACCTCAAAGTAAAAGCTGAAGCCCTTACAGTGACATGTAAAGCTTTTCATGATGTATCTCCTTCCCTTGTCCCCCTCCCCCATTATTGCTCTACCTTCTTCTACTACTACTTTCTCTTGCCTGTCCCGGCTCTGGCCACACCACTCTTCCTGTCTCCTTGGACACACCCAGTCCTCTCCTGCCTCGGGGCCTTTCACTTGCTGTTGCCACTGCCTGGAACATCCTTCTCCCCAAACGTCCACGTGGTTCACACCCTCGGTCTTTGCTCAAGTCACCGTTTCAAAGAGGCCCCTCTGACGTCCCTATTTCAAATTCCTACATTCTCCCCATGTAAAATAAAAAGGCTGGTGAGGGCTGTCCCTCATTCCTGCTTTACTTCTCCCATTTAATCCCATCTAACATGCAGTGTATCTCAGGATCTTGTGTTTACTTACTGTTTTGGAATGCCTACCCCACTCTGATATAGAAAGTAAACCCTATGATAGCAGAAAGAAGGCTTTGCCTGTTTTGCTCCGGTTGCATTTCCATGCCTAGAACAGTGCTTGGCCCGTGGGAGGCACTTGATAAAAATTTGTTGACTAAATGAATGAGCATTAAATGAAATCAAGCGTGCAAAGTGGCCAGTGCATATTGGTGTAGTTCGTTCCCTCATACTTTGAGGAACATACTAAGGGGAACAACTCATTTCCTTCTCTTGGCTACAAGAGGAACTGGTCTCTCTGCCTCTAAGGACTTCATAGCCACCAGGGGGGACAACTCCTCACACACACCTGCTGTACAAATAATCTTCCAACCACGCCCCAGCAGGGGAGCAGAGGAATGAGGGACAAGAGCCCCCTTGTGGCAAGATTGAATGGTTGCAGTCAGCCACCCACAAGGTTTATGCTGTATAAGTGATGCTCCTCAGGAATTCAGACAAGAATGGCACACACTGCCCGCATGAAAGAAGCTTCTAGTTTAGGGCTCCACAGATTCCCTGTAAAGGACCAGATAGTAAATATTTGGTTACAGTCTCTGCTGTAACTACTCAGCTTTGCCATTGCCGCCTGAAGGCAGCTGTAGAGAATATACCAACAAATGGCTGTGACTGTGTTCCAATAAAACTTTATTTATAGATACTAAGACTTGAATTTCAAGTCATTTTCGTGTATCACAAAATATCCTTTCTTTCGTGTGTCATGAAGCATTCTTTTTTTTTTTTTTTTTCCCAACCACTTAAAAATTTGAAAACTGTTCTTAGCTCACAGGTCATGCAAAAACAGTGGGTGGACCAGATTTGGCCAGTAGACCATAGTGGGCCAATCCCCGGTCTAGATAGGACAAAAGAAAATAAAACTCTGTTACTTATAACTGAGGCTTACAATATGGTGAGATCTCAGCCGTTCACTGAAGCTGGAAGTAACTAGATAAGGACAGGAGCAGTCAGGGAAGGTGTTGGGGAAGATTAGGCCAAGCGCTGAGCTAGGGCTACGGGCTGATAGACTAAGGGAAGGGAGGTAAACTTCCCTAGCATGAGCTGTAGTGATAGTAGTAATGCTAATAACCATAAGGGCTTCTTACTAATATACAGGATATAACAAGCCCAGCCCCTAGCATTAACTTAATCTTCAGAGATATCCTATTAGGAAGTAAATTTACTAACCCCCTTTTCAAATGAGGAAATCAAAACTCAGAGGGCTAATAATTTGCCCTAATATGTACAGTCAGTAGCAGAGTCAGAATCTCAGCGTAGGTTGTCTGCCTCCATAGCCCACCCTCCCTCCCTCTAGATTCCACACTTTGATCTAGATTCCCTCCCATTTCCTACAGATCAGATGCAGCTCTGTCCCTGGTGTGCCTGTATTCATGTAAATAACCATTTCCTAAATACACTCAATGAAAAATCAATTACATAGCAAAGTGGCTGAGGTTTGGATAAACAACCTAATTGTTCCCTCTGGGGCTGCTGGCTGAGCAGTCAATCCCTGCGGAGAGAAGAGAGTTAACATTTATTAAGAGCTCCACCTCAGGCACTGAATATGCATTCCCTTCCTCCTAGACCAGAATGGGTCAGATCCCCTCTGGCCCAGCTCCCACAGCATCCCAGGGAAGCTTCTGGTCTCTTACACCACTCACAATAGGGCCAAATGAGAACCCTATGTTCCAAGAAGACCTCTAACTAAGGCAAAACTCAAGAACTTGGCCCCGCAGGGGTGACTTCCAGTTGCCCTTCTCAAAGATGAACATCTAGCTACCTTCCTCTGATTGACTGGATTATACCCCTCCAGGAAGGCCACTCTGCTTATACCCCAAATAGTCCCTTAGGAGTTCTGTTTTCTTATACTTAAAATTTTGCAATTGGAATTTTCTTCTTTTGGATCAGGACCCCGTCCCTAATGAATACGCAGACATACCAAGAAGGTGTATTTCATCAAATCTTATCAATTCTTAACTTTCCTGTAAATTCGTTTTCAAAAACTTTCAACAAGACGGGTGATTCAAAGTGAGCAATTGGCCAGAGAAGAGGCAGAATCTGGGTTTAGGCCATGCATAGTAGGAGAAGGCTGAAGACAGAAAAGTGGAAGATGATGTTCTGATGGACTGAACTTGCATGGGCCTTTTTTTTTTCTCCCCCCACATTCCCCCTCCCCACCCCCCACCAGTTAGCTGTTATCATCAGTCATTTCTTGTGAGCTAGGTATGGTGGGTGGCTGGTGATGCTTGAAGAAGTAAGATACAGTTCTTAACCTAAGACTCACAAATAATGACAATAGCATACAAGGCTCTAGGAACACATTTATCAGTTCTAGAGTAAAGTGATCCAAGATCTGGCCATTTCACTATGAAATCTTGAGCTAACTGAAGGAGCCCTGAACAGGGAGTCAAGACACAAAGGTTCTAATCTCAGTTCGGTTGTATGTGTTTTTGCTGTATGACCTTGCATGAGGACCTTCCCCTCTGGGGGCCTTGGTTTACTCATTCATTCATTCATTCATTCATTCAGCTTTGTGCCAGTGTTGTGCTAAGCACTGGGGATGAATACTGTGACTACATAATAAGTACTATTTCTGCTCTCATAGGTTTTGTAGTCTACTGGGGAAAGCAGACATGAAAGAGATAATTTCACAGGTAGTTTCCCTATAAAATAATGAAGTTTGTCTAGACCAGAGGCTTTCAGCCCTGGCTGCAGATTATAATCAACTGAGAAATTTTAGGAAAGAAACTGAGATGACTAACTGGCCATTACCCCCCAAAGATTACAGTTCTAACTGGGAGGGCTCTAGAATAAATATTTTTATAAGTTCCCCCAAGAGACTAATGTGCAACGGGGGTTGAGAGCCACTGAGCTAGACAATATCTAAAATTTCTTCCTGCTCTAATATCCTATCAGTCTTTATATTCTATGGATAATCTAAGACATATATTTGTATTTCTGTATATATGTATGTGAGAGAGACAAAGGTACACAGAGATGAAGAGAGAGACACAGAGACAGAGCAAGCAACCAAGGCCATGTAGTATGTGAAAAGACAAAATATAGGAGACCAGTGGGAAAATAACACATATCAACATTTCCCAAACTTGGCCTGAGGAATGTTCAATTGGATGTTTGTGCAGAGACTATGTGTCTACTTAATATTCTTTCTTCTTCTGTTATAAAACTTTAGCCACGTGCCCAGCTCTAGATTTCTATTTCCCAGCCTCCTTGTTAGGAAGATGTGACCAAAGAGATGCCAATGGAAGTCATGGTAAGGAACTTCCAGGAAATCTCCTTAAGGAGGAGATGCTCACTCACCAAGGGGACACAGCCTTTATGCCCTTCACCTCTCCCCCAACTTCCTGCCTGGATCAAGGCTGTGATGGCCAGTACATCATTGGTCACCTGGAACTGTGTAGTGACATTCAGGGTGGAAATAATGAGCTAAGAGCAGAGAGATTAAATTAAAAAAAAAAAAAAAAAAAAAGCCTGGATGCCAGATGATACCATGGGGTCATATTCACTAGGACTAAATACTTTTGGATTTCTTTCACTTAAAATAGAAACCTTACTTTGTTTAAATGACACATTGGAGATTGTTTGACACCGATACAGGCATTGTATGGGGGAGAAAAAGAGCTCCTTCAAATAAGTTTGGGAGATATTGCACACCGCAGTGTAGCTCCCCACCTTGTCTGTAAAGACCCCCGTTGCACATTTGCCCATATTAAAGGTTCATAACAGGAGTCTGTTCACTTTATTTAACCTGGTTCAGAACCTGGCTTTCCCCACGTTCCCTTCTCACGACACATACATACTCAGCACACTGCATAGAGCATCTCTTGATATTGCATAACATTAATATTCCTCAGCTCATTATTTGCCAATCTGTAACATAAATGCATCACTATTCACCTGTTGAAATACCAGAATACCTAGCATCTGAGCATCAATACAAAGCATCAATCAAATATTTCATACCAAATGTCACAGACCAACCAATTATATGTTTTCTTGTCCATTTAGTTGTTGGTGCATTGGAGAGACAAAGTCAGAAGCGCCCTTCTCAGAAATAGTTCCAACAACCCAAATCCAAAATGGCCACCGTGAGTTCTCTCCCTCCAGCTGTCGATAGCTCCCAGCTTGCCTTCTGCTCTCAGCTGCATGATGTGTACTGACCTGTGTTTTCTCACTCTGGCCCATCTGGAAGGCTTCTAGGAATGCAAACAAAAACCAAGGCTGCTTAGGAACTAGCTTTCAGAATGAAGCTCTTTTGGCAAAACTATTTCTCTGGCAGATGTAGGAGAGTCCAGATCACCTGGCCATTAGCTTCTCCTCTGTGATAACTAACTGTGAGTGTATAAATAAGACACAACCTGACCTATTCCGCCTTGGCATTTGATTTGGCCATTTCAAGAGTTCCAAGGAGGTCACCTATCTTTTTCCTCCTTAAATTCCTGTAACAGCTAACGAGTCCTTTCATTTCAAAAGAAGCTTAAACTGAAAAAAATCCTATGAAAAGGAACACTAACAAATCCACTAAAAGTGTAAACTCCTGATACTCTTTCCTAAGAACCAATCTTACCAGAGCAATGGTTCTCCATCCCTTTACTTTTAACCTATCTGTGTCTTTATATATAAAGTGAGTTTTTGTAGTGCATATTTTTGTAGATGATAGAGTTGGGCCTTGCATTTTTTTTTTGTATCTGCTCTGACATTCTCAGTATTTTTTTATGTTTTATTTTATTTTATTTTTGAGAGAGAGAGAGTGCAAGCGGGGCAGGGGCAGAGACAGGAAGACACAGAATCTGAAGCAGGCTCCAGGCTCCGAGCTGTCAACACAGAGCCCAACATGGGACTCAAACTCACGAACCGTGAGATCATGACCTGAGCTGAAGCTGGTTGCTTAACCAACTGAGCCACCCAGACGCCCCCATTCTCTGTATTTCAATTCATATATGTAGGCCATTTATATTTAAAGTGATTATTGATGTAGCTGGATTAATATCTGTCACTTTTTTTAACTGTTTGCTAATTTTTGCTCATGTTCTTGTTTCTCGTTTTGCCTGCCCTTCTTTTTCTGCCATTTCAGTTTTAACTATTTTGTATGATACCGTTCTTTCTCCTCTTTTAGCATGTCAGTTGTATTTCTTTAAAAAAATTCCTTTTAGTGGCTTCCCTGTATTTCGCAATACACGTTTATAATTCATGTAAATCTACTTTCAAATATCACTATATCATTTCACAGGTAGCATTAAGTACTTCAGTACTTCTAACAGAGATTCCCCCATTCCTCCTCTATCTCTTAAAACATAGCTGCATTCATTTCATTTAGTCATACACTATAACCACCCAAGGCCTTTTCACTAGTATTGCTTTGAAAACTTATCTGTTGGATCAATTGAGAATAAGAAAAATAAAAGACTTTATTTTACCTGCACTTCTTCCTTCTCTGATGCTCGTTCATTCTTGTTATAGATCCAATTTCTGACTTATCATTTTCCTTCTCTCTGAGAATATCTTTTAACATCTCTTTTGGAGCAAGTCACCGGCCATGAATTCCCTCAGCTTTTGTCGAAGAAAGCCTTTATTTTTCCTTCGCTTGTGAAGGATGATTTCACTGGATATAGAATTCGAGGTTGGTGAGGTTGTTTTCTTTCAACACTTTAAGGGTGACACTGCCTTCCTCTTGTTTGTGTGATTTCGGACAACTCCATTTGAACTCTTATCCTTGTTCTTCTATAAGAAGGTATTTACACTCTCTGGCATTTTTCAATATTTTCTCTTTATATTTGATTTTCTGCATATTAAATATAATACACAGAGGTGTACATTTTTTGATACTTATCCTACCTATTATGAGCTTCCTGGATCTGTGGTTTGGTATCTGTCATTAGTTTTGGAAAATTCTTGGTCGTTATTACTTCAAATATTTCTTCTACCCCTTCTTCTCATTCTTTGTGTATGTTCTACCTTTTGTTCCACTGGATCAGTGTTTCTCAAAGTGTGTTCCCTGGACCAGGAGCATCAGCATCACTTGGAAAGTTGTTAGAAGTGCAATAATCAAGCCCTCCTCCAGCCCAGACCCACTTACTCTGAAACTGTGGGGATGAGGGCCAGGCACGTGTGTTTACTCAAGCTCTCTGAGGAGGTGGGGGGATCCTTTTGCATTTTAAAGTTTGAAAACCACTACATCAAAGCAGGAGAATGAGCACTAGGATACCCAAAAAGGGATGATACAGAGAAAAGGAAGTATAACAGCTAGAAACACCTAATGTGTCTTAGAATCGTGCCCTGCTTTACCTATCATTGGCTTTCTTATTGAGGTCGTTCATGGCTTAAATGAGTTCTAAAGGAAAACATGGGACTGACTCCAAATGAGCTGCCAGCCCCTTTGCCTCCTTTAAGTCTGTTCCCAGCCAGTGGCTCTGAAATCAGGCTGCACATCACTCTGAGAGCCCTCAGTTAAAATGAACTCTAGACCGACTGAACCAGAATCCCCAAGGTTTGAAACCCAGAAAACTACACTGTTAACATGGGTCCCTGGATATTTTGACTCCGTTAGTCCATGACCTGGCAATAGGGGACCACTGCTAGACCCCCATAACTGGACCCGTTGGCTACTCTTTATGAGAGCCCAGCACAACCCCCTCCCCAAAACAATCCCGAAGTACTGTGGCCATATTTAAACAGCCTCTGCTTCACCCTCTCTCCCTTCCTCTACCTTTCCTTTCTTCAGGTTGACCTGGAGTCTTTCACACCCTCAGAGATGAGCTCCAGAGCCAAGAGCTGAGTTCTGGGCTTCATGTGACACCCCCACTCTCCTTTGATACCACCGGACACAGAGCACAACGTTCTCGGAGACACGGGCTAAATGTCCTCACTGACCCCACTCCCACTAGAATGTAGCCCTTTCTCCTCCTTCCACATCCCCAACCCCACTGAGGTCAGCCCTACGGAAACGTGGCCCCACTCTTAGGTTCCAACTAGTTACCCTAATGCCACAGTCCATAAAACTTGATCTTGCCCTAGACCCCAGTCAATAGCTGGGGGCTCTGTTTTTACTAACTGCATATCCTAAGGCTGTTATCTGGTTCCATGCCCCAGGACAAAGGCTGGTACCTTGTTCCCTTCAAGAGACTGCACTCCTTCGGCCTGTTTACAAAGTGTTCCACATGTCAGCCATTCCAGATTCTTGACTGTTGGGACCTGCCACTTTTCTGGTACCAGTGGGCTCTGGAGTCACGCTGGGGGCCCTTGGGCATGGGTTGGGCTTGCGTCGGTATGAGAGGAGTAACTGGACCCTATGGAACCTGGTCTGTCCTTTTTGATGGACTCATTCTGAATCCCAAGACTCCAGTCTTTCCTTCCTGCCAGGGCTGAGGGTGAGGCAAGGGAGGCACCTGAGAGGGACTAGCTCCCAGGGTCAGGCAAGCACAAGGTCAGCAACTGAGAGCAACTTACATTTTATGCTCTAGACTCCTCACCCACCTCACCCTGGTCCCAGCCCGGCTTCCTGCTCCAGTTGCCATGAATGCTCCAGGTCCCAGTGCAAGACTAAAAGAGGGACGCTATCAATCCCAAGGCCTCCATCGAGTCATTCAGCCAATATTTATTATATGCCCCTAGGTAATAAGCACAAAGGAAGCAGAGTTCCTGCCTGTAAGGAGCTGAGCATAGTAAGAAAACATGTAAACAAGAAGTGATAACCCAAGGCTGGCTAGGACAGGTGCTAAGCAGAGGTATATGTGGAACAGCAGAGGAGGTGGAATTAATTACGAGAGACAGCGGAGAAGGCTTCAAGAAGGCAATAGTGTTTCCTGGGCCCTGGACACTGTACAGACTACATCTAGGGAGAGAAAATGGGAAGCTAACAGCAGGTGGAAAACAGAACAAATCAAGGTGTGGTGGGTTCTGCAACTAGCAGGTGGTTGGCATCATTAGAAGGTTAGAGACTTAGAAAGAACAATGGGAGGTGAGGTCTGAAGGAAAGAGGACCAGATGGTGGAGAGCCTTGAATAGTCTGCTAAGGAATGCTGGCTTCCATCTCTGGTACATGGGGCCTCCTGGAAGATTTTGAGGCAGGAGACAGAGTAATTAGAATCAGCATCACAAATCAAGAATCAGAAGTTGGGGGTTGTAAACAAGATCAGCAACGGCAGGGGGGGCACCTGGGTGGCTCAGTCAGTTGAGCGTCTAACGTCAGCTCAGGTCATGATCTCATGCTTCATGGGTTCAGTCCCTGCGTTGGGCTCTGTGCTGACAGCTCAGAGCCCGGAGCCTGCTTCGGATTCTGTGTCTCCCTCTCTGTGCCCTTCCCCTGCTCATGCTCTGTCTCTCTCTCTCTCTCTCTCTCTCTCTCAAAAATAAATAAAAATTAAAAAATTTTTAAAAATAATAAAAATCAGCAATGGGAGAAGCAATTGGGAAACTGTGTTAAGGACAGTCACTGAGCAGTGTCTGATTTTCTGAGTCAAGTTTAACGAATGCCAGGGGCTGTTATCTGGGGGCTAGAAAAGTGGTCAGGGCCAAGGAGCCAGCCTTGACAGGCACCCATCAATCCCCAAGCACAAGCATCAGCCAAAGCACAGGCCACTGCAGAACGGGAACCTAAAGCCACTGGCCCAGATGCTCTGTGGGACAACAACCTCCAGAGCTGCTTTTTGGAGATGGCACACCCAATGGGCCCAGTAGGCTTTGTGGCCTGCTTCCTGGGGTGCACTCAAGCTGCTTCTGTTTAAGAAAATCTCCTCTCTCCAGCCCAGGAAGCAAAGCACCTACCACATCTGGTTTTGGGGTTTGGGATTAAATGGCCCCATCTATCAGAAGCCCTAAAGAAGAATGCCCAGGTAACCTCCAAGCTCCCCTCCTGCCCTATCAGTCCGTGGCTTGAGGATTCCATGACTATCAGATACAAACACCGGAGACTGGTTCTTGTAGGATTCCTTGCTGAAACATTCCTGTGTGTCTGTAATAAATGGACTCCCATCAGTGGTTCACTTCTCTCCAACCACACGAGAACTCCCAAGCCCGGCCACTGTCTTCTCTCACCTGGGCCACTGCTAGAATCTTCTGCCTGGTCTTCCTGTTTTTAGTTTGGCCTTCACTGCTCATTTCACGTTCTACAAGGAAGCCAGAGGAGAATTACTAGTGCACCTCAATCTGCTCAAGGCATATCCCTGCTTAAAAATCCTTTCTGTTGCCTCAGTGGTGCTTTGAAAGGGCTCACCAGAGCCTTTCTGTTGCAGCCCACAACCTCTTCAGCCTCGGCTCTCACCCACCATCCCTCAAACCCCAAGCTCAGCAATTCAAGTCCCCAAACACCTGAACTCTCACCCCATTCTGACCCTCTGCACAGACCACTCTCATTGCCTCAGGGACTACTGACCAATAGAAAAATGGCAGAAGAATGCAAGCCACTTATGCCTTCTTAAGTTTTCTAGCAGCCACATTGGAAAAAAGTGGAAAGAAATGGGCGATCGCATCATTAACAACGTATTTTATTTAACTCAGTCTACCCAAAATGTTATGGCTTCAACATGTAAATCAAGAAGAAAATATTGAGATCGTTTACATTCTTTTTTCAGACTAAGTCTTCAAAAGCTGATGTGTATTTAATTAATTTATTTATTTTTTAAAATCTGATGTGTATTTTAAACTTATAGTATCAATTTGGACTGGCCACGTTTTCAAGTGCTCAACGGCCACGTGCGGCTAGTGGCTGCCATATTGGCTAGCACCAGCCAAACACAGCTTCCTTCTTCTCCATCCGGAGCGCCATGCCCATTGGTCAGGCCCAGCAGACAGAAAGGGCATTGCCTCTTGTGACCAGGTGCTCCTCCTCAGTGCTCCCAGCCCCTGTCGCAACTCTCACACTCAGTTGCTAAAACCTGTGTTCCAATCTGAATCCAAGATTGTAGGCTCCACGTGGGCAAGGACCATGTCTGTCTTGCTTGCCATTAAACTCCAGCACTGAGCCCAGCAGCAAACATACCCCATGTGTACCAAATCAGTGTCTGTCGAAGGAAGAAGCATAATCTCGTGTGTCCCCACCCATCACTAGGAGATACTGAGATGCTTTTAATACTCCTTTAAAGATTCCCTCTTGCCTCACCCTCCCTTTCTCCACCATCCACCCGTACAAACACGTGCACACACACTCACCACACATTCACACACCTTTATACATTCTTGTGAGTCTTGAGTGTATATGTGTGTGTGTGAGTGCGAGAGTATTTGCAAGCCTGAAGGCTTGTATGAAAGTGTTCGGGAGTATACGATGAGTGTGAGGTTGTGAGTGTGTGTGTGTGTGTGTGTGTGGTATATAGCTGAACAAAGACATTCCATACAATAGGACTTTCCAATGGGATTGCCCATGTGGCTAATTTTATCAAATGCATGTTCTCAAATTCCACAGACCCTATTTCCTGGTGTGTGGGTTTCCTTTTCTCACTCTGCCCCCTTTTTAACTGCCCTTCTCCCATGTTACAAAAGAAAGGTGTTTCCCTTACTCATTCCCAACCTTACCATGGTGTCCTCTCCTAGGATGTAAAATCCTTCAGGGCACCAAACAAAAAGGACACTTAAAAATATTATTTGGGGGTGGGTCTCCCCATTGATGAATTAAAGCACAATTAGCCCACCTTCGGACTTCCATTCCTTCCCTGTTTCACCCCTTTTTTAGTCATGGGCTTTCATAGAAGAGGTCTTTAATATATTACAGAGAACGGGCCGAGGGCCTCGTGGCAATTTTCTTGTAAGGATGACATGTCTGCATTCCTCAAGTCCTGTCAAAGAAAGCATTGCTCTTGACAGGTTCTGGGGAGAAGAAAGAAAAGACAACACTGTAAGGAATAATAAAGACTAAGAATGCTCCGCCCCTCTCCCCATGTTAAACATAAACAACCTTTTCAGCTCTTCTTGATAAACAACACTAAAAAGAACCCCCCCCCCCAAAAAAAATTTTTTGAAAAGCCAAACCAGCATAGGCTTGCTAATTCTTTTAAACACAACTGAAACGTTTTCAGGGGCTACTAAATTTGACAAGTTGTACTGGATAAAACGCTCAGATAAAAATTTTATGTGATTACTTTTGAATGCAATATGCATTATTCAAAAGGTAGTTAAAATCTATTTTATCAAATAACGAGATATGTATTCCAATTACAATCAATCCTGCGACCATTTTATCTCATAAAATGTTTAAACATTCTTTTCCTCCTACACCTCCTATTAATCAAAAAAGAAAACTAAATGCTAGCTGCTAGACACATTTATTGTCAGCAATATATACCTTTCTCTTTCATAAATGCGTTGGAGAGTTTATCTCAAGGTCCAATAAAATTAAAGTAGTTCTGTGTTTTCACACAAGATTTTTATTTAATTATTCCCAAAAGCCAACTCCAAAGTTTAGTACACACCCACACACATACTTACTAAAAACTGCCATATCTTTCATCATGTTTTTTGTTTCATAAATAGCTTACAATTTGGGCTGCCCATAACATTGAGTTATGGCAAACTAAGTGACGAGAAACATAGATTTATTTTTGCTTTTATAACTTGTCATAAAATAGATTAATTACATTGTATCTTTCGTGATTTTTATCTCGACTGCATTTAGTAATCTTTTTTACAAGATTAGAAGTAATCCTTCTTACAGTGGTTTTCATAATATTCCTCAAAATACACTGTAATGTTGATCTAAATTAAAAATATAAGTCGGACTTTTTCTTAGAGCAGTAAGTCTGATTTGCAAACTGGTTTGACAAGGAAGACTGGCTTTGCTAAATAGATTATGCACAGGCATTTTCCATCAATTGAATGAGCTAAATCTGAGCTCTAAGATTTGACAAAAAGGTACTTAAGCATGTAATAAGATAAAAGCATTTTATTTTAAAAAAATGCATTGGGAAAGTAGAATGAAATTAACAATATTTTAATTTTCCAACCCTGTCTTCATGAGTTGGACTAGACAAGGTGAAAAACATAAAACGTAATTAAAAGTCATTGAATACATTTTAGAAAAGGCTTTTTGGATATTCCAGAAATTGAGAAAGTAAATAGTTCTAATGATGGATAACAGATCCTTTAGGAAAAAAATTTTTTTTCTGTCAACAAAATTGAAGGGAAAAAATCATTTTGGTTGATGGGTCACTGTGTGATTTGGGGCACTGAACACAAAGAGAGTTCAAATCATTAGTAAAGTTATCACAACAGAACATTTTCTGTTCCTATCAGTTTGTTCAGATAAGCAAGATTCGTCACTGTTCACATCCGTAAAGACAAAACGAAATAAATAAGTTTTCCAAAAAGAACAGAAGTGATGTTGCACCCTTCTCATTCTCTAATAGGAAATATTTATTATCTAATTGGGAGAATCATGTTCATTTCATTGAGAAATGACATCCCAATACATTTTTTCTATTTCATTTTTTATTGGAAAAATTGTTATATTTACGTTATTTTGATTATTTGTACACTTACAACAATTATAATGATCACTCATTCAAGAAGTAATTTTAACATTTGAACCTTACGGAAATATTTTAATATTAAAATTTCTCATTATACACAACATTGTGTGTGTACTCAACACTGCTGAATTATACACTTAGAACTGGTTAAGATGGAAGGATGCCATCTTAGGCTGGCTCAGTGGGTCGAGTAACTCTTGACCCCGGGGGGTGGTGAGTTCAAGCCCCATGATGGGTATGGAGCCCACTAGAAAAAGAAAATAGTTAAAATGGTAAATAACATTATGAGGGTTTTTTTTTGCCATAATTAAAAATAAATTTTTTTCTGGCATAAACATAATATTACATGTGTATATAATATTATTTCATACATAATATTTAAGAAATGTATATTTGGTGACTATCAAACATAATCAAGCATAAAAACATATGACATTAGAATAAAATTCTGTGAGACATAGAAGAGAAAGATGGGTTTAAGAAAGAGAATGAAATAAAATTTCCTGACGTTAAGGAGAGTTTACTCATATGCTTTGTAAGTGGATGATGACAGATATCAAATCGCATGTGTGTATTCCATTGAATACATTTAACAAGAGGTAATGTTTTCATTTAAAGAGTCAGTATTTATAATACTCTGAAGTTATATCTTGAAATCATTTCAACTTAGGAAGAAAACTGTAGATGTTAACTTAAGGATGTTTGAGGGACTATGAGATTTTAGGATCTGGCAGGGGAACCAATCTGCGGGTCACTGCCTTTGGGACAAGATGAGGAGGGGTCCTGGCTGCGGAGACCGCCCTGGGGCCCCCTGTGCAGTTGTGATTTTCTATCCTTGTTCTCCCCAGCTCGTTCCTTAAGGGCATTCCTTTTTCCTGGAGGAAAGAGGTGACCCTGTTGGCCAGAGTTTTCAAAAGGCAGGGGACCTTTTATGGCTCTACATTACAACAGCTATTCTATTCAACGGGAAACACAGTTGGGCCAGTTTTGTTTTTGTTCTTGTTTTTGTTTTTTAATGCATGGACTGGATCATTCATTTAGGAAGGAGAGGAGGTGGGACCTTTATTTATTGAACATCTGCTATGTGCCAGACGCTGTGGAGGATGCTTTATAGGCATAATCTCATTTTCTAATGAGAATAATTAAAGTTACCATATATGTTTGTTATTATTATTATACTGGCCATTTACCATATAGCAGACACAGAGCTGTAAACTTTACGTTAGTGATGTTCACGACTCTTTACAATAACCCCATAAGGCAGCAATTAGGCTCTTTCCCGTTTTACAGATGGGAATATGAGACTCAAATCTTTTTGAAGTTAAACAGCCAGTAAGTAAGAAGGACTGATCATGATGCCAAAGTCCACACTTTTGACTGCAAGCCATACCCACTTAAAGTGAAGCTCTCGGAGTTTTAACAAGTGGGCAAGATCATAATTTGTAAGTCCCAGGTGAGTCTGATTCATTCATTCCCAGTTTTGTTCCAGAGAGGAGTCGAGGGACTGCCCCATGACTACAAATATTCACATCTATCTAGAACTCTCCAAGTCCATTATTCGCCTTGCTTCTTTGCCAGTTTTATAAAGTGGACAGAATTGATTTTATTATAATTATTTTATTATAATTGATTTGTGTATTATTATAATTATATAATTGCCACCCTTCTCCCCTCTTTTTGCAAGTGAGAAAATGAAAGTGCTCAGAATCTTTTCTGACTTGCCCAACCCCACCAACATTCTCCTAATTCCTGATCCACCAGAGCACTTCCGACGGCTGTGGGAGGGAAGCCACGGCAGCTGTTGGGACACCAGACCACACAGGGCTCCCACGGCTGGGCCAGGGTATGGAGTCCTTAATACACTTTCTGTCATGCTTTTGGATATCACTGAAGGCAAGGGCTCCTAACTGACTGTGGAGACCTATTTGGCCACAGTCTCAGAGTTTTCAGCAGAAAGCCTGTGGGCCGGGTCCAGGGGCAGAGGAAAGGGCCTGCCTGCAGATCTTGAAGAAAGAGACGTGTGTGGGGCTCACTCCTCACTGCCATTCCCTGAATAAGGGTGCTTGTTGCTTCACAAAAGAAAAGGTCTTCATCGTGTTTCACAAAAGGACCCGTTTTTTTTTGTTTTTTTTTTTTTTTTACTAATTATGCCCCAGGCAACGGCAGGGGTTGGGGGGAACATTTGAACCTAATCTAAAACTTGGGATCGCCTGGGCGGTTCAGTCCATGAAGTGTCCGACTTCAGCTCGGGTCATGATCTCATGGTTGTTGAGTTTGAGCTTTGGATCCTCTGCCTCCCTCTTTCTCTCTGCCCCTCCCTCACTTGCTCTCCCTCCCTCTCTCTCTCTCTCTCAAATAAATAAACACACTTAAACAAAACAAAACAAAACACTTGCAAAATTCCAAACAGTGATTTGACTGTGAGAACCAGAGCGCTGAAGGAGCATGCTAACACTGAGAGAAAGGGGACTAGAGGCAGACCAGCAGGAGGTGGGGCCTCCATCCACAGGGAGCCCTCTCTCTTGAGTCTCCTGCTGGGACTCCCAGAAGTCCCCTGCTTACTCCATTTGCCTGTTCCCCCCGGAAGGGGTACATTGCAGCGGAGATAAATGGCCTCATAGTTGTGGGTTTTGATTTCTTTTTAAAGGATTAGAGAGGAAGAAATAGCTTTTGTTTTCTTTTCTCCCAGTCGGCTAAACATGACATCTGACCTGCAGGCTCAGAAAACAACTTGACTTGCAGTGTTGAGCCATTAGACAAGACAACAGCCTGGGGTATTCTCTCCTGGAATGGGGGAGGCCCAGGCTGTCTTTTCTCCTAACATTTGTGGCAATCATCAGAAAAGAGCAGCTGTCAGGATCGCCTCCTGCCCCAATGGGGTTGCCAAGCCGCCGCAATCTTTACTTAATTGGTTTATTAATCTTACAACGCAATACCAGCCTCTGTCTCGTTGTGACTCACTAGCTAACCAGAACTGGGTTTTGTAAATATGTTTAATTAAGCTCCAAAAGCCACGAGCCTTCTGTCTTCTTGGTTACACTCTCCCACCAGGCCAGACACCAGCCAGAACTGAAATAAATGAATGGTTGTGCTTCGTTGTCGATCTGTTCCCACTAGGAGGTGGTGAAGCTAGAGCAGGACATTCTGAGGGAAGAAATGTCTTCCCCCTCATCAGAGGTTTACCTCTCCCCGTGACTGGAGGACTACTATTCTGTGGAGAAACATGAATTAAGAGCTCCACAGGGAGAAGGAAGAAAAGGATATCATTCAAACTTTTATATGTAAATTGCTCCTTCTTCCAGCCACCCCTCATCGTCTGGAATGAGACCTGTCTGTCGCAAAGGAGCGGCCCTTCTCTGTGATTCTTTGAACTCCTGGGCACAATGCCCCCACCCTGGGGAGGGTGGGAATGTCCAGGGATGGGTCTAGGGAAGAAACGCATGACTGTATCTTCTGCCACATCATTTTAACAGCTCTTCGCACATCTGTCTCACCCCACAAATGCAGTGATAGCAGGCAAAGACCAGTATCTAGCTCAGTGCAGGACAAATAGTGGACATTTAAAGATGGAAAACAAGGAAGGCAAGCAGGAAGGAGAGAGGGGAAGGAAAGAAAAAAGGAAAGAAGGAAGGGAAGAGAAGGAGGGAGAGAAACAGGAAGGAGAAGCAGGTGAGTAACTGAGGAAGTTGGATGGATGGATGGATGGATGGGTGGATGGGTGGGTGGATGATGGAGGGATGTGGATAAGGGACTCCACTCACTATTACACAGACCCCATGGTTCCAGGAAACCAAGCCATGGTTTTCTTTCTCAGGGTGTAATTTCACTGGAAGAGTCTCTTTCCTGGGAAAGTCCCCAGCGTGGTCAGGGACAGCTTATGTGAAGTCACACGGCACACTACCAAACAACGGCAGCAGGAAGAAAACAATCCCAATCTGTCAACCAGTTGTTTTGAAGACGAGATGTTAAAACAACTCACTGCGGAGGCTCTAGAGGTCATCTTTATTTATCCATCTATTTCGTTTTCACTGAATTGTGTCCACAGGGCACTGAGCACCCAGAATAAACAAAACTGCAAAATTAAATCTACCATCTGGACGTTTCTAAACATCTGGATATCTGGCATCACGTTGACCCGGACTGGTTGTCTCACGGCCATGTAGTTATAGCCCAGAGCACCAGCCTCTTTGGAAGTGTATCTTACATCAGTTTTCGTAACACCCCAGCTTTCCCTCACTCCAGCGATATGAACAGAGAAGGGAAAGTGCATCTCCCCGTGCTACTGAGGAGGGAACTAAGACCCAGGAAGGAACCGAAGCTATCCAGTGATGAGTTTAACGAGGGAAAGCTCTTTAAAGAGGAGGCTCCATGCTTCTGGGGACCCTTTCCAGAGGCAGATGTACAGAACAGCCTGAACTGAAGTCCTCATTTCCCACTGCCCACATACATACATCAAAAATAAGGGGGGGGGGGGCAAGACAAAGGGGGCAGACTGGAGGCTGCTTGGGAACTGGGAGAAGATTGGCACCACTTTAGACATGACCCCCGATACACACACACACAGCCACACATGCGCACACAGATGCCATATGTCTTTAAGATGCATTTTATTTTAAACCCATAAGGAGAAAACGATCCTCTCTGCAGGCCCTCCCCCCTTGCCTGCCAGCCTCACATCCCTTCTCGGTCGTTCCCAGCTTGCTGCAGCGTGTTTTTGTTTTCTGTACTGGGTGATTGATTATAGAAGAGCAAATTAGCTCCCACTGCTTTTAAGATGCATTTTCTCTCTTAAAAAGAGACAAAGATGTGAGCATTACTTCTCTCTCCCTACTGCCTGCCTTGGCCCTTGGCTGCTGTCACTGCTGCTTTAGGAGGGCATCCTCAGAAGGGAGGCAGCCCTGCCTCCCAAAGTCTCCTCGTTCTAGCCCCAGGGCATCTCTCTGGTTACTCCAGGCTATTTTTACCTATCTCTGTATCAATACATGTGAATCCAGCTGCCTAGCACACAGTAGACACTGTTGGATGAACGAATACATAAATGATGAATGAAGTATAAACACTAAGGTCTCAATGAAATAAGTGTTTCTCTCTCTCTCTCTCTCTCCCTCCCTCCCCCCACCCCTCACCCAGCTCCGGGTCCTATGTGCAGCCCCCAAAGCAGAAGCATTGGCAATCACCTGGGAGCAAGGTTGCCAGGGTCCCGGGTGAACTATACCCAGACTAAACTTTGAGAAGCACTGCTGTGTGGTCCTAAGCAGAGGCAGGAAGGTAGACAAGATGACCCCTTAAGGCCCCTCGCTACCTTATACGTCTCTCAGATCTAAGTGGTATCAGATTCCTATGGTTATGGAAGCTGAGCCCAGGATCATTACAGACCCAGAGTGCTGGCCTAGGATGGGGAAGGTGGGATTTCAACTCTTCCTTCCTTTCTGTCTCTCTCTTCCTGCTGTTCTGCCTCTTTGGAGGTCCCAGCTGACAGATCTGGAGCACAGCATGGCTTTGCTCTAACTAATTGCCAACAGTTGGCTGTAGCTACAGATTCATTATTCAAAAAGGCTCATTAATCTCCTAATGCCAGTGTAGCCATGGCTGCTGATGGTGCCTGTCACCTCCCAGCACCCAGGTCCCAGTGGGATGCCCTGGGTCTCTGGCAACACAGCAGTAGGAAATACCTTCCCTCTCAGAAGGCTAAGCCTAGGGACACAGAGCCAGGCTGATTTAGAAACTGGTTAATCTGGGGCGCCTGGGGGGCTCCGTCAGTTAAGTGTCCAACTTGGGCTCAGGTCATGATCTCATGGTTTGTGAGTTTGAGCCCGGCATCGGGCTCTGTGCTGACAGCTTGGAGCCTGGAGCCTGCTTCGGATTCTGTGTCTCCCTCTCTCTTCTGCCCCTCCCCCTCTCACACTCTGTCTCTGTCTCTCAAAAATTAATAAAAGGTTAAAAAAAATTTTTAGAAACTGGCTAACCCCTGCCTCTGGCTGGGGTGGTCCTAGGGGGCCTGACCCAATGATTCAGGTGGGTGCAAGACGGATTATAGTAATACCAAGGGAAGGATTATCTGGGACCTCTTGGTTGAGCTGAGCTGCCCGTCTCATAGCCAGATTAAGGAATCTGTCCCTTTTTCTCTTGGGTCTAGGAGTGGGCTCTTGGCAAACCTTGCAGCATGTTTAGAGACATGGAAAAGGTGCCTTCTAGACAGTTCATGATGAAGAAGTCCTAAAAACCTTCAGAGCCTCTTGCCAACCTGAGTCAGAGGCTCAAACATGCATGTATCCTATGGCTCAGATAACATGATGTAAATGTCTTCCTGTCTTTCTCCTTGAAGTTCTGCTTCTGTGGATTGGTTTTTCCAAAACTACACATTCTTAAGAGAAGGGATGGGTGTGTTGCGTCTTTCACACCTACCTCCTGGTCCCCAATACCTGGCCCTGCTAAGCCATCAGCTACCCACCTAGAGCCATGCCTAGATACAGGGGTAAAGGAGAGAGTACAGGGTGGTGAGGGTGGGGCGAACAAGCAAGACAAGACAGGCAGGGAAAGAGAGCATGAGAAGAAAGGAGCCGTTTGGGGGTACATCTCTGAGCAGCAAGAATATGATGAGTAAGACGCTTGACGAAGGCTGATGCCACTGTTTACATCCAGTTGCTCTGGGACTGGTCCAGACGGGTGAGCTGCCCACCAGCCGGAGGGCTGAGGTGGCACAGCTTAGGGCTTTATCCTCTTTCTTCTTCTAACATAAACAAAATGTTCAGACAGAAAGTTTGAAAGAATCATAGAAGAAATGCTAATTGTCTAATACAGATGGTGGGTATGTAGGTGTCCATGTTTTTTGCTGTTCTCGTTCTTCAAATGAACCAGACCCGCTGGCCTCTGTCATTTCCATCGATATTGTCAAAGCAGATGTGAGCCAGCAGCCCCTCTCTGAAGTCATCAAAGTAGTTGCTAAAACAACACTGCCCTCTGCTGACCACAGGCTCTCACATCTCGGGGACAGCTCCGCCTGGAAAAAGATTCCCGAAGGGCAGGATCAGATTGTTCTACCCAGCCTTTTGCTTTGTCCCTCCTGGGTCTACCCTTTCTTTGCCTCGGTGCCCCCTGGTCCCCCTGGGACCCCCCCAGGCACAGCAACAGGCACCAGACTGACATCCAGCTAAGCTCAGACAATTAAATCATGTGCTGGGGCAGCTGATGTCTTTGTGTCTTCATTTTTTCTACGACCATTTACTGAGTATCTGCTTGTATGAGGCACAGCGCAAGGGCTGTGTGGGGGGCGAAGCGATAGCTCCACGCTGTGGATAAATAACTTGACCACTCGGAGCCTCAGAGACCTACGAAATAGGGATCATCAGCCTCTTCCTTCCCTGGGGTAAAGGAGGACTCTAAACCAGAGAGTGAGAAAGACTGCAATAAACCCAGTGCTTTCTGACACACCTGAAAAGAACCAGAGGGCACTCACCTCCTTAAAGCAACAGTGAACCCATTTCCAGGTTGTTTGTTGACCTCAGGTAAATACCCTAGGCCTTGACATGTTCGATGTTAACCATCCTGAGGTAGCTGGTGCTTAGATATCTCTCCCAATGGAAAGGGGTAAAGCAGACTGGATCATCCTAAGTAGTGGCCACCTATGGGGACAAAGTCCCTGTGTAACTGGAACCTGAGAAGCATTCGGGATAGGTCAGAGCAGGGGCTCTCAAACTTGACCTGTGTCAACGAGAGCTGTTACAACCCAGATTGCCAGCCCCACCCTCAGTCTCTGAGTCACTGTGTGTGGTGTGGAGCCTGAGAATCTGCAGTTTTTTTTTTTTTTTCAACGTTTATTTATTTTTGGGACAGAGAGAGACAGAGCATGAATGGGGGAGGGCAGAGAGAGAGGGAGACACAGAATCGGAAACAGGCTCCAGGCTCTGAGCCATCAGCCCAGAGCCCGACGCGGGGCTCGAACTCACGGACCGCGAGATCGTGACCTGGCTGAAGTCGGACGCTCAACCGACTGCGCCACCCAGGCGCCCCAAGAGAATCTGCAGTTTTAATAGGTCCCCACATAAGCGGACCAGACTGAGAACTAGTGGACTAGGTTGTGCTGTGGTAATAACTCCTGAGTTTCGGTGGCTTCACAGCACGAAAGTTCATTTCTTGTTCGTGCCACGTATGGAAAGAGTCCGTATGGCTGTGCTCCACACAGTCACTGGAGGACCCAGGCTAATAAGTGCCCCACCATCTTATAGCTGCATCTTCTAGCACATCTGACCTTCGCAGCTGCTGTGACAAGGGAAGAGAAAGTGAAGAGTCCTATTTGGGCTTTGAACTGTCTCAGTCCAGAAGTGATGTGAGAAATCATATCCATTCAATGTTTAGAGCAGCACCATCAACAGTAGCCCAAGTATGGAAAGAGCCCAAATGTCCATCGATGGATGAATGGATAAAGAAGAGGTGGTGTATACACACACACACACACACACACACACACACACACACACGATGGAGTATTACTCGGCAGTCAAAAAGAATGAAATCTGGCCATTTGCAACCACATGGATGGAAAGGGAGGGTATTATGCTAAGTGCAATTAGTCAGAGAAAGACAAACGTCATATGACTTCACTCATAGGAGGACTTTAAGACACAGAACACATGAACGCAAGGGAAGGGAAGCAAAAATAATATAAAAACAGGGAGGGGAGGGAGACAAAACAGAAGAGACTCTTAAGTATGGAGAACAGACAGAAGGTTCCTGGAGAGGTTGGGGGAAGGGGGATGGGCTAAATGGGTCAGGGGCACTAAGGAATCTACTCCTGAAATCATTGTTGCACCATGTGCTAACTAATTTGGGCGTAAATTTAAAAAATTAAAATTAAAAAAAGAAATCCTATCCATTCACATTTTATTGACCAGAACTCCTCCCATGGATGGCCCTGCCCGTGTTCCAGGTAGAAGTGATCCATGCCCCTAAGAGGACAGGTGAACTGGATGTTGGTGAGCCCTTGCACTGATGGACATGTCACCCAGGCATCTCCCTTCTCACTCATGATAGCATGTGCAATCAAATAGAAATGGGGTGGTGGTTATTGGGGACATATCTTCAGCCTCTCAGATGTTGGTCATCAGGTGACGATGATGGTGGTGGGAAATAACTAATGAGTGCTCATATGTGCCAGGAATTGTTCTAAGTGCTTTTGTGTATGAACTCACTCATCCCTCACAACAACCCTGTATGGTAAGCCCCCTTCACATTCCCACTGTATAAATGAGGAAACTGAAGCAAAAAGTGGTTACGTAGCTTTCCCAGGTAACACAGGTAGTAAGAGACACAGCAGGGACTGTAACCCCACCAATCTGACATGAAAGTCCATGCTTCTAACGACTGTTCTGCTCCACCACTGGGCTGTTCATCTTATTTTATTGTTAATGTTTATTTATTTTGAGAGAGAGAGAGGGAAAGCACAAGCAGGAGAGGGGCAGAGGGAGGGGGGGATAGAGAAAGGAGGGTAGAGGATCTGAAGCAGTCTCCGCACTGACAGCAGAGATCCCGAGGCAGGGCTTGAACTCATGAACGGCGAGATGATGACCTGAGCCGAAGTCAGATGCTTAACCGACTGAGCCACCCAGGCGCCCAGGTTCACTTTATTTTTGGAAGAGAGAGTAGGGCAGACTGCAGTGGGAAAACCTGGTTTCTGGTAAGTCCAGACCTGAATATTCTAAATATAAACAGGTCCGCAGAGAAACCATTATAACTCTACTGATATACAAAGGAGTTGGCTCAAGCCAGATATATGCAAATGGGGTTCAGTTCCAAAGGAGGGTCTTTTAAAGCCCTCATTGATGACCCACACTGGCTAGAAGACCAAGCAGGTTGTCTCTGGTCCCCTAAAAGATCATAATCTGCCCAGTAGTTGACCAGAGTTTGGGAGGGTGGGGCAAGACATTTTTCTACTTTTCTCTTAGGATTGCCTCCCAGATCATACAGATCCTCCTTAAGTGGGACCCAGGGATCGCCTTAGTCTGTCCTCTTTTCATCTTTCCCCCAAAACCCTCCCCTTGGCCCTGCTCTGTGGGGAGAGACGCTTCAAGCTGTGGTATCCCACCCCAAGATCGGGGCATCTCCTGTCACTGTACCCTGGTGGGCAAGGGACGAGCTCTCATTTGACAATATCATACAAAGAGCCTTTCAGTTTTAGTGTAACTGAGACACAGCCCTAATGATTAAGGACTAAATCCCTCAGGTTAGAGCATCTACATGAAATATAAGCCTTTCTACCACTGAGAGTGATAGGCTTTCAAAACATCCATGGATTAGGCTAATAAAAACTGTTTCTTTGTTCTGTATTACCAAAGACGCCCCCCCCCCCAACCCACTCCGCAATAAACTGGGAAAGGAGGAGCTAAAAACATATATAGTTAGGAATGGGAAGAGAAAGATCCTACCTGGACACCCAGGATTCAAGGAGTTTGGTTTTTTCCTCATGGATGAAGTGGATAGGACTTGGGGGTGAAAAGGCCTCTGGCTGATCCATGAGTGGCCAGCAGAGGGCGCTGGTCCTGTCCCTTAAAGAGTCCATTCCGGAGCTCCCACTTGGCCCCTCTTGATCATTCCATATTTCTGGGGGAATGTTAGGTCATCAAGAGGGATCTGTTTAACCCAAAACACAGGACACTTAGTGCTTCAAAGGGAGTCGGTCTTTGGCCTCAAAATATCAGATTTCTTCCCTGGGGTTTACAATCCTCTCATTTCCTGTTTTTCTGAATAAAAGTTCAAAATCTCCTTGGCAGTGATTTTAAAACAACAGTTTTCAAGGCGGTCTGAAAATACTGGCTATTTTGTTCAGACGACTATCAAAGATTCATGGTCAGTTATTCCATCCATGCATGTCTCTCTCTGTACCCCTCTCTCTGTCTGTCTGTCTCTCTCTCTCATACACACACACACACACACACACACACACACACACATGCAATCATTCACTCAACATTCAGAATTTCTGTTGACAACTCAAACCTGTCTGCAGCCAGGGATCTGACTGAGGAGACGGACGATTGGGAATTAACTGAGTGTTCAAATAAATTATTCTGCACTGAAGGTCTGTATCATGAAGGGTCTCCAACCTGTTTAGGGGTGTGCTTGGCACTACCAAGGCATAGTTCTATCAAGTGGTGACTGAAGCAATTCTTTCTGACCGAGTCACCAGGTGGGTAAAGGCATGGAAATATATCTTTCCTTTCTTGCAGGAATACCTGTCAAATGGACCAGCAGTGGGAATTGTGTGTTGAAAAAGAGGCAACAACAACTCACTTCTCAGCTAATTCTGACATGTAAAGCTTGTTGCATACACAGCTCCTGGAGGGCACCCCCTGGGCTCTGACTCCACACTGAGAATGCAAAAACAGGCTTGAGGGTTTCACACTGTCAGCAAATCCACATCTTGAGAGGGCAGCAAAGGCAGACTTGGGGTCTTCTGGAGCTCTTATTCCAGCTCATGTGCAGGGGAGACAGCCTGACCCTGATGCTTCCTTACCTCAGCCCTGTCCAGGTGCACAAGGTGACTTCAGGTAACCTTGTCTAGGCCATACTCCTCCCACCTAACCAAAAATGCCTTCCCCAGGATCAAGTGCATTATGCCTAAGAATGACTGCTCTTATCAGGCTCCTTGGCTCCCCTGCATAGTGGCTTCTATAGAATAATCCTTGTGCTTTACCAAGACCTAGCCTGTTATTTCTGAACCCGATCAGTGAACATTCACTAAGGTTCTTTCTCAGGGTCTACTCAACCTCCATGCAAACAAACAAGTCCACTTCACCGGTTTCCCAGATGATCCCAGGTAGGTCTTTATCACATTCGGCATTTCTTAAGCATCTGCTAAGTTCTAATAATATACTAAGAACTAAGGCTCTAAAGATGGATATGGGGGGCACCTGGGTGACTCAGTGGTTAAGCATCTGACTTTGGCTCAGGTCATGATCTCACGATTCATGAGTTCAAGTCCCACATTGGGCTCTGTGCTGACAGCTCAGAGCCTGGAGCCTGCTTCGGATTCTGTGTCCCCCCCCCCCCCCACCCCTCGCCAGCTTGTACTCTCTCTGTCTTTCTCTCTCTCAAGAATAAATAAACATAAAAATTTTTAAGATAAATGTGATATGGTGGTATGTATTCTCAAAGAATGTATGCTCTAACTGGGAAGTAAGTCATCAAGAAGGTATTTTCAACACGATAATCATATATTGAGTGACAGAGGCACATCATTGGAGTGATAAGATGTTATGGGACTCTCCTTGTCTTTTCCAAGCAAGGCTTCTTAAGGAGTTGAAGTTTGAGATGCGTTTTAAAGGTGAATAAATGCAGGATGGGTGTCCTAAGGAAAACAAGAGTGCCAACATAATAAAGCTCATGAAGCATAAAAAATAGCAAAGTGTGCACAGGGATTTGAGCTCGATCTGCGCCGTGCCACAGAACTTGGATTTGATCTTGCCAGCAATGAGGAGCCATGGGCAGATTTTTAGGTAAGAGTAACATGTTCAGATTTGCATTACAGATCACTCACTCCAGCAGGGAGTGGCTGGGGAGGGGAATGGGGATGGGAGGGGAACAGAACTATAGAAAATAAGACCAATTCAGAGCTCTTGCTGTAATCCAGACAAGAGATGATAAAGTTAAAACACGAAGGAATGGAGAAGGGGCAAAATCAAGACGTATTTAGGAAATTAAATCAGTGAGACTTGGAGATTTACTGGATGTTGAAGGGTCAGGGAGGGTGGGGAGTCACAAGGGACTTGGGCTTCCAGATTCACTGACTACAAGGATAGCACAGGATACAGGCTGAAGAAGAGGTGTGGGGAGACATCAGGTTCGATTTCGTAGCTCCACTCCACCCCTAACCCTTTGCACTTCTTTTAGGTACGGTTTTACACATGCTGAATGTGAGGGGACCATAGGACCCCTGGGGGAGGTGTTTAGTCCTGGCCTTGACGAATTCACATTCTGATAAAGAACACAGACACGTAGGATCAAAATTTGCCTAGACTCAACTATCTACAATGCCACAGTCCATTATCTACAATTCCAAAATCCAAAGAGTCCAGCAAATCTGAAAGGAATTTTTATTACATAAACTCGAAGTAAATTTATTTGATAGCAAAACTAAACAAAATTGACTCCAGCTCACCATTTAACCCATCAAGTGTGGCCAGGAGTAGGTTCTACGTAGACATGATGGCTCACACTGGAGTCAAGTAACGAGAAAATGAACATTCCCCAGCAGAAAAAGGGTTGAGGTGTGAACCCAGAAAGGGGATAGAGGGCTGGGTAGACCCCACAGGAGGCTATCCAGTATGCTCGTGAGAACCCCCGTGCTGGCAAGATCACGTTATTCTTCCCATTCTGTAGATGAAGAAACTGAGGCTCAGATTTATCTGAAGTTACCCAACAAAGACTCAAATCTAGAATGAAAACCCCTTTCACGAGATAAGGATTTGCAAAGGGACAATGGGACCTGAACCTGTGTTTATTCTTTTTTTTTTTCACCGTCTATTTATTTTGAGAGAGAGAGAGAGAGAGTGTAGAGGAGGGGCAGAGAGAGAGGGAAAGAGAGAGAATCCCAAGCAGGCTTCAAGCTGACATGGGCCTCAAACTCATGATCCCATGAAATCATGACCTGAGCCAAAATCAAGAGTTGGATGTTTAACCAACCCACTGAGCCACCCAGGTGCCCCCCCCTCCCCGCCATGAACTGTTTTTATTCTAAGACTTAAGATCAACTGACTTTCCAGTTCACTTTCTAGCTGTTTCATGTTGATTAAACACCACCTACAGACATGCTTTTCAAACTTGAGCTCTAACTCACCCTCCTCCAGTCCCTGGTTAGGAGCAGAATCTGTTCCAGGAGACTTGCTCTAGAGCAACAAACTGTGATTCTCCCCATGGGAAGAGAAAAGCCACAGAACAGTTCTTAAGTTTAAAAACTAGCAATAGGATCTGTGGAACACGTGGGCAGGTGTATGTGATGTGTATGTGATGGATGGTGTACCTGTGTCTCTGCAAGTTTCACTTCCGGATTCTGTGCACGAAATGTCTAGTAACTAATGGCGGCATGGGGTCCATTCTCCTGAGATTCCATCAGCTGTGCTGCCCTGCCTTGGGTTACAAAGCTGGCCATCTATGCCCCAGTTCCCTTTTTAGAGAAAAAAAGGACAAAGCAATGGCCCAGGAGTCTGGCTTGTTGACTTGTGGACTCATGATACCCCCAGTCCTCCAGCTGCAACTGAGGCCCCTTCAGTGTAATTCTCCCAGCCACAGACCCAGCCCCATGCCAGGCTCAGACATCGGAATTGTCTTCCACAAGGAGACAGGTTTCATGAGTTTCGGCATCCAACCCTTCTCAGGGCTAATGCTGAACTCTCTGAGTCGCTGAATATTCATGCAACTAGTGCTCCTCCCTGAACCCCATTTCCAACCTGGATTCCTGTGCTGGGATCTGTGCATTAAAACTATGCCCAGTGCCCAATTCCTCCAGGACAGAGGCACTTTCTTGCTTTTGTGCCCACCCCTAACCTGGGTTTAGACTCTCACCCTGGTATCTCTCACCAAATCTCACCCCCCCCATGCTATCTTTCAGCCTGCTTTCCTCAATCCTAATTTATATGTGCCGAATGAATTAATAAATTACTAGCTGCTATATGCTAGGCATATATAGACAGTGTCTACCCTAGGGGCCCCAAATTTATTGAAATAAATTCGTTCAAGAATTTAAAATTTTGAATATAATGGAAGAATGAATAAGGTATGGCCAAAATACTGTGGCAAGAGTGTGCTATTTCGGCCTGGAGGATTTCATACAGGGGGTAGACTGTGAGCTGTTCTGGAAGCATGGCTAGTAATCTTCTAAGCAGAAAATGAGAGTACATCCCAGGCAGAGGAAGGAGCCCATGCAAATGCATGTGGTGTGACAATCTCAGAACACTGGCTTCTCCTAGACGCCCCACTGCTGTTCTCTGCACACTCGTGACGTCCCCATTACCTCTCGTGGGAACTTTGGGATGTGACAATTTGCTGACATTGCCACCCTCTCCAGATACCAAGCCCCATCTGGTCCCTAACCGTTCCATTCTCATCTGGGTTACAGGTTATGATAAGGTCAACCTCCCCTTACAGAGAAATGTCCAAAATGACTGGCCTGGCTTTGTTTCAAAGGCTGGTATTTCCAAAGCTTCCCAGGGTTGTGAAAACAATGGTATCTGCCTTTAATGCTGGTCTGTTCTTCTGTCCTTGGAATTGACGATGCCCTAGTCCAGAACAATGGAAGAAACGTCTTCCTCTTTTTTCTCCCACACACCAGCTTGCAGGCCTTGGCCCCAAACCTGACCCTCTGAGCAGACGAATTCAGGTCCTCTAAACCCCAGCATCAATCAATAATTTTCTAGTGCTACCAAGGACACTGGCTTGGTGACTGCAGGAACATGGGCCCTTGTCCTCTTTGTAATTCTTGAGTGTGGTTGTTTTCTCCAAGGTTTTGGAAAGCCTAGGCAGACCATTTCCTCTGTGCTTCCTCCCACCAGCTGGGGGAGAGGCAGGAATGCTGAAAGCTCAGATCAGAATGATCCATTACACCGACTGTCAACGCCAGCCTGCTCCCGTCCCCATGCTGTGGACTCACCTCCAGTAGAAGTGCAGGAACCAGCCTTGGACTTGGAGTGTATTGTGTCTGTTCCCAAGGCACTGCACTGAGCCACGGCCAGGCCGTTGCGACTCCAGGAGTTGCCCTGGAGACATCGTGCCTGCATTCTCTCCCTCCACACGTTCTGTCAATCCATCTCCGAAGGTCAGGTTTGAACCGCAGCACTGAAAACAGTCAAACAAGAGATCGGGTGTCTAAATCAAGCAATTTTTCCTTCCTTGGAAGCAAATTATTGCTGCTAAATTTTACTTATCGTCAGTTCTATTATTTAAATGTTCCGTCTCAGGAACAACGGCAGATGAGAACATCTAGGTAGTGATGTTGCTGGCAGCCTCAGGAGCCCTCCTCCACCTGCAAGCCTGGAACAGGGGAGGGACTGGGGCGGGAGAAGGGGTTCACTTGCCCTGGGCAAGTGTCTAGGGAGAGGAGGAAAAAGGAGGACTTTCTTGTTGCTATTTTCCCCAGGGACAATGGGGGCGGATACGTCCCCAGAATGCTGTCTAGCTCTCAGGTCCTAGCACCCCAGTTGTCCAAGAGTCCTGGTTGTCACCCTCCCGTTATTAAGGAGAGGATTTGTCTTTCGCTACCTCCCCACTTGTGACTAAGTCCGTAACTGGTGCATTCGTTGGACTTCACTGGGTGCTAGATTGCTCTAGACCACCCCTCCTTCTGGCAAAGACAGTTACCCCAAGAGGGGAAAGGACCTGTCACCTCTACAGGTGAGAGCTCACTGGACGTGGAAATCCTCTGTCCCGGCCACCTGGGACATGCATGCACGCTTGCCCATCGATGCAGACACTGCTTCTTTCTTGGCTCCCTGTCCCGCCTCCACCCCGCTCTCCTGAGCTGCCTTACTCTGCAGAGGCTCTAACTGAGTCATGCGCCCAAAAGGTCCTCTTCCTGAGTGCTTATCATTTTCCAAGCACTTCACCTACATTCTCTCATTTAATTCTCATGGCCCTCTTGTTGAGCAAAGTATCCCTTTATGCCCGTTTGATGCATGAGAAACAGGTGCAGAAATGTTGAAGAATTTGCCTGGGGATCACACTTCTAGTGATAAAGCACCCAAAATTCAATCCCAAGTCTGGTCTTGTGTCTGACTCTTAGGCTCTTCACTGTGGCTCTCCAAGATGTTTATATATTATAAAATTCCAAGGTCTATCCAGGAGTCGCTTCTGAAGGTCAGCTATTCATTCAGCGGACAACGTCTTCAACAGGCAAATCCTTCCAGAATGCCTGCTCTGCACCGGGCACCATAAGGACAGAGGAGATTAGTAGGTAGCGTCCTTAGTCCCATTGGGTCCTTTCCACACGGAAGAGGGAGAAGGAGGCTCAGTCATTATCTCTGGAAAGTTTCCAGAAGGCTGACATCCTGAAGATGACTGGTCTGAGATGTCCCCCTCCTAAGGGACAATGGGCAGCAGAGGGAGGTGGGAGGAGGGGAGGACTGTCACTTCAGTGACTGGCACATTGCCCACCCCCCATAGCAGACACTTGAAAAATACTTGCTAGTTCTTAGAATATGATAGATAAGAACAGCAATCACCACACAGAGCAAGAATATGGAGAATTTTGAGGCACGGCTTTTTTGAGAAAAGGTTGGTCAGAAAGAGTCCTGTCAAGAAAAAGATCTGTTTTCCCCCATTAGCCAGAGGGGTGGACACAGGCACCTGGTCTGGACAGAATGCTGTCACTAGAGGGCAGTGGCAGCTTGCTCTTGGGAGTGAAGGAGCCCTGAGTCCCTTCTCCCCCCGAGGAGAAGCCCAGAGCAATCCTGCTGCATTCTAACTCTGCCCTATGCGGGGGCAGGACCTGGAGGTGAGCATGTGACTTTCAGCAGGGAACAAGTGTAACCTTACTTTCCATGACTCATACAATCCTTTCCTTACCTGGGACACCAACAGTAGAGAGACTCGTGGGGTGGATTGACATCATTAGCCCAATTTGACAGATGAGAACAGGAAGATCCTTGAGGTTTAAACTCTGCCCAGGTTGCCTGGCTAATAAGGACACCGTGGGAACAAATGATAGATTCCCTAAACCACAGTTCGGGGCCAATTCCAGGGCCTTTGCGAACAGAGTAAAGTGGGCTAAATTCTTTAGTGAAATTCTCACATCATAATTTTCCCTTTGTCAGCCATTTCCTTTGTTATTTGTTCATTCCCTGGAGGCTTAGGAAGAGACAGAAAAAGGAAATTAAAATCAAAGAGGACAATCAGGTACTTTGTCAGTAGCCTTGATAAAAGTTTGGAACATATTTTCCGCCAAGTGATACTCAGGATCATCCACTCATTGCACTTGACCCCCTCCCATCCCCACTGTTTTTCAAGGTCACGTGCTGGTGACCATGGAGAGTCGTGACTGATTCCTCCAATCGTGGACAGAGAAATACACGCAGATAATGTTGGATACAGAGGAGAAAGGTTCTACAGTCTCTGCTGGGGCTCTCACATGGGAACTGACTAGGTCATCAGCCAAAAATCTGAAGCCAGGCTCATAGGCTTTGTCCCTTACCCCACTTATTCCTGGAACATGGCATATACAAAGGCTGGGCTCATTTGGGAATGTGACTCAAAGCAACGGAGACGGTAGATTCTTTTGGCACAGAGACACAGAGCGAACATGTGAGGAGGGGATCGGGTGAAAATCTACTCACCTTGTAGACATCCAACCTGCGAGAACCAATGGGATGCCTGCCCCACCCAGGGTAGGGCGAGATACAGCTGAATGTCTGCTGAACCTTGGCAGGGGTGGAGGAGAAAGACAGAAAGATCTAAGGACAGGGTATACAGGGTGAAGGAGTGATCGGAGAAAGGAGAAGAAAGAGAAAGTTCAGATGGAATGAGCTGACACACCCTCCCTAGGTGGAGGGGCCATGCGGAAGTACCCAGAGATCCTGACTGACCAGCCCACCCCTGACACTCAACTCTCTGTGCCCTCTAAAGAAATCGGAAGCTGCGGCACAAACCAGGAGGCATGGCTGTTTGAATATATATTCTTTGGGTTCTGCGTGTGTGTAGGGGCAGCCGATGGTAAACCCATTACGAATGCACCTCCTTCTGCTGTTAATAGTGTCAAACTCAGGACACAGCAGAAAACCCTTCTTTTAGGTCTTATTCTGCCCTTCGATTTTTCAGACCCCTTGTGGAACTTGCTTTGCACCAGGTGATATGCTAGTACGGAGGTCACTGAAGCATGGTTTCTACGCTTAGAGAGCTCGTCACTACTGGACAACCCTGACACGTGGCAGACCCGTTTCCACCCAGTGGAGCAGGGTGCGTGCGGTTGCAGAGTTGGGCTCAGAGAACATCCATTTTGCCTGTGCCCGGGGAACAGTGATCAGGGGAGGAGACTTCTTAACGATCCGGCTCAAACAAAAAGATGAGCGCATCGCAGGCTGCGGGAACAATGTAGACCAAGCGGCATCTATTCCTGGAAGTACTAGAAATCTGGTGTCTTATTTTTAAAACAAATAAACACGAAAGTAGCAAGTATTACGTTGATTCATGCCTGCATGCCAGCCTGTCGGTACCGTCCTACAATTTCCATTTATTTCCTCCCTCTCGCCCCCACTTTGGGTGCCCATTCCATTCTCTCTTATCCAACTTCAAGTTGGAAATGTGTTACGAAATAAGTGGTGTTTGTTCTTTGGTGGCCCCTCTCCCCTCTCATTACTCTGCCTGTCACACTTTCAAGGCCTTGGACAATGTTTCTTTTCTTGCTTCACCAGCTGCATTTGGGGCATCTTTCCCTTTTGCTCTTGCTGCCCAGTAACAATGCACTTCTCTCTGTCTCTCCAGTAGGCATGGCTCCTTTCTACCTCAGGGCCTTTCCACAAGCTGTTCTTTTGCTTAACTTTTCACGTAGTTAGTTCTTCTTCCTTCTGAGTCCAGTTTGAAAGTCACTGTCTCCGGGCTTGGTAAGGTCCCCTAACACATATTTTCACAGTGCCCTAAACTGTTCATAGTACTTATTGCATTTGTGATGATCTGTGTTTGTTTAAAATCTGACTCCACGGCTAGAATGCAAGACTCATTAGGGAAGAAACTGCTTATCTCGTTTGTTACTGTATGTTTGGAGCCCAAAATATTGCCCCAAACAGAGTAGTTGCTTAATAAATATTTGTTGCAGGAATGAATGGAAGAATGGATGGACGGAAGGATGGATGGATGGATGGATGGATGGATGGACGGAAGGATGGATGGATGGATGGATGGATGGACGGAAGGATGGATGGATGGATGGACAGATGGATGGAGTTTGCTTTCCCTTCCCTTTTCCACCCTGGCACTTCATTATGTCTTGTCGTCATTTGGGTATCCAAAAAGCTCAATCTGGAGGTCTAATCAAACATAAAAGAGAGTGCAGACCAATGCTCTTTTTTTTAAAAAAAATTTTTTTTTTTCAAACGTTTATTTATTTTTGGGACAGAGAGAGACAGAGCATGAACGGGGGAGGGGCAGAGAGAGAGGGAGACACAGACTCGGAAACAGGCTCCAGGCTCTGAGCCATCAGCCCAGAGCCTGATGCGGGGCTCGAACTCACGGACCGCGAGATGGTGACCTGGCTGAAGTCGGACGCCCAACCGACTGCGCCACCCAGGCGCCCCCAGACCAATGCTCTTTGAAAGAAAAACATTGTTCTGTTCTCATGAGCACACCTCCCTTGTCTCCTCCTTACCCCAAACCATAAGAGGACTCCTTACTTTGTTCAGTTGAAGGGTAAGCATGACCACATGGGAGCAGTGGAGGTGGGCACCCAGTGAGTACACTTGGTCACTTCTCCCTTTGCTGACATCCCCTGTGACAAGCTCAGATGCACACGTCACTTTAGGTGAGAGAAGGATGCTTCCTGGTGAGAATGGGCCTTCCTTCTCCTCTCCTCTACCCCTTTGGTTCAGACCTTCATCTCCGTGACAGTAGAGCCTCCCTGATGACTTTCTAGTCTCTAATTTCTCCCTAATTCTGGCACCCTGACATTGGTGCTTAAGAATCTTGCTTAAGACATCCTTGCTTAAGAATCTACATTGCAGATGGGGCGCCTGGGTGGCTCAGTTGGCTAAGCGTCTGACTCCAGCTCAGGTCATGATCTCACAGTTGGTGAGTTTGAGCCCCGCATCGGGCTCTGTGCTGACAGCTCAGAGCTTGGAACCTGCTTCGGATTCTGTCTCCCTCTCTCTCTGCCCCTCCCCTGCTCACGCTCTGTCTCTCTTTCTCTCTCTCTCTCAAAAATAAGTAAACTTAAAAAAAAAATCTACAGTGCCTCTGCTGCCTCACAGCCAAGTCCAAAGCCTCAGTCAGGCTGCTCAAACACCCTCCTGGGCCAGCCTTGTCCCCCATGCACTTGTCCCCCGTGCACTGCAGGGCCACCCTGTCATTTCCAGCATGCATCTTACATATTCCAGCCTCTGTATTTTCCCTAACCCCACCCCACCACATCTCCCACATCCGGTCCTAGTCACCTTTAAGGACCAGGCTGACTTCCGTGACACTTTTCCATGAAACCATTCCTAACGCCTCCAACCCCCAGCTCTCCTGCCAAGGCCCCGTCCCTGGGGACAATGTGAGGTAATCGTACCTGATGCAGCGGTTGATTCATCTCCAGTTGTTTTCTATGCCTTGCCTCCTCTACTGGGCACAGAGTTGATGTTGAATAGACACTCAGTTGGACTGCTGATTAGAGAAACCATAGAGACAAGGCCATTAAAAGAATCTGAACCAGACAACGTTGCAAGCATGTGTGAGTGTGCACATGCGTGTATGTGTGCCCAAGTACACGTGCATTCTCACGCCCCAGTCTCTCTTCTACCTCCCTGGAACACATTCCTGAATGGATGCCCCTCCAGTTCTGTAGCCACCTGTGCTACTGCTCCAGCCATGGATTCTTTGCCCCTGCTCCCGGCCTCTGATGTCCAGCATATGGCCTGGTCAGTACCTGCGAGGACATCTACCTTTGGAACTCAGCATAAAGAGGTAACACTTTGTCCCATGGCACCCAACGTGGAACCCATTTCTATTTCCACAGCTGAGAATTCACCTCTGGCTCTGTGGCTCACCAAGGCCAGCAGTGTGCAGGTGGATGGAAGGAAAGGGGAAGAAGAGGGAGGGTTCCAGGGGGCTGGTGCTGACCAGCAAGCAGTTCCTTGCCCAATTCAAACTTGTATCAGCGCGCATTACGTAGCACAGACTTGGCTGGTTCGTGTGCTTGGTTGGACAGCAGTTCTAGGAGTGTAGAGTCTGGGTCTGGTTTTGTGTCCCCAGTACCTAGTACGTGGTCAGTGTTGATAAACATTTAAGGAATGAGTGCATGCGTGCCTGTGCTGAAGAAGACTTCAGTCCCCTATGGAGATAAACTTTCTAACACATGTTGATGCCCAAGGGCATTACTTGACTGTTTCAAGCTGTGATGAACTCCCCAGTTCCAGTGTTCAGACAGGAGGAAGACAGCTGCTGGACAGGGACACTGTACCCAGGGAATCTAAGTGGTGGAAACACAGGCTAAAATTCAAGGCAGAAAAAGATTAAGGACAACGAAGAGCTGTAGACAAAGTTTTGGGAACTGCACAGAGGAAGGAGTGACTAGTTGCAAGGAAGTCGGGAAATCATGGAAGGCTTCGCGGATGAGATAGTATTTGATGAGGATTTTTAAAATCTATAGCATTTCCATAGGCAGAGAAGGAGGAAAGGGCATTCTATATTGATAGACCAGCACAAGCGAAGGTCAGGAGCGCTGGGTAAAGCGGTGTGTCAGAAATCAGGGTCTCGGATGCAAAGCTAGAGAGTTAGCTGGGTGGATGGAGGGACTCAAGGGAGAGAGGACAGTTTTGTGCCAGATCCTAGAATGCCTTCAGTGATAGGCCAAGGTGTTTGGACTTTATCCTGTAGGTAATAGATCTTTTTTTTTTTTTTTTTTTGAGGTAAAAGCAATATGTTTTCTTGAGATAATTCTAGCAAGAATGAAAGTTGGATTGGAGGGAAAACAGTATTAGTCCACATTTACTGAGTCTTTGTCATCTGCTAGTCACTGTTCCAAGCAACTGGCATTCTGTCTCACTCCACCCTACCAGCGTATGAAATAAGTTCACAAATTATCCCATTTCACAGGTGGGGAAACTGAGGCACAGAGAGGTTAAGTCACTTGTCCAAGGCCACACATCCTGTCAACGGACAATCCAGGAGTCTAACCTAGAAGACTTCTCCAGAGCCACTTTTAGGTATCTCAATTGGCCACCTCCCCCAGGGACCAGTGAGAGCCTAATCTATCACAATAGTACCAGAGAGAGGAGAAGGAGGGCCTGAATTAAAATTGTAGCAATGAAGATATAAAAGAGGCAGCATTTACTTACTTTTTGTGTGAAAAGGATAGCAGGGAATATCTATATCTATCTATTTATAGCTATATCTACATTCCATATTCTACAGAATATATTCTATATTCTTTTACTTGCATCCACATGAAATACTGGAGTGATAGACAAGAAACCAATAAGAGTGGCCACCTATAGAGGGCAGGGCGGGTGGGGGGTGGGTGGGCCGGAAAGGGTGGATGGGAAGGGGAAACACCTCAATGCATATCTTTTATTTCTTTATTTTTATTTTTTGATATATGTCTTTTAATATAGTTCTGATTTCTGACCCCTATGAATGTGTTATTTGTTCAAAAAACACAAACGAGGTTAAAAAATTGAAAAGGCACAATTTAAAAGCTAATTTAAAGGAACAATTAAAAGTGCATAACAGCTGATTGGATTTGGAAGGCAATGAAAGAGACAACACAGTCAAAGAAAGTGACTGGGACCCTACCTTGAGTGTTTGGGAAGATAGTAGCTCCACAGCCTAGCTGGGGAGACAGGGGGAGAGGGGTCTGAAGAAAGCTCTTACATGTTCAGGATTATTTGTGGATGGAGTTGGACATCTGGATGTCAAGGTTAAGGTCAACAACCCAGACGGGGTGTTGACTTGGGACATTCACATGATGATGGTAACAGACTCTGTGAGTGGATGTTAGGATTAAGGGAAGAGGAGGGAAAGAGAAAGCAAAGGGCAAAAGACGGAAGTTCAAGGAAACTTCACGGAAAGGAACAGCCCAAAGGAGGCTGAGATGGTCAAGAGCAGGATGGAGAGGTGAGTAAGGGGGAACAGAGTCAGCTAGAGTTTCCAGAGGAAAGGGAATGATCTCCTAAGGTCTAATGGGATAGGACTGAAAAGAGGCTGGTAGGTTTTGGGATCAGGATGCTATGCTTCTAGAAACAGGGGAAGATGATAGATCAGAGAGTTGGGGTGGGGCCATGCAACAGAGGGTCCCCTGCTTCTCTTCCCATTCTGTAAGAGACAACTGGACACAGAGCGGTCTTCAGTCCCTACATTTCGATCCAAGTAGATATCCTCTTGGTCGGGAAGGTGTTTTTAGACAACACTCCGGCAACTGAGTGGTTAAAAAAGAAACTGAGGCAGGCAGTCCTAGAAAGCTTCTCTAATGTTCTGTTATCACCCCATCCAGGCCAATGGAAACCAGTAATTTGCAGTTTTGTTTCTGCTTTCTCTCCTTGCTCCCTTGCCATTACACACATCAATGCAAACACAATTACACACACGCACACACACACGCACAGAGGGCATAAAAGGGCCCTCTGCAAAAGCATTTTTCTGGATCGGACTCAATGCTGCTTGGAGGGAGGGAAAGCAAAGCAGAGGAAAGGCAGGAGAGACGCAAGCCACCATAGCTACTTTTCCTCCCCTTTAAGACTGCCTGGTTACGGTCCTGGGAAAGAAAACCCCTGCATTCCTCCCCTTTAATTCGGTTTATTGTTAAAGCGCTGGAGCAGCTAATCCTCACAGACCTGTAGGAGCTGGAGTAGCAGCACCGGGAGCACCATTCCTTCCGAGTCTTCAGGTAAGATGAACCTGACTCTTTTCTCGGTTTTAGGAGGTTTCCTTGCTTAAGGGGAGGCATGTGGCACCTAGAGATGTGGCAGAAGAGCCACCTTTGCAAGCAACTTGGGTATTTTATTCATTTCTGCCCCATTTCCAGGCTTGCCTGACTCTCGTGGTATCAAGGGTAAGTTGTAGCTGCCTTGGAAAATAAGTCTGAACGGGGCCCAGGTGGAACCTCCGTGCAGAGCCATCTGCCATCACTTCGGGGTTGGCTTGAGGGGGAACCTTTTGCACTTCTGGGCAGGGAAAGGGGGGCAAAATATCTGTATATGTCCCTCCTGCAATGCCTGTCTGCAGGCTGCATTCTAGGGACAATCCTCGGGGCTCTGTGGCTGGGAGGGGCTGTCTGTCTGCGGGGGTGTCAGGACCTCCAGCGAGCTTGCAACCCTGCCTCCTGCTCAACCTTCATCTCTTAACCTCTCTGACCCCATCTGTCAAGGAGCAATGCGTTCTGCCTACCTGTCTGGGCTGTCGTGAGCATTAAGAGAGCCAGTGGGCAGAAAAGGCAGTTTGTAAACAGCCTGTGGCTCTGCAAACCCCAGGAAAGCGGGCCAGCCTCAGTCCCTCCTGGCGGGGTCCACCGCCAGGCGCCAGCTCCACGTCCCGCCTGGGCGGCTTCAGGATGCAGAACTCATTGCTGTCAGTCACGAGACTGCTCCTTCACCTTCCCCAGGGGCGCTTCTGTCTCCCTTCCGTCTTGAAACTTCCCCAGTTGCGCTGGCAGGTGAAGACGTTAAAAGAAGGTCTGATTGCTCCACCACCCCCATCCGCACTGTGGCCCCTTCTCTCCACGTAACTTTGACGCACAAACATTAACCCCGAAGCTCCCGGAGGCAGCGGCCAGGGCTCGCGCTGGTCTGGCGGTAGTGCATGGCTGGCCAGCGGCTTGCTCTGGAGCCAGATAAACTAATCATGAGAAAAAATCTCTGAGGAGGAGGGTCAAAGAGTCGAGCGGGGTTCTCCTGGGTAAGGAGATGATCTTTCCCAGATCAGAGGCCGGAAACAGCCCAGCCCCGGGCAGTTCTTTTGACCCACGCTTAACCCCGGGGCCAAAGATGAGCTCCAATAGGCCATGACACAAAGTGCTTAGTAATACCTGGTATGGGAACTGCGCTTTACAGTTTAATGTAAATGTGCTTTTAAGCTACTGGCTTTAGGGCAAGCCCATCGAGCTGGTGGGGCAAGTAAATGTTCTCCCTTAGTATGGATGAGACTCAAAGAGGCTTGCCTGGGGTTGCAAAGCTGGATATTGGTGGTATCTGGTTAATGACGGTGGCGTTTGACCCCAGAACTTCTGACATCATCAGTGACCTCTCCATGATACCACAGATAGCTATGGTGTATGGGGTGGGGGACAGGTGTGGATGTGCGTGTGTATTAAGAGCACTCCTGAGAGAGACGGGGCAAAACTTGGGGAAAGAAGCCTGAGGTGCGAGCGACAAGAGGTTTGAGCTGGAGGCAGGAGAGGCAGTAGATGGCCCGGCCTCAGTACCTTTCTCAGATCATCCAAGTCACCTGTTCCCCGGGGGGCTCAGTCAGGAGCTGGGTGCTGGGGTTGCATGAAAGCACCCCAAGGGTGGAGCCCGGTAAGTGAAATCGGATAATCACCTCCAGGAGAGAGGCAACAGGTTTTGTGGTGGCTCTCTGATGGACGGGGGCTCCCAGGCCAGCTCTGTCACATACTATCTGATTTGGGGCATCCTGCTCAACATTTCTAGCCATCAGCACCGCAGCTACCTAACGGGCCTCATGACACCTCCCCTAAAGGTGACAGTGAGGCCGAGGGGAGGAGGGGAGGCAGGTGAGGCGCTTGCAAGGTGCGGCTGCCAGCGCTCAGCAGGCACCCTGCGAGGCCGGGGAGTACTTGGGGGCAGGGGGCTGGGACAGGAAATACTGGGGGGGGGGGGGGGGGGGGGGGGGGGGGGGGGGGGGGAGGGGATCCCCCCCCCCCCCCCCCCCCCGCCCAGGCAGAGAGCGCCGCCCTCGATCCCTCTCCCGCGCTCACACACGCGCACGCGGCTAGAATAAACGCCCCGCTCAGCGCGTGCGGTGCGGCTCCCCCCCCACCCCGGCGCTGCCAGCCCGCCCAGTGAATGAGCTGCGGCATGAATGAGACGGCGGCCGCGCGCGCGCGCTACAACCGCAGGCGCGCCCCCGCGGTCACCAGCGCGGGGGGTGGGGGGGGTGGGGGGTGGGGGGGTAGGGGCTTGGGGGCTGGGGCCCGGCGGCAAGTGCCCCGCCCTGCCCCGCCCCGCCCCGCGAGCGCTGCCAGCCGGTCAAGCCCGAGTCCCGGGAGGCAGGGCTGGTCCCGCAGAGCATCCTGCCACAGCTCGCCTCGTGCACCCCTTCCCGGGGCGGACCGTGCCTGGCGGTGCCAGGAAGGAGCCCTGCACCTGCACAGAGGACGCACCTCTTGCACGGGTCTGGCTTTAAGGGCCGCGTGTGGCAGATACACGGTCACCACCATTCCCCCTGGAAACTCCTTAGAAAGGTGCCCCAGAGAGACCAGCATAAACCCTTCCCAGGCAGCTTCCCAGTGTGGCCTCAGAGCTCTCTTCTGCTGGTTCGGTACCAGATGAAGTAGTGGGTTTGCATTTCAAGACCGTGCTGTATGAAAAATTGGATACTTTCAAACACTTTAAAATCACCGTGAGATGAGATGTCCACACGGTGAGACGCACTTGGGAGCTGAGACCAGTTAGGGAGCAGTGGATTCACGTCTCCTCCTGCGTGTTCGCCTCTATTTAAAGTGCTTTTGTTTTCCTCTCTTTCCCGGCCGGTGCATGGTGTTTAATTCATGTGCCTATAATGTGGGCCCGCTGCATGGCATCGTCGAGGCTGCAGAATGATTCTGTTGTGCCCACTGACGCCACGGGAGTGCTGAGAACTAGAGCAGGGATCATTATTCCTGTGCAGCAGATGAGGAAACTGAGGCCCCCTGTGCTTAGGAGCACATCGGGAATCAGGAGCACCCCCTACTCTCTCCAGTGACTCCATGTGTTGACCTCTCAGCCACTAAGTGAAGCCTTGGAGCGTGTTCTTCATTTATTTTATAAGAGGCACACGGTAAACCTTAGGCAACATGTGGATTCTGGCTTGTCACTGCAGGAGGACGGACTTGGTTAAACGTAAATGTGGGTTTGAGCCTGAAATAAACTGCAGGAGGCAATTGAAAAACATCCTTCCTCCGTGATTTTGTGAACAGAAACTGGCACGCAGAGTTGGCCCGTGAGACGCAGGCCTAGTGGGAGCACTAGGGATGGAGTCCATACTCCTCAGAGGTTCTGTTCTGCCAGAAGTCTCCAGGAGGCTTGCAGGTTCGGGGCTTGGGCTCTGGAAAACTGACCAGCCACTTGAGCTGCAGCCCATGAACTGGGCCTGACAGCCACCCAGGCCCAGCTATATGCCTGTGACATCATGAAGTGGTATGGCTGAAGGCAGCAGACTGCTGGAAATTTCTTATGGCTAAAACAAATGGAGAATCACAGAGTATCAGAAATAGCCAGTTACCCCATTTTCCAAAGTAAGCTTGGGCAACCCTAGAGTCCCTGGATGCTAGCAGATGTCACAAAAGGAAAGTTTCACAATCTCGTAAGTTTGGGGCATGACAGGTTAAACAGCATTAACCGAGGGTGTGTAATAGTCCTCAGAGCCTTTCATAAGCTAATATGGGTCGTGAATCTTTAAAGAAAGGGCAGCAAACCCGCTTTGCACACAAAGAATCTTCTGGGACTAGTATTTTAAAAAACAAACTTCAGGAAACCTTTGTCTGTTCCAATCTCTTTTCACTAAAGAGAAATGTGGAAGCCCAGAGATGTACAGTGACTTCCCTGGGGCTGCACAGCTTCTCCGTACCAAATCAAAACTGGAACCAGAACTTGAGCTCTTTCTAATGTCCCTCTCAATCCAAAGGATGACGCAAAGTCCAATATGGGCCAGAGCCCAGGAGATGGGGGGGGGGGGCGGGGGTGGGAATCAGGGCAAGAAAACAACCCAGCTTTATCCTTTCAGCCCCTTATAACCACACAGTTTATACATTGCCATGGCTCCATGTGCCCCAGCCTGGAGGCAGAGAGCACACTCTTATTAAAGATGATCCAACTGATAACCTCCCTCCCAAGACCCACAGGCCTTTCTGAGTCATGCTCCCAAGAAATGGAAAGCCCTGTATGCAGACCATAAAGCGGTCTTAGGGTGGCCTGGTTCCACTGAGGTCAGTAAAAGAGCCACACATGCCTCACCATGCCCCGGAGTGACTTATACCTGCTTGCTCAGAAGCCCCAAGTGAGAGCATAAGCAAAGGTACAGTGACTCTTCCCCTAGGTAGAGTTGAGAGCCATTATCTGTGGGTTGAAGGCTGCAGACGTGCTGCTCCAAGATCCCCTCCTTCCCTGTCCCCATCTCCTCTAGGTTGCTCCTGTCCACTTTAGGAACCCTACTGTGGCTTTGGGAAACACATGGAGTTGAATTGAATTGAATTGAATTGAATTGAATTGAATTGAATGCCTGGCATCTTTGGGGACTGGTGATGGCAATGAGGAGGTCATTGAAAATAAGCCTCATCTGCCTTAGAGTTCTGTCTGGTGCTAGTGTTGTTCCTGTGACCAAATGGAGCATGGGAAGGAGAGAAGGGCAGCGATGCTCCATGAAGGAAGCATGAGAAGGGCACCTGCCTCCTGGGCTCACAGCCCGAGCATCTCTCACCAGCACCTCATAAACAGCCAGGCTGGATGCCACCACGGATCACACAGCCTGTCCCCAGAAGCACCAGAAAGGGCTGCATTCAGAGGCGGCATCCAGCCCAGGGCTACCCTTTAGGAAGAACTGTTCCCTCTGCAAGCTCCTCCCCAGCTGTGTCCCCCAACAGACCAGGAAGACCATCTGAAAAAACTACGAGTGAGCACGACCTAGGAGCCAGGCGCTGCGCTAGGCCCAGGGGAGACAAGGAGATGGGCAAGGTCTGGTCCACATGGAGTTACTTTCTAGTGAGGATATGACCTCACACAAAGGAACAGGAGAGTTTCAGATTGTCATAGGTCTTGCTGCAATGTCCTAAATGGAGCCTCGCTGAGAGAACTTTAGAGAGGAGGCCCTACTGCCTTTTCTTCCCCAAGTACAGGTCTTCTTGCTGAAGGTCTGTTTCTAGAGCAAGGTAAGGAATCTGTCTTCCCACCTTGCACTAAGCCATTTTAAGTCCAGCTCCCTGATCAACCCACCTGGGCTCTCCTCTTCACTAAATCGCGTATCAAATGCATGCTGGACCTTGGTGTATGCCAGGCTCAGTACTAGGCACTAGGGATTCCAGTTGAGGAACACATGTCCCCTGCCCTGGAAGCACTCACAGCCTGGTGAGGGACTTTCACACGTCCGCCGTCAATCTGCAACTGACCTCTGAACCGCTTTGGCTCCGAGCAATGAGCAGTGTGTGCATTCGTTTGCCTCTCCCCTGGACTGGTCCGTGTTTTTAGTTGCTTATGTACATACCTAGGCTTGGTCTTTCCACCTTGATCGGAAGAACTTTTAAAGGTAGCTTCCTGTCATAGAAATGTCCGTGTTTAGTGCCCTAGGTACACAGGAGGTACTCAATAAACGCTTGTTGATTGAAGAAGTGTTACCCTCACAATTCAAAGATGGCCCCATGAGTAAGGTTGTTTCCTTCGCCTGGAGTCATTTTTGCAAAATATCCCTGAGGGTCTTGCCCTGTTGAGGGAGCGGGGGTCATGGATGCCAACCCCGACCGCGACCCCCAGCTACACGTGGGAAATCAGCTGTAACCCTGCAGTGGCTGTTCCTGAGCTTTGAAGCCCAGTGGAAGTCTTGGCCCAAAAGAGAGAGGTGCAAGTGCTTTGGGAACAAATAACAGCAATATTGGGGCTTCAACCTTCTCAGTATGTGTTTTCTTTTCCTCTGAAAGAACCTAGATTACAGGAGTCAGGGGAGAAGGGGGAGGACTTCAACGGAAAGAAGCAGGACGCGGAAACAATGTGGGCTGCCCCTCTAGGAGCCCAAGGTTAGACCTTCACCGCGCGGGGCACGGGGCCTGGGGACTTCTCTGAGGTCCGGGAGGGGCGGGAACGACCGGGGGTTTCAGATCCGGGCCCCCCGAGTTTTCCACGTTGCTCTGAAGATGGAACTAAATTGTTGGGATTGAGTGTATGGGAGGAGGGGTGGGCGGGAAAGATGTTTTCTTATAGCCTGGCTTAGCTAAGAATACTATGTTTTTAAGCTATTTAAGAGAGATGGGAGAGAGGGAACAGGGAGTACAGATCTGCTAGTGAGGTGGTTGGCGGAGCCTCCCTGAGGGCGGGCCGTCATTCCACGGGGCTCCAGCAGGGGGAGACATGAACGCCCAGCCAATGGTCCCCGAGCTGGAAAGAAGATTCTTGATTGGCTCCTTACCTGGAAAAGCAGCACCCCGCCCCCAGCCCTGCGGGTCTGTGGAGGGGAGAGAGACAGAGAGGGAGACAAACAGACGGACCCTCTTGATATGGCTCCTTTTAACGTCCACCCCTTTGCCCTCACCCCTTACATCCTTCAAGACTTCCCAGCTGCAGTGTATACAATAAGAAGCACTTGGTCCGAGCCCAGATGCCACCCAGTCTGATAAGTGGAAGCCGCCAGATTTGGGGCTAAGAATCTGCAGAATGGTATCTGGCTAAAGATAGCCCTCTATTCTAATATTTCATCTTCCCTAAAGCAGTCTGCCAGTCAGGGTTCATTTATCTCCCTGCCTTGTGGACCGTGCCCTCCAAATCAAGGGTCAGGCCACCACTGCATGGCTGGTGGGGCCCCCCCCCCCCCCCCACGGCTAGTGCCTGGGGCCCTGAACTGCTGTGGTCCCTCAGGGCTGCCCCCCTCCCAAGAGGAGCAAGTCCACAAATGGTCCTGAAGATACAAGGACAAACCACCAGATCCACACTGGAATTTCCAAATGCTAAGGATTTCATAACACTTCTCACACGCATTCTCATAATAACAGCCACCAACTAGTATACAGCCAGGTTGCAAATTTACACACGATACTGAAATGTGCGAAGAAAATGTAGCATCTTTATTTCCCGTAAAATCCTTCTCATGAACCCCCACTCTCACCAGGCAGCAAAAGCGGGAAATGGGGAACTTTAAATTTGAATGTGTTCATTATAGCATCTCAGGTTCAACGGAGTCTCATTTAGCTAACTCAGTTTCTTCCAGGAAAACACACAGCCTTGAGCAGCCTTGAGATGGCCTTGCCGCCTCTTACTCTGGTTCAAGGGGGCATTTTGTGTTATAAGGTGCTTACTTGATCTTGCTTGTAGATAGGAGAAGGGGGCCTCAGACTCATCAGGGACCTCAGATCCTAGTTCTCTGGGATCTCACCAGAAGATGACTGTTGACCTCTTTAGTGTGACTGGTCCCATCTGGCCCACCGGGCACCGTGCTGACACCCTCTACTAAAGGCCCAGCTCCCAGCCATTTGTTTCCACCTGAGAAGCCCTGGTTAAGCCTGTCTCTTCTTCTGGACCCCAGGTGACAGGCCCTCTAGCAGCTCTGTGTCCCTTCACCAGGGCCAGGGGCAGAAGTGAGATGACATGTCTGTCGAAGGACTGGTTCTAGAAGGTAGGGGATGAGTGGGGGAGAAGCCCTGATTGTAGCATTTGCCTGTGTCCAGGTGTAAGCACTCCCACTGTGGCTAATTTCAAGCTAACAACATGACGTCACCAAACACAGGGCTAGGGAGACACCCGCAGTCGGCCGTCATGATCTGGAACAAGCTGGCCCCAGCCCCCCACAGGCCCGGGGAGACTTCTGGAGTCCCAGCGGGTCATGCCACCCTGTCTCACTCACCTTCTCCCTCTAGGCCTGCCCCATGATTACTTCCAGCTCTGTTAAATGTGCTTGCACTGGAAGCTCCTCCTACACTTATAGCTTCCCACCAGCAGGGGCCTGGGAAGCCCACCTGTCTGTGTCACCTATCTCTCCCAGGCCCGGATGGGTTTCAACTCCAGGAAGGTGAACGCAGAGATGTGTGCTTCGGGCAACTACACCCATCTCCCCCGCTCTCCTTCCCTGGATCCACTTGAGCCAAAACTGTCGGTCATTTCCACACCTCTTCCTCTCTAGCGGGGCCTTCTCTTATGTCACATTCTTCGTATCCACAGGGGCTTAAGTCTCACACTTGTGTCTGAATGGCAGAAGTGGTTCCTCTCTATACTATAGAACCTATTTTAGGACACGAGTCCTCCTCCAGATGGGGATTACCAGGAATGAAGAGACATCGATTTAGCATCCCCCAAATACTATCTCTATTCCAACTGTTTAGTATATGTGAGACAATGTGCTAAGTCTCTGTGTACACAATTCCATTTAACCTTCACCGTAACCGTAATGGGCTTTGTCCCATTTTACAGATGAGTTAATAAACTCAGAGGTTAGTAGCTTGCCTAAGGCCATTTTTAAGTAGTAACTGGCAGCAGTAGAATCCGAACTCAGGTTGACCTCCAAACCTCTGTTCTTTACCTGATGTTCATTTAGGGAGGCACCAACTTTCCCTTTGTCCTGAGGCTAATAGAAGACCCCATAGAGTCTACAGGCATTTGTTTCAATGGGGAAGGAGGGGTATTGCCTAAGAGATGCGACCATTAGACATATTTTCCTACTTCTTAGGCCCAAGGAGTATGGGGGAAAGGGTGTTGGCAGAAATGGGGTTCACCCACCCGCCTCCCCTTGCCCACTCATCGACCCTGTGTCATGCAGAGTTCCCCCTGCTCCAGACACCCTGTCCCTTCCATCCCTTCAGGTGGTTCCTGCCTGGCCCCCATCTGGGGCTCCTGTGTTTGATATCTTCTGCCGAAATGCTCCTTCGTACACACCCTGTGCTTGGCAGGCTCCTTCACAAACTTCTGATCTCAGCTTACATATGACCTGCTACGTAGACCTTCCCCTGACTTTATCTAAAGATGACTGTCCCTGTTTGTCCCTCTTGCAAGCCTAGGTTTTATTCTTTCATGGCTTTCCCGCACTTTGTCATCGCGTACGTGGTACCCTCCCTGCTCATCGTATGCCTCCTCTAGCCTGCGAGTCCCCAGAGGACAGAGCCACCATCTGTATGGAGCCAGCACCTGGCACATCATAGGTGCTGCCTCAGGTGAATGAAGGTGGTAACTCTGGAACCCCGATACAAGGTTAGGACAAGATTTAGTTCAGATTTTAATGAATAACGACTTTCCCAGCACAGTACCAATGTTGTGGGTGTTTGGGAGGAAACAGTGTTCCTTCATCCAACATTCATTTAGCCCAGAACAGGTAGGAGAGAGGTGGGGGTCGGAATGACTTGGAGACGTGGCCTACCTGATACAATGTGTGACAACAGAAGGGAAGTCGGGCTGACCCTGTGGTTTGAATAAACACCTTGGCCATCACCAGGAAACGCAGGAAACCCCTCCGCACAGCTCAGATTCCCCCCAGGGTGGATATTCACGTGTGAATCCATACGTGTGTGTGTTATTGCCCTTAAACACATATGTACAAAATGGACTTCGCACTCCGAGACCCTCCACTCCTTGGGCGGTAGGAAGTACAATGGGCATGCAGCAGACGTGCAACGTATTTTTTGGAGCCATTTTAAAAAGCAAGCGGAGAGAATGGTCTTGTTTCTGCCAATTATCCAGGATTTGCTCCTTGTCCTTCTTTCCAGCTATTATGTGACAGAGGTGTTTTCGACTCTTTTTGCAACTTGTTCTCATCCTGTCTAAGAAATTTTAGCTGATCAGACTCTTCCTCCCCTTCCTCAAAGCATCCCCGAAAGCTTCAACTCTGGAGGCGATGGGTCGAAAGGAAGAAGACTCCAGCTCCTGGAAGAAACAGACCACCAACATCCGGAAAACCTTCATCTTCATGGAAGTGCTGGGATCGTGAGTGCGGGAGCTGAGAGCTGGCGGGTGGCAGGGCTGCGCGCTGGGGGGACCCGGAAAGAGTTGTTCTGGGCCAGCTGCAGCTGACAAGCTGGGACTGAGGCCCCTGGGAAATCAGCCCAGCACCTCGCAGGCAGGGGGTGGGGTAGGAGAAGTCACCGTGGGGTAGAACGGAGGACGGTTTCATACACTGGGACCCGCAGGGAATACCAGTCCTTTCCCTGGGCTCCGCGTCCTGGCCCACCCCCAGGGATCCCCGCCCTACTTCTAGATCCGGGACAACTTGGCAGGAAAGCGGGATTCTGGAGCACTTGTGGAGTGACCCTAGAACTTTCCTGGGCCTCCTCATCCAGCTTCTTCGTTTCCCCCTGGCAGTGAACAGGTCACCCAACCCCACTGTGTACTGTAGACAGAGGAGAAGGGGCTTCTGGGCCCCAGAGAGTGGATGGGTACACATACTGGAGTCAGCTCCCCATGGAGTCTGCACTGTAGCTTAAGTGCTGTGTTGGAAAAATAAAGTCATGCCGTAGCCCAAACTCCTACCCGCCTCTGGAGTGTCTGTGCCTGCCCTTTGACAGCGATTACACGGCTGGAGGAACAGAGACAGCCTGTCTGGAGCTGACACTCCTCTGCTCAGTCCTGCCTCCCCCCCCCCCCCCCCCCCCCGGGGAGGGTGCAGGCGGTGACGCAGGCTGCCAGGGGCTCCGGGCCACCAGCTCTGTAGCCCCAGGACCCTAGCTGGCCTGCTAATTGGTCTGGGCTAATTGGGCCCCAGGAAGTGAGGGGCAGTTAGTAGGCTGTCCATTCAAGCAAGCTTTCCCTTTAGCCAACTGGGGCTGAGTTTAGTTCCGTGGGCCTTGGCTGGGAGGCTTGACCTCAGGCAATGACAGCTGCCCACACTCTCACTGTAGACGGAGAGGAGCCAGGCCTGGCCGGGACAGGAAGTCCCTGAGCTCTCCCTGCCCAGGCCAGCGTGGGGCTCTGCGCACGCAGGAGGATCTCGGGGGTGGCGCTGGTCATCAGAGCCTTGGCCTTCCATCAAGGACCTTTGCCAAGACGGGGGTGGCTAGAGAGGGGATTTTTGGCAGGAGAGAGGGACGAGACTCATGCATGAATCAGAAATGATTTGCCAAGCATCCCGAAAATCAAGAGAAGGAGGGAGAAGGATGCCCAGGTTGGCAAGGGCTTATTCACTGTTTGCTCAGACTTGTGCTGTGGGTCTGTTAGAAGACGGAACTCAGTGAAGTCGGCCACTGCCGTCCTCAACCTAGGGGGACAGCGGAGTCACCACTTTTTCTTGACTATTTTTTTAAGTTGATTTATTTATTTCGAGAGAGAGAGTAGGTGCTAGAGAGAGCAGGGGAGGGGCAGAGGGAAAGGGAGGGAGAGAATCCCAAGCAGGCTCCACACTCAGCACAGTGCTCGATATCACCATAGTGAGATCATGCCCTGAGCCCAAATCAAGAGTCCGTTGCTCAACTGAGCCAAGGTGTCCCCTTTCCCTCTAACTTTTAGCTGTGAAAATAACTAAATTTTCTGAAAAGTGAAATAATAATACAGTGAGCAACAAATATATGCACCACCTCAATATACACCACAATTCAACAGCTGTTAACACTTCATTATATTTGTTTTACAAACTTTCATCTCTCTCTCTCTCTCTCTCTCTTTCACACACACACACACACACACACACACACACACACACACGCACTGATTTCCCTGGACAATTTGTCAGCAGTTGCATACTTCATGATATGTTACCTTTGAATCCTTCTGTCTGCATCTCCTAAAAATAAAGGCATTTTCATCTGTATCCACAATAGCATTGTGACACTCAAGAAAATCAGTAATAACTTCCCACTATCATTTTAGCATAGGTAAGTTTTGAAAACTACAGACTCCTGGTCCCAGACCTACCGCACTGGGGTCTGCGGAGATAGGACTGAGTAGTCAGGAATCTGTGTTTTAAGTGCTTCTGGTGGCTGTAACATATCCAGCCCCGCACTGATCTGGGGAACTCAGGGGACCAGAGAGGGGGCAAGTCACAGCTGTTGCCGCAGTTGGGGCTGAACAAAAGCTAAAGAGAGGGCACCCCTGAAGTGCCCAGGAGGGGGACAGGCAGCCCCAAGCTGCAGACCCCATGCAGTTACCAAGGTGAGATGCTGAGGGGAAGGGAGGAGTGGGTGGGGCAGACTCCTCTGAACAGGATGTACTGGAATCTTGATGAATGCCTCTTGTCTCTAGCCCTCAGCTCTTCTGGAACAACCCACCAGTAGAGAAGGCTTTTGCTAAATCTGCCCAGAGATCACCCACAATTCCAGGGCCCTAGGGTAGCCTTATGGACGATGGGCAAAGCTAGTCCATAGCAGGGGAAATGTCACCAGGGCCCGGTCCTCCTCCTTTCACTGCCCAGGAAGAGACATCTCCTTGGTCCTCCCCCACTTCCCCCATCAACGAGTCTTCCAGCAAGCAGAGAGAGCTGTTCAGAGCAGGAAACACAGACCAAGTTCTACTGCAGCAAAGTAATCCTGGCTCTGAAGCCTCTGCCCATCTTGCCTTCTGACCCCAGCAACCTGAGCTGCTCAGAACTAGCTCTCTGCTCCCCACTCTGACAGATAGATAGCACAATTAAGTCTTGTAATCCCTCTTCACTGCCCGGCCATACTTACCACACACACACACACACACACACACGCACACACACACACCACACGCACGCGTGCGCGCGCGCGCGCACACACACACACACACACACACACACACACACACAGTGTACAAAGCAGCCTGAGGCAGAAGAGCAGTAACACTGTCTCAAATTGCCACCACACTGCACAACCCTAGGAGGCACCATTTGCATACACTGCAATGTAAATGCCCACCCCCCTCCCCCC